>NC_142489.1:74062132-74398183 GCF_049115385.1 Moschus berezovskii
GGGGTTTTAAGATGGGGAACACATGTACACCTGGGGCAGATTCATGGCAATTTGCAAAACAAATACAATAATATAAATAATTAGCCTCCAATTAAAATAAATAAATTTAAAAAAAAATAAAGAAATGAGTAATAAAGTAAACCACCCTGTCACCACTGCCGAAAAAAAAAAAAAAAAAAGGCTTTGTACTCCTTCACCTTCATTAAGAGGTTCTTTAGTTCATCTTCTTTTTCTATCATTAGGAGAAGGCAATGGCAAGCCACTCCAGTACTCTTGCTTGGAGAATCCCATGGATGGAGGAGCCTGGCGGTCTGCAGTCCACAGGGTCGCTAAGGGTCGGATACGACTGAGCGACTTCACTTTCACTTTTCACTTTCACACATTGGAGAAGGAAATGGCAACCCACTCCAATGTTCTTGCCTGGAGAATCCCAGGGATGGGGGAGCCTGGTGGGCTTCTATCTATGGGGTCACACAAAGTCGGACACGACTGAAGTGACTTAGCAGTAGTAGCAGTAGCAGCAGAGTGATAGTCACACACATATTTGAGGTTGGTGACATTGTCCCCAGCAATCTTGATTCAGCTTGTAAGTCATCCAGCCTGGCATTTCTCATGCTTTGCTATGCATATAAGTTAAATGAATGAGGTGACAATCAACAGCCTTATCATACTCCTTTCTCAACCCCGAGCTCGTCAGTCATTGCACACTTGACCCTATTGCTTCTGGACCTGCCTACAGGTCAAGTATGGAGACAGGTAAAATGTTCTGCTATTCCCATCTCTTTAAGGGTTTTCCGCAATTTATATGTTGCCCAGACTATGATTTTACAGTGGTCAATGAAAAACAGGCAGAGATTTTCTGGAATTCATTTGGTATTTCTCTTATCCAGTAATCGGTGATCATTTGATCTGTGGTTCCTCTGATGTTTCTAATCCCAGCTCAAACTTCTGGAAGTTCTCAGTTCATGTAATGCTGAAGACTAGCTTGAAGGAATTTGAGCATAACTTTACTAGCATGGGAGAAGTGTGAAACTGAGTGGTGGTTTAAACTTTATTTAGTTCTGTCCTTCTTGGAAATTTGGATAAGGATTAACCTTTTCCAGTCCCCTGATTACTGCCATGTTTTCCACATTTGCACCATTTTGATTGCAGCACTTTGAAAGCATTTAAGATTTCAACAGTTCTGCTGGAAATCCATTACCTCCACTAGTTCTATGGTCAGAAATGTTTCATAACACTTGACTTTACATTCCAGAATGAGTGTTTGTGGGTGAATACTCACACCTTGTCGTTATCTGCGTTATTACGGTCTTTTTTTTTTTTTTTCTAAAGTTTTTCTCTGTATTCTTTCTATCCTGCCTTGATCTCTTCTGCTTCTTTAGTCCTTTACTGTTTCTGTCCTTTATTGAGTCCATCTTAGGAGGAAATGATCTTTTGATCTTTTCAATTCTCTTGAATAGATCACTGGTATTTCCCTATCTGCTTGCTTTCTTCTATTTATCTCCATTATTTATTGAAGATATCCTCTTGTCTCTTGAATTTCTCTGGAATTCTGCGTTTAGATGGGCTATCTTTATATTTTTCAGTTGTTTTCTGCTTCTCATCTTTCCACAGCTATATATAAACCCTCCTCAGAAAATCACTTTGTCTTCGAGCTTTTCTCTTTTTTTAGGATGGTTTTGTTCACTACTCCTTGTACAACATTTTGAAGCTCCTTCTGTAGTTCTTGGGGAACTGTTTACTGGATTTAAACCCTTAAAACTGGTTTTGATTTCCGCTGCATTTTCCAGAGGCAATTTGATTTTTGTTGTACCTGGCTAGCCTAGCGGTTCCAACCCAATCAACTCTTTCTTTATTTTAAACGTGAACTTTGTCATGAGAAGCTGATGATCAGAGCCACAATCAACTCCAGGTCTTGTTTTTGCTGACTCTATACAGCTTCTCCATCTTGCTTGCTACCGAGAATAACCAAGCTGATAATCCTTACAGACCTTTTGGTGAGATTCATGTGTAAAGTCGGTTCTTGTGACGTAGTTAAAGAATGTTTGCTCTGACCAGTATATTCTCTGGGTGCAATTCTATTTGTCTTTGCCCTACTTCATTTTGTACTCCAAGGTCAAAGTTGCTCCAGTTTGGTCCAGGTATTTATTGACTTCATTCGTTTGCATTGTACTCCCCTATGGTGATGGGGACATCTTTCATTCGGTCTTAGTTCTAGGAGTTCTTGCAGTCTTCAAAGAACTGATCAATTTCAATTTCTTTGGGTCAGCTTTTGGGACCGACACTTGGATTACAGTGATGTTGAATGTTTTACCTTGGAAACGAACTGAGGTCATCTGTCGCTTTTGAGGCTGCTCCCAAATACTGCATTTAAGACTCTTAGGTTGATTATGATTACTACTCCTTTATTCCTATGAGACTCTTGCCCACTGTAAGAGACAAACTAGTCATCTGAATTAAATTCACCCATTCCTCTCCATTTTAGTTCCATGAATCCTAGTTGATGTTTACTCTTGCTTTCTCCCATTTGACCCCATCCAATTTACCTTGATTCATGGGCCTATCATTCCGTGTTCTTATGCATTATTGTTCTTTGTAGCATCAGATTTTACTTTCATCATCAGACATATCCATAACTAAGCTACATTTCCTCTTTCATCTCACCACTTTATGTTTCCTACAGCCATTAGAAATCGCCCTCTGCTCTTCCCCAGTAACATTTTGGACAGCTTCTGCACCGGGAGAGACACCTTTCAGGGTAATATATTTTTGCCTCTTTATAGAGTTAATTCATGGGTGTATTGGAGTGTTTTGCCATTCACTTCTTCAGTGGATCACCTTTAGCCACTCCTTAACATCATGCAAGAAGATAAACTCAAACTGGATTAAATACCTAAATATAAGGTTAGTCACTCTAAATCTATATTATTAGAGGAAATCATAGGTAGAACACATTTTGACATAAAATGGAGAATGATATTTTTTTTTTCTTTTTGAATCTAGTTCCTAAAGCAATGAAGATAAAGTTAAGAATAACCAAGTAGGACTTAATTAAACTTAATAACTTTCACACAGCAACACCAAAAGCAAGACAGAAAACAGTTTTCATTGTGGGAGAAAACATTTGCAAATGAAGGAAATGAAAACAGATTAAACTCCAAAATAAGCAAATAGCACACATGGCTGAATAGCAGAGAAACTAAAAACCCCATTGGAAAAAAATGGACCGAGAGGAAATAGACGTTACTCCCAAGAAGACTAACAGGTTTTCAATATCATCAGAGAAGATGTTCAACATCACTATTAGAAAAAGGGAAACAAAACCTTCAATGAGGTAGCACCTAACACTGGCCTGAGTGACCCTTATCAACAACAACAACAGCAACAAAAATCTATAAATAAATAAATTCTGCAGAGGGTGTGGAGAAAAGGTAACCCTCCCAAGTGGCTTGAATGGAAAGAATCCAGCAGTAATGCAGGAGACTTGGATTCAATCCCGTGGTTAGGAAAATTCCCCTGGAGAAGGGAATTGCCCTGAATATTTTAATTCAGATTCTGAATTCAGGAACTCAGATTCCTCAGAAGAAGCATTCTGGACTAGAGAATTCCAGTCTGTCACAAACATTTGGACATGGCATCGTGACATTCACTTTCATTTTCTTTCCAGTCCTGCTGGAAGGAAGATACATTGATACAGCCACTATGTATGCAGATCAGTATGAAGAGCCTTTAAAAATCTAGGAATGAAGAAATTATATGATCTAGCAATTCCACTGCTGGGATTGTTTGGATTTACCTAAAGAACATCATAATTGCAAAAGATGCATAACAACAGTATTGATGGCTCCAGGATTTACAACAGCAGAACTCTGAAGCAACAGAAATGTCCATTTACAACGTAATGAATAAAGATAATTTGGTATATATATAAAATAGAACATTACACAATCAAAAAAGGAATGAAATCGGGTCATTTGTAGAGAGGTGGACGGATTGAAAAAGAGTCCTATATAATGAAATCGGGTCATTTGTAGAGAGGTGGACGGATTGAAAAAGAGTCCTATATAATGAAATAAAATAGAAAAAGGAAAACAAATATCACTTATTAACATATATATAAACTGTTAATACAGTATATATAACATATTTTATCACATATATTATAAATAACATAACTTTATATAACAGAGACTGTTTATCTAACATAAAATTTTAATATATTGTATAATATATATATTTATATTTCATAGCCTATATATTATATGTAACATAACTTTATATAAAAATATTTATATTTATGTATGTATAAACTGTATCAGTTCAGTTCAGGCGCTCAGTCATGTCCGACTCTTTGCGACACTGTGAACCACAGCACACCAGGCCTCCTTGTCCATCACCAGCTCCCGGAGTTCAACCAAACCCATGTGCATTGAGTTAGTGATACCATCCAACCATCTTATACTCTGTCATCTCCTTCTCCTCCTGCCCTCAATCTTTCCCAGCATCAGAGTCTTTTCAAATCAGCTAGCTCTTCATATCAGGTGGCCAAAGTATTGGAGTTTCAGCTTCAACATCAGTCCTTCCAATCAATGAACAACCAGGACTGATCTCCTTTAGGAAGGGCTGGTTGGATCTCCTTGCAGTCCAAGGGACTCTCAAGTGTTTTCTCTGACACCACAGTTCAAAAGCATCAGTTCTTCTGCACTCAACTTTCTTTATAGTCCAAATCTCACATCCATACATGATCACTGGAAAAACCATAGCCTTGACTAACGGAATTTTTTTTTTTAGCAAAGTAATGTCTCTGCTTTTTAATATGCTGTCTAGGTTAGTCATAACATCCTTCCAAGGAGTAAGTGTCTTTTAATTTCACGGCTGAAATCACCATCCGCAGTGATTTTGGAGCCTAGAAAATTAAAGTCAGCCACTATTTCCACTGTTTTCCCATCTATTTGCCTTGAAGTGATGGAACTGGATTCCGTGATCTTAGTTTTCTGAATGTTGAGCTTTAAGCTTTAAGTTGGCTTAAAGAGTTGTTATGACTCTTTCACTTTCATCAAGAGGCTCTTTACTTATTCACTTTCTGCCATAAGACTGGTGTCATCTGCATATCTGAGGTTACTGATATTTCTCCTTCAATCTTGATTCCAGCTTGTACTTCCTCCAGCCCACGGTTTCTCATGATGTACTCTGCATATAAAGTAAACAGACTGTATAGATGATCTTATAAGAGAAGCAAAAGTAGGGACACATTTATAGAGAAGAAACTTATGCATATCAAGGATAAACTGAATGCTGGTGGAAGGAATTGGGAGATTGCTACTGACAGCTGTACACTATTGATGCATATATATATACAGCACAGGGAACATCACTGTGGTGATGTGATTCAGAAAGAAGTCTCAAAATGAGAGGATAGATGTATGATTGTTCAATCACTTAATGGTGTCCGAGTCTTTGGAACCATTGGATTGCAGCATGCTATAATTTTGCTGTAGAGTGGAAACTAAGAAAAGAGTCTTAAGCAATTATGTTCCAATATAAATATAAATTTCAAAGTATAATCAACTAAAAAAAGGCATACCTCTTACTGCTTCTCATGTTATTTATGAATTCAAAAGAAGAACTCGAAATATGTATACCTGAATGGCAAATTGATTATAAAGCCCTGAAAACTGAATTTTATTTGATAATGCACTTATCATGAAAATAGTACGAATAAAAATAAATGTGAAGTACAGAAATTAGTGTATATGTGTATGTCAAAAGGTTGTAAGATTTTCCGAAAAGAAAAAATACCTTTTAAATAGGTGGCAACAGAATTATTATCAGTCACCTGGATTTAGTTATTCAATTGATTCTTTAAAATGTATGTTTTATTTGTCACACACAGTCTTTTACTAACCTGTTATGGATGAATATTAAACGTCTTTTCCCCATTCATTTAAAAAATATGAGTTTTTCATTGACAAGAAAAGTATATTTACAAAATGTTTGACAAGTTATATATATATATATATATATAATATATAATATTGAATTATGTTGTCATGATTGCTACAGGTTCTTGAAAATTAGTTTTTTTAAGTTGGACTGTAAAGAATGCTGAGTGCCAATGAGTCAATGCTTTTGAACTGTCTTTGTTGGAGAAGACTCTTGAGAGTCCCTTGGACTGCAAGAAGATCCAACCAGTCCATCCTAAAGGAGATCAGTCTTGAATGTTCATTGAAAAGACTGATGTTGAAGCTGAAATTCCAATACTTTGGCACCTGATGTGAAGAACTGACTCATTTGAGAAGACCCTGATGCTGGGAAAGATGGATAGCAGGAGGAGAATGGGATGTCAGAGGATGAGATGATTGTATGACATCATCTACCAAAGGATATGAGTTAAAGTAAACTCCAGGAGCTGGGGACAGACAGGGAGGCCTGGCGTGCTGCAATCTATGGGGACACATATAGTCCGACACGACTGAGCGACACACAAAACCAAAGGCTTAACACAAGGTAATCTGAGTGCCAGTTTTCCTACATAATATAAGGGATCTTCTGAATTTCATAGAAGAAATTCCAAGTGCAAATTTTCTACATCAATTGTAATTCTCTCTATGTCATAATTAGATATGTGGCCAAATTTTTCCTATATGAAATAATGGGGTGGTGGACAGGGAGGCCTGGCGTGCTGTGATTCATGGGGTTGCGGAGAGTCGGACATGACTGAGCGACTGAACTGAACTGAACTGATACTTCACATATGAAAATATATATGTAGTTTTCCTAAAGGAATGTGGAATTCTCTGTATTTCACAGATGAAAATTTTGGCACATACTTTTCAAAACGAAATTTCTGTATATTTCACAAGAAAATCTGTGTACCTCTTTTCCTATATGAAATATGGAATTGTATGTATTTCACATAAAATATAATGTGGGCTTTTCTACATGAAATTTGTAATTTTGCATAATTGACATATGAACATTTGACCATAGATTTCATTACACCAAATACCGTATTCTATTTCATGTATGCAAACCAGAACACTCAAATTTCTACATTTATATGGAATTCTCTATATATCACATATGAAAATCTTGGCACTGATTTAACTCAGTGAAATATGTAATTACCTATATTTCATATAGGTAAATCTGGGTAAGGATTTCCATGCAGATATTGAAATCTCTATTTCACAATGAAAATCTGGGCAATGATAATCCTTCATGAAATATGGAATTCTCTATTATTGACATGTGAAAATCTAGGCACTGAGCTTTTTCCCCTGAAATATGATTTTTTAAAATATTTCACATTGAATATCTGGATGTAGAATTAACCCCTTGAAAATTAGATTAGCCATATTGTACATATGAAAAATATGGTCGATTTTCCTACATGAAATATATATTCTCTAGATTTCATATATGAAGATTTTGGTGTAGATTATCCTACATGAAATAAAGAATTCTCCACATTTCACATATGAACATCTAGTTGCCAATTTTATGTGAAAGATGGAATTCTCTGTATTTCACATTTGAAAATCTGAACGGACAGTTTTCATAGAGGGAACGTGGAAGTCACTATTTTTCACATGTACATCTGAATGTAGATTTTCCTACATGAAAAAAGGAAGTCTCTGTATTTCAATTCTTTACCATCTAAGCGAATAGGAAAATTGAACAGTTCTGTGAAGACCTATGAGACCTGCTGGCATTATCACCAAGAAAAGATATCCTTTTCATCACAGGGGAGTAGAATGAAAAAGCAGGAAGTCTCGAGACACCTGGAGTAACAGGCAAGTTTGGCACTGGAGTACAAATTGAGGCAGGACAAGGCTAACAGTTTCGGCAAATAGAAATGTTAAAAGTGGAAACAGTGACAGACAATTTTCTTGGGCTCCAAAATCACTGGGGACAGGAACTACAGTCATGAAAATAAAAGACCCTTGCTCCTGGGAAGAAAAGCTATGACAAACCTGGAGGCAATGGATTGAAAAGAAGAGATATCACTAGATGACCTTTGTCCACACAGTGAAAGCTATGGTGTTACAGGAGGTGCGTGTGGCTGTTACATTTCAGCTATAAAGAAGGGTGAGTGCCAAAGAAATGAGTCTTTGGAACTGTGGTGCTGAAGATGACTCTTCAGAGTCCACTGGACAGAATGGAGATCAATCTAAGATACTAACCTGAATATTCATTCGAATGGATGATGTTGAAGCTCCAATATTTTGGGCACCTGATGTAAAGAGCTGACTCATTGGAAAAACCACTGATGCTTGGAAAGACTGAGGACGGAAGAAGAGGGTGATGGAGGATAAGATGGTTGGATGGCATAACTGACTCTGTGAATGAGTTTGAGCACACTGTGGGTCACAGTGAAGGACAGGGAAGCCTGGAGATCTCAATCCATGGTGTCACAAATAGTTGTGATTGACATCCAGGAGTAGATGGCTCTACCTAATATTTGGAATTTCCTATATTTCACATATTTCAATCTGCAAGCAGATTTTATTCTTCAGCATGCCACACATGGAGATAATTGATGTCCTGATATTCAAAGGTGAAAGAGAGATAAATGCATAACTAACGCAGGAAAATCTGCACCCAGACATTCAAATGTGAAATATAAATAATGACTTGTTCAAGTCATAAAATATATGCTCAGATTTAGACATCGAAAATGATGAGAATTTCATCTTTCATGGGGGAAAATCAATGCCCATATTTTCTCGTGTTAATTATAGAGTCTCACATTTTATGTAGGAAAACCTGCACCCAGATATTCATATGGAGAATTCCATATTACATGTATGAAAACTGGCATCCAGATTCCCATACGTGAAATATAAAAATTTCCATTTTTTCTAAGGAAAACTCAAAATCACGAAATTCAAATATTAAGAGAGAATTAAAAATCATATAGAAATATTGACAGTCCGTGTTTCAGATATGAAATATATATTATTCCATATCTCATATAGGGAAGTCTTCAACCAGATTTTCATTATTGAAACATAGAGAATTCCAAATAACTTTAGAACAATCTGTGACCAAATGTTCATATACGAAAAATAGTAGATTCTATATTTGGCAATTCAAGCCAGATTATACGTTCTGAATCATAGAAAATTCATACTTTATGTGTGAAAAATCTGTCCACAAGTTTTCATATGTGATATATTGACATTCATATTTCACATAAGAAAATCTGTTACCAATTGTGAAAGAGACAGATTTTTATATTGCATGTTGGAAAGCATCCATTCAAATTTTCTTCACTAAAATAAAAATGTTATGTCTCAAGCAGGACAGATTTTCATATGTAAGATATAAAATTCCATTATTTCTTAAGGAAAATTAATGCCAATTTGTTCAAATGTTACATGTAGGGAATTTCATACTTCATGAAGAAAAAAAATCAACAGAGATTTTCAAATGAGAAATATGAAAAATTACACATTTTATGTTATAAAAAGGAGACCTTATTTTGATGTGTGAAATAGAGAAATTTTTCTCTGTCATGGTAGAAAATTTGCATCCAGAATTTCAAAAGTGAAATATAAAGAATTCCACATTTCATACAGAAAGACCTGTATCCATATTTAATCTGTGAAATATAGATTTATATAGATATGAAATATATATTTTATATTTTATTTATGTATTTTCACTTGGAAAATCTGTCCCCAGATATTCATAAGTGAATTACAGAGAATTTCATATTCCATGTCTTAAAGTCTGCATATACATTTTCATATGTAAAACTGAGAATCTCATCTTTCAAGTGGGAATATCTGGTGTCATATTTCAATACATGAAATATAGAAATTTCCGTATTGCACCATAATCATATGTGAGATATAGATAATTGATATCTCCTAGAAGAAAATTTTCTCTCAGACTTTTATGTGTGCGATGTACAATATTCCATATTGCATGCCAAAATTTTTATAGAGATTGCATAATTCTCATAGGAAATTCATAGGAAAATTTAAGCCCAGATATTCATATGTGAAATGTAGAATTCCATATTTCATATCAGAATATGTATGCCTAGAATTCAATATAAGACACATAAAAATTATAATCCACGTACTTAAATCTTCATTCATATGTCCATATGTAAAATATAGAGATCTCATTTTTCATGTATGAATATCTCACTTCAGAATATCATAAGTAAAATGAACATCGTTCTGTGTTTCATGATTCAAGCTGCTCATTCAGATTTTCATAGGTAAATAAGGGTAATTAATATTTAAATGGAAAAATATGCCCAGGTTTTCACTGTCAAATATAGAGAGATTCATGTTTCCTTTATAAAAATGTATGTCTAGGCTTTCAAATGTTAAGTACTGAGCAGTCCATATTTTTTATGGGAAAATCTGTACTCAGGTCTCCAAATGTAAAATAAAGAGTATGCCATATTCATGCAATAAACTTTTTGCCAGATTTTCATGCACGGAATAATAAAGAACATTTGCCTCTTGGAGGAAACTGCCATTTGACCCATCACAGAGCCACCGAGCAGATGACCCACAAACTGCAAAACGATTATACCAAAGAAATTCTCGCACTGTTACTAAAGTTCCAAGACCCACAGAAGATTTACAAACCTGGGTATCTATAAAATGGACAGAAAACCTCCAGGGAATTTGACTCTGAAGCCAGTGGGATTTAATGGCAGAACTTCCACAGGACTGGGGAAACAGACTCTTGGAGGGCACAAACAAAACCTTGTGTGCACCAGGAGCCAGAAGAAAGGAGCAGTGTTCCCACAAATAACTAAGTTGGACTTCCCAGGGAGAGTCCAGTAGTCTGATGGAAGCATGTGTCAACACTTTGGCCTCAGACCCAACCACCTGGAGGGAACACAGCCTCCCCGATCAAGAGAAAATTGGATTAAATATTACTGAGTGTGGCTCCGCCAATCAGAATAAGACCCAGATTCCCCCAGTCATTGTCTCCCATCAGGAAGCTTCCATAACTCTCTTTTAACTATCCATAAGAGGGCAGACAGAATGAAAACCACAAACAGAGAAAACTAAACAAACTGATCACATGGACTACAGCCTTGTCTAACTCAATGAAACTATGAGCCATGCTGTGTAGGGCTGCCCAAGATGGACGGGTCATGGTGGAGAGTTCAGACAAAATGTGGTCCACTGAAGAAGGCAATGGCAAAACACTTCAGTATTCTTACCTTGGGAACCCCATGAACAGTATGAAAAGGCAAACAGACATGACACTGAGAGATGAACTCCCCACATCAGTACGTGCCCTATATGCTACTGCAGAAGAGTGGAGAAGTAACTCCAGAAAGAATGAAGAGTCAGGGCAAAAGTGAAAACAGTGCCCAGTTGTGGATGTGACTGATTATGGACGCAATGTCCGATACCATAAAGAACAGTATTGCATAGGAACTGGAATGTTAAGTCCATGATCAGGGTAAATTGGATGTGATCAAATAGGAGATGGCAAGAGTGAACATTGACATTTCAGGAATCAGTGAACTAAACTGGAATATAATGGGTGAATTTAATTCAGATGCTCGTTACATCTACTATTGTGGGCAAGAATCCCTTAGAAGAAATCGAGTATCCCTTATAGTCAACTAAAGTGTCTAAAATGCATTTATTGGGTTCAGTCTCAAAAAACGACAATGATCTCGGTACATCTCCAAGGCAAACCATTCAATATCACAATAAGCCAAGTCTAATTCCAAAGAAGTTGAAGTTGAACGGTTCTATGAGGACCCACAAGACCTTCTAGAACTGATACCCCCAAAACACTTGTCCTTTTTATCTTAGAGGACTGGGATGCAAAAATAGGATGTCAAGCCGACAATACTACAAAGCTACAGTCATCAAGACAGTATGGTATTGGCCCAAAGGCAGAAATATAGAACAACAAAACAAAATAGAAAACCCAGAGATGAATCCACACACCTATGGACAACTGATCTTGGACAAATGAGGCCGAAATATACAAGGAGAACAGACATTATCTTGAGCAAGTGGTGCTGGGAAAACTGGTCAACTATATGTAAAAGAATGAAACCAGGACACTTTCTAAGACCATACAAAAAAATAAACTCAAAATAGATTAAATATCTAAAAATAAGACCAGAAACTAAATCGCCTGAGGAAAACATAGGCAGAAAAGTCTCTTACATAAATCACAGCAAGATCCTCTATGACCCACCTCCAACAGTAATGGAAATAAAAGCAATAATAAACAATCAGTACCTAATTAAACTTTAAAGCCTTTGTACAACAATGGAATCTATAAGCAAGTTGAAAAGGCAGCCTTCAGAATGGGAGAAAATAACAAACAGCTGATAAAGAATCAATCTCCAAAATATACAAGCAGCTCATGCAGCTCATTGCCAGAAAAGTAAATGACCCAATCCAAAAAATGGGCCAAAGATCTAAACAGACATTTCTCCAAAGGAGACATACACATGGGTAACAAACATATGAAAAGATGCTCCATGTCACTCATTACTGGAGAAATGTGAATCAAAACCACAAAGAGCTACCATCTCATGCCAGTTAGAATAGCTGCCATCGAAAAGTGCAAGGAAAATGTACTGGTCATTGAAAACACCATCTTCCAACAACCCAAGAGAAGACACGACACATGGACATCAGAAGATGGTCAGCACCAAAATCATACTGGTTATGTTCTTTGCAGCCAAAGGTGGAGAAGCTCTATAGAGTAAGCAGAAAGAAGACCAAGAGCTTACTGTGGCTCTATCATGACCTCCATATTGCAAAATTCAGATTTCAATTAAAGAAAGTAGTGGAAACCCATAGGCCACTCAGGTATGACTTAAGTCAAATCCCTCATGAATATACAGTAGAAGAGAAATTAGATTCAAGGGATCAGTTCTGACAAGCACAATATGAGAAACAATGGTTGGGGGTACCTAAACTTGTACAGGAGGCCATGATCAAAACCACTCACCAAAATGAAGTGCTGAAAGACAAAAGGGTTGTCTGAGGAGACCTTACAAATAGGTGAGAAAAGAAGAGAAGCTAAAGGCAAAGGAGTAAAGGAATAAGATGCACCCATCTGAAGGCAGAGTTCCAAAAAATAGCAAGGAGATATAAGAAAATAGCATTAAATGAACAATGCTCGCAACCCCCCTACACACAAAATAAATGAGGGAAAAAATAGAAAGGGAAAGACTAGAAATCTCTTGAAAAAAATTAGATATACAAGGGAATATTTCATGCAAAGATGGGCAAAATAAAGGACTGAAATAGTATGGACCGTTTCTGAAGCATTAGCTATTAAAAAGAAGTGGTAAAAACAGAAGAACTATATAGAACTGAAGAATTATAGAACAGAAGAACTACATAAAAGAGATCTTCAGTTCAATTCAGTTCAGTCGCTCAGTCCTGTCCAAATCTCTGCGACTCCATGAATCACAGCAGGCCAGGCCTCCCTGTCCATCACCAACTCCTGGAGTTCACTCAAACTCATGCTCACAGAGTCGGTGATGCCATCCAGCCATCTCATCCTCTGTCGTCCCCTTCTCCTGTCCTCCATCTACTCACATCAGAGTCAATAATTATTATTATTTTTTTAATGACAAGGCATCAGTTCAGTTCAGTCGCTTAGTCGTGTCCGACTCTCTGCGACCCCATGAATCACAGCACGCCAGGCCTCCCCGTCCATCACCAACTCCCGGAGTTCATTCAAACTCATGTCCACAGAGTCAGTGATGCCATCCAGCCATCTCATTCTCCGTCATCCCCTTCTTCTCCCGCCCCCAACCTTTCCCAGCATCAGAGTCTTTTCCAATGAGTCAACTCGTTGCACGAGATGGCCAAAGTATTGCAGTTTCAGCTTTAGCATCAGTCCTTCCAATGAACACCCAGGATCGATCTCCCTTAGAATGGACTGGTTGGATTTCCTTGCGGTACAAGGGACTCTCAAGAGTCTTCTCCAGCACCACAGTTCAAAAGCATCAATTCTTCGGCGATCAGCTTTCTTCTCAGTGCAACTCTCACATCCATACATGACCATGGGAAAAAACATTGCCTTGACTAGTCGGACCTTGGTTGGCAAAGTAATGTCTCTGCTTTTTAATATACTATCAAGTTTGGTCATAACTTTTCTTCCAAGGAGTAACCGTCTTTTAATTTCATGGTTGCAATCAGCATCTGCAGTGATTTTGGAGCCCCCCAAAAATAAAGTCTGACACTGTTTCCACTGTTTTTCCATCTATTTCCCATGAAGTGATGGACCAGATGCCATGATCTTTATTTTCTGAATGTTGAGCTTCAAGCCAATCTTTTCACTCTCCTCTTTCAATTTCATCAAGAAGCTTTTGAGTTCCTCTTCACTTTCTGCCATAAGGGTTGTGTCATCTACATATCAGAGGTTACTGATATTTCTTCCAGCAATCTTGATTCCAGCTTGTGCTTCTTCCAGCCCAGAGTTCCTCAAGATGTACTCTGCATATAAGTTAAATAAGCAAGGTGACAATATACAGCCTTGACGTATTCCTTTTCCAACTTGAACCCAGTCTGTTTTTCCATGTACAGTTCTGACTGTTGCTTCCTTATCTGCATACATAGTCAATGAACAATGAAGCAGAAATACATGTTTTTCTGGAACTCTCTTGCTTTCTCCATGACTCAGCAGATGTTGGCCATTTGATTTTTTGTGCCTCTGCCTTTTCTGAAACCTGCTTGAACATCGGGGAGTTCAAGGTTCACATATTGCTGACGCCTGGCTTGGAAAATTTTGAGCATGACTTTACTAGCGTATGAGATGACTGCAATTGTGTGGTAGTTTGAGCATTTTTTGGCATTGTCTTTCTTTGGGATTGGAATGAAGACTGACCTTTTCCAGTCCTGTGGGCACTGCTGCGTTTTCCAAAATTGCTGGCATGTTGAGTGCAGCACTTTCACAGGATCATCTTTCAAGATTTGAAATAGCTCAACTGGAATTCCATCACCTCAATTAGCTTTGTTCCTAGTGATGCTTTCTAAGGCCCACTTGACTTCACATTCCAAGATGTCTGGCTCTAGGTCAGTGATCACTTTATGGTGACTATCTTGGTCGTGAAGATATTTTTTTGTACAGTTCTTCTGTGTATTCTTGCCACCTCTTCTTAATATCTTCTGTTTCTGTTTGGTCCATACCATTTCTTTCCTTTATCGAGCCCATCTTTGCATGAAATGTTCCCTTGGAATTTCTAATTTTCTTGAAGAGATCTCTTGTTTTTCCTATTCTGTTGTTTTCCTCTATTTCTTTGCATTGATCACTGAGGAAGGCTTTCTTATCTCTCCTTGCTAACCTTTGGAACTCTGCATTCAGATACTTATATCTTTCCTTTTCTCCTTTGCTTTTCACTTCTTTTCACAGCTATTTGTGAGGCCTCCTCCACCAGGCATTTTGCCTTTTTGCATTTATTTTCCATGGGGATGGTCTTGGTCCCAATCTCCTGTACAAGGTCACGAATCTCCGTCCAGAGTTCATCACGCACTCTGTCTATCACATCTAGTCCCTTAAATCTATTTCTCACTGCCACTGTATAATCATAAGGGATTTGATTTAGGTCATATCTGAATGGTGTAGTGGTTTTCCCTACTTTCTTCAATTTAAGTCTGAATTTGGCAATAAGGAGTTCATGATCTGAGCCACAGTCTGCTCCTGGACTTTTATTGCTAACTGTATGCAACCTCTCCATCTTTGGCCTCAAAGAATATAATCAATCTGATTTCGGTGTTGACCATCTGGTGCTGTCCATGTGTAGTCTTCTCTTGTGTTGTTGGAAGAGGGTGTTGGCTATGACCAGTGCGTTCTCTTGAGAAAACTCTATTAGCCTTTGCCTTGCTTCATTCCGTGCTCCAAGGTCAAATTTGCCTGTTACTCCAGGTGTTTCTTGACTTCCTCCTTTTGCATTCCAGTCCCCTATGATGAAAAGGACGTTACTGGTTGGGGCATAGGCCTGGATTACTGTAATATTGAATGGTTTGCCTTGGGAACGAACAGAAATAATTCTGTCATTTTTAAGATTGCATACAAGTACCGCATTTAGGACTCTTTTGTTGACCATGATGGCTCCTCCATTTCTTCTAAGGGATTCCTGCCCACAGTAGTAAATATAATGGTCATCTGAGTTAAATTCACCCATTCCAGTCCATTTTCATTCACTGATTCCTAGAATGTCTATGTTCACTCTTGTCATCTCCTGTTTGATCACTTCCAATTTACCTTGATTCATGGACCTAACATTCCAGGTTTTTATGCAATATTGCTCTTTACAGCACCGGATCTTTCTTCTATCACCGGTCACATCCACAACTGGGTATTGGTTTTGCTTTTGCTCTATCCCTTCATTCCTTCTAGAGTTATTCCTACACCGATCTCCAGTAGCATCCTGTGCACCTACCGACGTGGGGAATTCCTCATTCAGTATCCTATCATTTTGCCCTTTGATACTGTTCATGGGGTTCACAAGGCAAGTATACTGAAATGGTTTGCCATTCCCTTCTCCAGTGGAGCACATTCGGCTGTGTTCCATGTGATCAGATCGACTAGTTTCCTGTGATTGTGATTTCAGTGTGTTTGCCCTCTGATGCCCCCTCTCAATACCGACCAGCTTATTTGGGTTTCTCTTACCTTGGGCATGGGATGTCTCTTCACAGCTGCTCCAAATAAGCGCATCCACTGCACCTTATCTTGGATGAGGGGTATCTCCTCATGGCCGCCCCTCTGACCTTGAAGGTCGAGTAGCTTCTCTCGGCCCTCCTGCGCCCGCGCAGCCACGGCCTATTGGACATGGGGTAGCTCCTCTCGGCCACTGGCCCTGGCCTAAGGCCTGGGGTACCTCCTCACAGCCGTACCTCTTTGCGTGGTCGTTTGCACCGGGGCCGGCGTCTCTCTAATGACCCAGATAAACACAATGGTGTTATCACTCACCTAGAGCCAGACATCCTGGAATGTGATGTCAAATCGGCCTTAGGAAGCATCACTATGAACAAAGCTAGTGGAGGTGATGGAATTCTAACTGAGCTCTTTCAAGTCCTAAAAGATGGTGCTGTGAAAGTGCTGCACTCAATATGCCAGCAAATGTGGAAAACTCGGCAGTGGCCACAGGACTAGACAAGATCAGTTGTCATTCCAATCCCCAAGAAAGTTACTGACAAAGAATATTCAAACTATTGCACAATTGTGCTCATCTCTCATGCTAGTAAAGTAATGCTCAAAATTCTCCAAGTGAGGTTTCAGCAAAACTGAACCAAGAATTTCCAGATATTCATGCTGAATATAGAAAAAGGAAGAGGAACCAGAGATCTAGTTGCCAACATACACTGGATCATAGAAAAAGCAAGAGAGTGTAGAATAATATCTATTTCTGCTTTATTGACTATGCCCAGGATTACGTCGAGGCTACATATTATCACCCTGATTATTTAACATATATGCAGAGTACATCATGAGAAATTCTGGGCTGGAAGAAGCACAAACTGGAATTAAGTTTGCCTGGATATCGACAACCTCAGATATGCACATGACAATATCTATATGTCAGAAAGTGAAGAGAAACTAAAGACCCTCTTGGTGAACGTGAAAGAGGAGAGTGAAAAACAAGGGTTTAAGCTCAACATTCAGAAAGTTGAGATCATGACATGCGGACCCATCACTTCATGGGAAATAGATGGGGAAAGAGTGGAAACAGTGTCAGGATTTATTTTTTGGGCTCCAAATCACTGCATAAGTTGATTGCAGCCTTGAAATTAAAAGATATTTACTCCTTGGAAGGAAACTTATGAACAATCTAGATAGCATATTAAAAAACAGAAATATTACTTTGCAACAAAGGTCCATTAAGTCAAGGTTATGGTTTTTCCCATGGTCATATATGGATGTGAGTGTTGGACTGTGAAGAAAGCTGAGTGCCGAATAATTCATGCTTTTGAACTGTAGTGTTGGAGAAGACTCTTGAGAGTGCCTTGGACTGAAAGGAGGTCCAACCGGTCCATCATAAAAGGAGATCAGTCATGGGTGTTTATTGGATGGACTGATGGACTAAAGCTGCAACTCCAATACTTTGGCCACCACATGTGAAGTGTTGACTCATTGTAAATGACCCTGATGTTGGCAGGGATTGGGGGCAGAGGGAGAAGGGGACGACCGGGGATGAGATGGCTGGATGGCATCATCGACTCAATGAATATGAGTTTGAGTGTACTCTGGGAGTTGGTGATGGACAGGGGAGCCTGGCGTGCTGCAATTCATGGGGTTACAAAGAGTTGGATACGACTGAGCGACTGAACTGAACTGAACTGAAGCCACTGACAATGTAGGTCACAACAAAATGCTGGAAAATTCTCCAAAGATGCGAACACCAGACCACCTTACCTGCCTCATGAGAAGGCTGTATGCAGGTCAAGAAGCAACAGTAGAACCAGACATGGAACAATTGGACAGACATATGTCAAAGCTATATATTGTCACCATGTTTACTTAGTTCAGAGTACATCATGCAAAATGCCAGAGCACAAGCTAGAGCCAAGATTTCTGGGAGAAATATCAATAACCTTAGCTATCCAGATGACAATGCCCTTAGGGCAGAAACTGAAGCAGAACGAAAGAGCCTCTTGAAGGAAGTGAAAAGGGAGAGTTAAAAAGCTGGCTTAACTCAACATTCAGATATCGAAGATCATGCCATTTGTTTTCCTTCCTTCAAGGCAAATTGATTGGGGAACAATGGAAATCCGAGAGACTTTATTTTTGTAGTCTCCAAAATCACCACAGATGGTGACTGCAGCCATGAAATTTAAAGATGCTTGCTCCTCGGAAGAAAAGTTCTGAGGAACCTAGACATATTCAAAAGCAGAGCCATCATTTTGCCAACAAAAAGTCGTCTACTCAAAGCTGTGGTATTTTCCAGGAGTCATGTATGGATAAGAGAATTGAACTCTCATAAAATAATCTCACAAAGAAAACTGAGTGTTGAAGAATTGATGCCTTTAACTGTGGTGTTGGGGAAGTGTCTTGAGAGTCCCTTGCACTGTAAGGAGATCTAACCGGTCCATTCTAAAGGAAATCAGTCCTGAATATTCATTGGAAGGACTGATGTTGAAGCTCAAATAATTTGGCTAATGATGTGAAGAATTGACTCATTGGGAAAGACCCTGATGCTGGGAAAGATTGAAGGCGGGAGGAGAAGGGGATGACAGAGGATGATTTGGGTGGATAGCATCACCGACTTGATGGACATGAGTTGAGCAAGCTCTGTAAGTTACTGATGGACAGGGTAGCCTGGAGTACTGCAGTCCATGGGATCACAAAGAGTTTTACAGGACTGAGCAACTGAACTGAACTGATAAGTGGAAAGAATATTGAAAGGTTGTTGCGGAATGACGCAAAGACACCGGGATCTTGGCCTCCAGAGGAGAATTCAATCCGGGGCCAGAGACGAGGCTTGATCACTCAGAGCTTTTGTGTAATAAAGTTTTATTAAAGGATAAAGGAGATAAAGAAAGCTTTCTAACATAGACATCAGAAGGGGGCAGAAAGAGTTCCCCCCTGCTAGTCTTCAGCTGGATGTTACATAGTCAGTAGTGTAGAAGGCAATGGCAAGCCACTCCAGTACTCTGGCCTAGAAAATCCCATGGATGGAGGAGCCTGGAAGGCTGCAGTCCGTGGGGTCGCTAAGTGTTGGACAGGACTGAGTGACTTCAATTTCACTTTTCACTTTCACATTGGAGAAGGAAATGTCAACCCACTCCAATGTTCTTGCCTGGAGAATCCCAGGGATGGGGGATCCTGGTGGGCTTCCGTTTATGGGGTCACATAGAGTCGTACACGACTGAAGTGACTCAGCAGCAGCAGCAGCAGTTGTCTGTTAATGAAAGAAAGGAATGCCTTAAGGCTTAGAATGGCACCACGCCCCTCAGATATAAGATGCATTTGGGATAATTTTGACACCAGATGATTCATCCTGGGCCATAAAATGATTAACTTGAATCTTGTAGAAGGGCAGATTACCATACAAATAGTTTCATTTTGCATAGATTAAGGGAACAATATCTGAGTATAACATAGAGGTTTATCAAGTAGGCCCTGAGCCATTTGGCGGAACCGACTTGAAGATAGAGTCTGAGGTAAATGCTTAGTACATTAACATATCTTAAGACCAACATTTCCATAAGAAAAATGAATTGTTTAACTCAAGATTTGAGAATAGTTAACTTCAGGTGAAACCAGGTGTTATTATGGCAACACAGTATTTTAAGAGAAACTTTTTTTAAAATTTGTATAGAGAAGAAAAAAATATCTAGTTTGTTTCCTCCTGCCGCTTAAAAGAGATAAAAATGTCTGACACTTGCAGCTTATTTCCTCCGTTTGGAGACCCCTGGCCTTCCTGCCTGTTACCATCTCAATATGAAGAAGAATAGATATCTATATCTGCACCAGAGAAGCTGGAATATAAGGGATGTTGATAGCATCTCGTTCTGATTCTCAAGATTTCAGTCAGCTGAAGCTTGGAGTCTGCCACAGCCCCAGACCCTTAATGAACATGCCTGAAAATTAAATTGTTAGTCACTCACTCATATCTGACTCTTTGCAACCTCATGGACCACCAGGCTCCTCTGTCCATGGAACTCTCCAGGCAAGAATGCTAGAGTGGATTGCCATGCCCTCTTCTGGGGATTTTCCATAGGTAAGCCTGTAGTGTTATGAACCTTTCCTTAGCACAGGTTTTACAGTGTCCTATAGGTTTTGGGTTGTTGTGTTTTCATTATTCACTCCTTTCTATGCATATTTTTCTCTTTTTATTTCCTCTATGATTTTTGGTTATTGAAAAGCCTCCATATGTTGGCATTTTAATAGTTTTTTTTTTTTTTTTCCTGTAATTGAGATCTAATCTATGGCACTGTGGTCAAAAACGATGATTGGAATGATTTCAATTATTTTTTTTTAATTTACCAAGGCTAGTTTTATGGCCCAGGATATGATCTATCCTGGAGAAGTTTCCATGTGCAAGTGGAAGAAAAGTGAAATTGATTGTTTCAGAGTGAAATGTCCTATAGATATCAACTAGGTCTACTGGTCCATTGTGTCATTTAAAATTTGTGTTTCCTTGTTAATTTTCTGTTTATTTGATATATCCATAGGCTTGAGAGGGTTATTAAAGTCTCCCACTATTATTGTGATATTGTTAATTTCCCCTTTCATACTTGTTAGCATATGCCTTACATATTGCAATGTCCTAGGTTTCTGCTGCTAAGTCGCTTCAGTTGTGTCCAACTCTGAGCGACCCCATGGACCGCAGCCCACCAGGCTCCACCGTCCCTGAGATTCTCCAGGCAAGAACACTGGAGTGGGTTGCCATTTCCTTCTCCATGTCCTATGTTGGGTCCATATATATTTATAATTGTTATATCTTCTTCTTGGAGTGATCCTTTGATCATTACGTACTGCCCTTCTTTGTCTCTCTTCACAGACTTTATTTAAAAGTCTATTTCATCTGATAAGCGTATCGCTACTAGTGTTTTGTTTTGTTTTTTTAAGTTCCATTTGTGTAAAATGATTTTTCCAGGTCTTCACTTTCGGTCAATTTTATGTGTCCCTCGTTTTGAGGTGGCTTTCTTGTAGACAGCATATATCGTGGTATTGTTTTGTTTCCATTCAACCAGTCATTGTCTTTTGTTTGGGATATTCAACCCATTTACATTTAAGATAATTATTGATAAGTAGTATCCCACTGTGGCAACCCACTCCAGTGTTCTTGCCTGGAGAATCCCAGGGACGGGGGAGCCTGGTTGGCTGCCGTCTATGGGGTCACACAGAGTCGGACACGACTGAAGTGACTTAGCAGCAGCAGCAGCAGCAGTATCCCACTGTCAATTACTTTGTTCTTTAGGGTTTGAATTTATATACTCTTTCTGTGTTTCCTGTCTAGGGAAGATCCTTTAGCACTTGTTGAAGAGCTTGTTTGGTGGTGCTGAATTCTCTCAGCTTTTACTTGTCTGAAAGGCTTTTGATTTCTCCTTCATATTTGAATGTGATCCTTCCTGGGTACAGTAATCTGGGTTGTATAATTTCTCTTTCATCTCTTTAAATATGTCCTGCCTTTCCCTTCTGATCTTAACAGATTCTATTGAAATATCAGCTGCTGTTCTTATGGGAATCCCCTTGTGTGTTATTTGTTGATTTTCCCTTGGAGCTTTTAAAATCTGTTCGTTGCATTTGATCTTTGTTAATTTACTGAGTCGTTGAGCTTTTGTCAGTGTTCTTATGGGTGGAACTGGGTTTCTTCTCTCTGGATTGCAATGAAGTGTCCAGTAGTGAGTTTTGAGATGTCTATGGGATTGGTATGACTTTGGGAAGCCTGTGTATTGAAGCTCAGCACTATGTTCCTGTGTTGCTGGAGAATTTGTGTGGTACGTCTTTCTCTGGAACTTGTTGGCTCTTGGGTGATCCTTGCATTCAGTGCAAGTAGGAGCTGACTGTGGCTCAGATCATGAAATACTTATTGCCAAATTCAGACTTAAATTGAAGAAAGTAGGGAAAAACACTAGACCATTCAGATATGACCTAAATCAAATCCCTTATGATTATACAGTGGAAATGAGAAAGAGATTAAAGGGACTAAATCTGATAGAGTGCCTGATGAACTCTGGACAGAGTTTCGTGACATTGTACAGGAGACTGGGACCAAGATCATCCCCATGGAAAAGAAATGCAAAAAAGCAAAATGCCTGGTGGAGGAGGCCTTACAAATAGCTGTGAAAAGAAGAGAAGCGAAAGCAAAGGAGAAAAGGAAAGATATAAGCATATGAATGCAGAGTTCCAAAGAATAGCAAGGAGAGATAAGAAAACCTTCCTCAGTGATCAGTGGAAAGAAATAGAGGGAAACAACAGAATAGGAAAAACAAGAGATCTCTTCAAGAAAATTAGAAATTCCAAGGGAACATTTAATACAAAGATGGGTTCGATAAAGGACAGAAATGGTTTGGACTTAACAGAAGCATACGATATTAAGAAGAGGTGGCAAGAATACACAGAAGAACTGTGCAGAAAATATCTTCACGACCAAGATAGTCACGGTAAAATGATAACTGACCTAGAGCCAGACATCTTGGAATGTGAAGTCAAGTGGGCCGTAGAAAGCATCACTACAAACAAAGCTAGTGGAGGTGATGGAATTCCAGCTGAGCTATTTCAAATCTTGAAAGATGATGCTGTGAAAGTGCTGCACTGAATAATCCAACAAATTTGGAAAACTCAGCAGTGGCCAAAGGACTGGAAAAGGTCAGTCTTCATTCCAATCCCAAAGACAGGCAATGCCAAAGAATGCTCAAACTACCGCACAACTGCACTCATCTCACACGCTAGTAAAATCATGCTCAAAATTCTCCAAGCCAGGCATCAGCAATATGTGAACCGTGAACTCCCAGACATTCAAGCAGGTTTCAGAAAAGGCAGAGGCACCAGAGGTCAAATTGCCAACATCTGCTGAGTCATGGAGAAAGCAAGAGAGTTCCAGAAAAAATCTATTTCTGCTTCATTGACTATGCCAAAGCCTTGGACTGTGTGGATCACAATAAACTGGAAAATTCTTCAAGAGATGGGAATGCCAAACCACCTCACCTGCCTCTTGAGAAACCTGTATGCAGGTCAGGAAGCAACAGTCAGAACTGTACATGGAACAACAGACTGCTTCCAAATAGGAAAAGGAACACATCAAGGCTGTATATTGTCACCTTGCTTATTTAACTTATATGCAGAGTACATCCTGAGGAACTCTGGGCTGGAAGAAGCACAAGCTAGAATCAAGATTGCTGGGAGAAATATCAGTAACCTCAGATATGCAGATGACACCACCCTTATGGCAGAAAGTGAAGAGGAACTCAAAAGCCTATTGATGAAAGTGAAAGTGGATAGTGAAAAGGTTGGCTTGAAGCTCAACATTCAGAAAACAATATTCATGGCATCTGGTCCCATCAGTTCGTGGGAAATAGATGGAAAAAGAGTGGAAACAGTTTCAGAGTTTATTTTGGGGGACTCCAAAATCACTGCAGATGGTGAATACAGCCATGAAATTAAAAGACGGTTACTCCTTGGAAGGAAAGTTATGACCAACATAGACAGTATATTTAAAAGCAGAGACATTACTTTACCAACCAATGTCCGTCTAGTCAAGGCTTTGGTTTTCCCGTGGTCATGTATGAATGTGAGAGTTGAACTGTGAAGAAAGCTGATCGCCGAAGAATTAGTGCTTTTGAACTGTGGTGTTGGAGAAGAGTCTTGAGAGTCCCTTTTACTGCATGGAGATCCAACCAATTCATTCTAACGGAGATCAATCGTGGGTGTTCATTGGAAGAACTGATGCTGAAGCTGAAACTGCAATACTTTGACCACTTCATGCTATGTGTTGACTCATTGGAAAAGACTCTGACGCTGGGAAAGGTTGGGGGTGCGAGTAGAAGGGGACGACAGAGAATGAGATGGCTGGATGGCATCACCGACTGGATGGACATGAATTTGAGTGGACTCCAGGCTTTGGTTATACACAGGGAAGCCTGGTATGCTGTGATTCATGGTGTCGCAGAGAGTCGGACACGACTGAGCGACTGAAATGATGGAGGCTTTGGATGATCTCTTATCAGTTAATGTTCCCTGAAGTCAGGAGTTCTCTGGTGTTCTCAGGATTTGGGCTTAAGCCTCCTGCTTCTGGTTTAGAGTCTTATTCTCACAGTGGCCTCAAGACTTCTACATCCATTCAGCATCAATGATAAAACTTCTAGGTTAATGATGAAAATACTCTCCACAGTGAAGGACACCCAGAGCGGTTTGCAGAATTACATGGAGAAGAGAAGAGAGAGGAGGGAGATAAAAGGTGACCAGAAGGCAGAGAGGGGGAATCACAAGGGGAGAGAGAAATCGAGTCAGTAAACCATTCTCTATGTGCTCTCCACAGTCTGGAACCTTCAGAGAGGCTCACCGAGTTATACAGAGAAGAGAAGAGGGAGGAAGAAGATAGCGTGAAATGGAAAAGAAAAAAGGGAATCAAAAGGAGAGAGATAGATCAAGGTAGTACTATCTTCTCCACAGCCCAGAACACACAAAGAATTTCACAGATGTGGGTAGAGAAATGAAGGTGGAGGTAGGAAATAGAGGCGATCTGGTCTAGAAAAAGGAGCGTCCAAACGGGAGAGAGTAATCAAGCCAGTATTTACACTCCAAGATAAAAATGGGTACTTAAGAGTAGATTTGTAAAGGTAAAAAATTGATAACAAATACCAAAAAGCAAAGATTAAAAATCTAAAGTAGAAGTTGGACTCTCAAAAATACAATATTAAAACAAAACAATATATATATATAGTTATATATATATATAGTTATAGTTATATATATATATAATTTTGGGGATCTTGTTTTTGTTTAAATATTGTAGTTTTGATGGTCTAACCTCTACTTTTTGGTGGGGGTAATGTAATAGTATGTTATAAAAATGAAAATTAAAGGCAGTATAGAGGTCTTAAAAAATATAAGTTAAAAAAAATGATTGTATTAAAAATACATCCTGGAATTTTTCTGGAGCTATTGCAGACAGTGTGGGCTCAGTTCAGTTTCAGATAGTTCTTTGTTCCAGCTTAGATGATCTAAGGCCCCTCCTGTGTAGTTGCTGTTATCTACAGCGTTTATTCTGTTTCACTTGTCACTTCAAAGTGGTTCCATCTCTTTGGTTTCTTCTGTTCGCTGATCTCTTCAGTGTCTAATTTGCACCATATCATAAGGGCGAGAAGTGACCTCTTATTCAGGCTCATTTTTTCAACCGTGCTGTGAAGAGGGAGGAACATTGCAAACAGATATCACTGGCATGTGGAGAGTTCGCACAGTGTCTTGGACACCCTGGGTTTGCTCCTGCTTTTGGTGTGTGTGCTTTCCCAGTCTACACTGTTCAGGCTCCAGATTACTCTGCAGGGAGCTGGCCCCCAGTTGTGTGCACGTTCCTGATCTAGGTTCACGATCTCAGGTACTCCACAAAGACTTAGACTCAGTTGGGCTTTTTTTGTTTTTGTTTTTGTACCCTTCCCAGGTCGGAACAGCTCAGGCAACCAGGTGCTTGGCGAGTGTGCATTCCCTGGGCAGTGAGTTCGTCCTATCACTTCCTGTGTCCCAGTCGCTTGGTTAACTGGGTGATAGCGCGCACCATCTCTGGTGTGCCATGTGTCTCCACTGGGGAGCTGATCTCTAGATGCCACCCTCCTGATGGATGTCAACTGTCCAGAATCCCAGGAAGTCTTGGTTAGCAACTGAAATCCTGTTCATGGTTTGATAGGGCATCCCGTCTCTGGGGCTGAGTTTGCCCCTTTCTTGCTCTGGCTTCCACCTGCCTGACTACTGAAGTTGATGGGCTGTCCACTTCCGGCTAACTCTCCATTGGTATTCGCTCAGTCCTTTGTTCTGTGAGCTGGCCCGGCCATACCTTAGGTTAGGGCTTTTTGCAGGATAGTTCTCCCTCTCTTCCCACACGAAGCCCCACTCCCAGCCCGGCCCTGGCTATCACACAGTTGAGGTTGTTTTCTCATGAAAGCTCCCTCAGATTGCCCTCAGGGCATTCAAACCTGGTCCTTACCCTAAACAATGTATCCCGATCCTCCCTGTTCAGCCTCCTCTTCCTAGTGGTAGATGAAAGTGACTGGGGTACTTCTCTGCTGGGAGTTGTCGTTAGGCACATAATCTGTGGGTTTTGTGTATTTATGTATGTATGTGTTTTTCCTCCCGGGTACGTTGCACTCTGAGAATCCAAAACTCCACACAGACCTGCCGCAGAGAGGGTTTCCTGATGTTTGGAAACTTCTCCTCTTTAAGACTCCCTTCCTGGGGTGGATCTCCATCACTAACTCTTTTTTCTCTCCTTTTATCTTTTATATTCTGTTCTACCTCCTTTGAAGAAAACTGGCCACATTTCTGGGTGTCTTTTTTCCTCTGCCAGTGTAAAGAAATTGTTTTGTGGAATTTGTTGAGCTTGCAAATGTTCTTTCAATGGATTTGTGGGGGAGAAAGTGGTCTCCCCGTCATATTCCTCTGCCATCTTAGGACTGCACCCCCCCACCCCCTACTGATTTTAAACTATGCTAAGTTGGCTGACATAGAATAGGGAGACAAGGAAATTATGGTACTTGCCTAGATAGAATATGGAGTCTCTCCATAATTTTATGACTTTCACGTTAATATTACAGAGGGGGAAATAATTCTAAAAAAAGATTTCTCACTCATTTGGCTCCAGATGTCTGCCATAATTTACGAAAACAGGTATTTGGACCAAATTGAACCATAGAAAATTATGACCAACCAAGATAGCATATTAAAAAGTGGAGACATTACTATGCCAAACAAGGTCCATCCAGTCAAGGCTATGGTTTTTCCAGTGGTCATGTATGGATGTGAGAGTTGGACTCTGAAGAAAGCTGATCGCCGAAGAATCGATGCTTTTGAACTGTGGTGTTGGAGAAGACACTTGTGAGTCCCTTATACTGTAAGGAGATCCAACCAGTCCATTCTAAAGGAGATCAGTCCTGGATGTTCATTGGAGGGACTGATGCTAAAGCTGAAACTGCAATACTTTGGCCACCTCATGCGACGAGGTGACTCACTGGAAAAGACTCTGATGCTGGGAAAGGTTGGGGGCGGGAGGAGAAGGGGACGACCGAGAGTGAGATGGCTGGATGGTGTCACCGATTCTGTGGACATGAGTTTGAGTGTACTCCGGGAGTTGGTGATGGACAGGGAGGCCTGGCGTGCTGTGATTCATGGGGTCGCGGAGAGTCGGACATGACTGAGCGACTGAACTGAACTGAACTGATTTTTAAGCACAGATATTTGTATAGATCCTAAAGGTTTAGAATTGACTATGTGATTCAGGTTTCAACTTTTCAAACTCCCCATCAGTTGAAGGGGGCTTCCCATGGTGGGATTCTCCACTTCAAGGAAAGGCCTTTTTTCAGCTCTGTGAATGTCTTCAATAACAACAATCATATGTGACACTTCTTGATCTGATGATATCTAAAAATCCTAAAATGGACTCATGTAACTATGGACAGAATGTAACTCTTAACTTTGCCTGGGTTTTAATTTGGTTTAATGACTATTTTAACTTTCATCTCTAACTTTAAAACAGGGTTTGTTTCTAACTGTGTGAAAGTTTTTAAGTTACAAATGTACAGGCTCCTACAATTGCCGCAGCCTCTCCCATCTATTACTTGAACCAGAGACTGTCAATATGATGGTTAGAAGAGATGCTGATAAATTTAAGGATGGAGCTCCATCACATCAGGAAGTATTTATGGAATTAAAATGACACCGCTTTTCCTTGGCAAAGTAATTCTCCTAAAAAGAAAGGAGGATAATAAGAGAGTCAGTTCATAGGCAGTATGATAAGTCCAGAGGAGGAGAAAGAGTTTGAGGTTCTTGAAGAAGAAATAGAGGCCTGGAATTCTCAAGGAGTAGGAAAAGACAAGCTTATTATTATTATTATTATTATTCTTTAGTAAGGATTATATAACAACAGTGTATCCTGCTTGAGAACAGTTTCTCCTTCTTGAAAACATTCTGACTAAACTTGATATTAGAACGTATACTATGGGAGTGGGTCTGGTAAATTCTAATCCTGTTACCTTAAAATGTAAATTATGGAAGTGGTCTGGTAAACGTTTTTACAACCTTGCGTCATTCTGTGGATTTATTTTTATGACGAAATGAAATAGTATATAGCTATCTTGCTTAGACTAGTCAGAGGGCATTCTCTGTCCCCCTTCTGATGTCTATGTCAGAAGCTTTCTCTGTCCCATTTCATTCTTGGATAAAATTCTGCTACACAAAAGTTCATGAGTGACCAAGTGTGGTCCCTGTACCCGAAACAAAACCTGTTTCTTCAGAGATCAGGAATCTGACCTTGTTCACAATAAGCTAGTAATTATCAATCTTCCTGTTGTTCCATTAATGCTTTTTTATTCAGTCACACTGAACTTTCAGTCTGTGTTCTGTTCTTCTTCGTGTCACTGCCTGTGCATCTGCCATTCTTCTGCTTCCCTTAATTTTTATCTTTGTGTTAATGACCTTTGAGATATGATTTTAAATTACTCATGAAGTTTTCTAATCTGACTTTACAGATTGTTAAAAGATTACTATTTTAGTTGAGCTGTTCAATTTTCTTTGATAGACTGTGGTCTCCGATTGGAATAAACAGTCACATTCCATGTCTATGTTTCCTTTTGCTTTTACTCACCTGCTTCAGGAGTAGAGGTCTCTATTTAGAAAAACTAAATAAAAAACATCTGAATAAGGACTAGTGGGATCAATAAGAAACACGTATCAAACATGTTCATCTTAATAAATTCTGGATGGAAGCAAGATTGTTAAGATCCTAACCCTCTGAAAAAATAGTATATAATTTACAAATTAAAATCACCAACATTGGGTGTCCCTCCCAAGATCAGCTAAAAAAATGTCATCATCTTCTAAAGAAATCATATTTTACAATGACTTATGTGGGCAAGGAACCTAAAAGAGGAAAATAGAGAGATTCCAGAGGTCTGTATCAGGGATAATAAATGGCAGAAAGAGCAAAATTACTCATTAAGAGAAACTGACGCTACAATATGAATGTTTTTCCCTTTACTATTTTGGTGAATGGTATGTATTTTCTATTCTGTGGTGGGAACATTTTCCATAAGAATCCCTTATATCAGTGCCCGTGATTGCTGTTCATGGGACTTAACGGTGAGGATTTTCAGGAGACATGGAATGAGAGAAGCAAGATAAAGCAGTGGAAAAGCAAGTATAATCTCAACTGGAAACCAAATTATACTACACTTTATCTCACTTTCTATTCAGTCATTTGTTTCCATGTTATCCCTGTCAAAATTTTACCAATGGAAATGGGATTTTCACCTCTCAGATGAGGATACTTTCATGTAACCAAAGGCAGTTTTCCAGCATGGGAGTCTTTTACAGGTACTAGTGGCCAGGATTTGTATAGTTGAAGGTTGCCTGATTTTTAAATGAACCTTTGTGGTATAATATTAAGGAGCAATAGTCTGGTACAGTTTTCCCAGCAAGCCACATTGGGTGAGTCCTCTGTTTCTTTCTTTTTCTTTTTCGCCATTGGTCTTCCTGTTTATTGCATGCCTGAGTCAGAATCTACCTCTGACTTCTGGACCACTAGACTTCTCCAGTAAACCACCGTACCAAAGTACTAACAGACTGGGAAAGTGTTAGTGGCTTAGACGTGTCTGATTTTTGCGACCCCAAGGACAGTACCGCCCCTCAACGCCCCCCACCCCAGGTTCCTCTGTCCCTGGAATTTCCCAGGCAGGAACACTGTTGTGGGTAGCTATTTCCTTCTTCAGGTGATCTTCCTGACCAGGAATTGAACCAGGGTCTCCAACATTGGAAGCAGATATTTTTTGTGTCTGAACTGTACAGGTCAATGACAATGAGCACTCCACTGACTAACCACCATACTCAAAGTTCAAGATCCTCGGCGCAATTCTATTGAATGGTTCTTTGCTGACGGCTTCTACTAATCCAGGCTGTAAGATCAACCTTCTCTAAACTGCATACCCTGTTACAATAGGAGGTGCACAAAGCTAGATACTTATGAGCTAGAAGGCTTCTAAGGAGCAAAATAGTCAAATGTCTGCCATTGAAAATATCCAAACATGAAAGAGTTTAGAAGTTATAGGGAGATGTCTTGATTAAGAAGATTGCAGGAAAAAGAGAAATTAGAAATCAAAATTTTGCAGGCCCACATTCATTCCATAAATCAACTCGAATAGTTTAAATTTTGTCTGTTGTATACAATGTCATCTGAGGAAGAAAAGGTTAAAGCTTAGAGGTGAACAACTGCTAAACTGATCCACTATCTTATGTATATAGATGAAGAAACAGCAATATAAAGGATGTTGCTTGTCAAAGTCCAGCAAGCTTTTAATATGAGGTTTCCTCAGACAATGTTGACCTGAATAAATTGCAGCAAATTCTGAAGGATTGTTGTTAGGATTACATTTCCATAAGAATGGATAACGAAGTACACGAAGCAAACTGACATTATGTATAAACAATTGTTATCATTGACATCATTATCCCTAATTCTTCTGTATTCTCCTCAGCATCAGTATCAGTATCTGTAATATATCTGTAACGAATCACATTCAGATTAGGCACCGTTTTTGTTTTGTTTATTTTTTCATTCAGTTAAGTCACTGAGCCATGTCTGACTCTTTGTGACCCCATGGACTGCAGTGTGCCAAAATTCCCTACCACACCAACAATGGTCAGATCCTGTTCAGACTGATAGCCACAGAGTCAGTGATCCCATTCAACCATCTCATCTTTTGTCATACCGTTTTGTCATATTCTCCTGCCTTCAATTTATTTCCAGCATCATAGTATTTTGTAAAGAGTCATTTCTTCACATCAGGTGGCCAAAAATGAAGTTTCAACTTCAGCCTCAGTCCTTCCAATGAATATTCAGGACTGATTTTTTTTTTTTTTTAATGATTGACTAGTAGGTTCTCCTTTTGTTCAAGGGCCTCTCAAGAGTCTTTTCTAACATAACAGTTCAAAAATATCAATTGTTCTGTGCTCAGTTTTTATTATAATCCGACTCTTACATCAATACGTGACTACTGGAAAAGCCATAGTTTTCAGCAGATGGATTTTTATCAGCAAAAAAATGTCTCTGCTTTCTAATATGCTATTTAGGTTGGTCATAACTTTTCTTCCAAGGAAGAAGTGTCTTAATTTCATGGCTGCAGTAAGTGTCTGTCGTGATTTTGTAGCCCTAGGAAGTAAAGTCTTTCACTGTTTCCATATTTTTCCCATCTATTTGCCATGAAGTGACGGTACTGGATGCTATGATCTTCATTTCTTGCAAGTGTAGTTTTAAACCGGCTTTTTCACTCTGCTCTTTCACTTTCATCAAGAGGCTCTATACATCCTCTTCAGTTTCTGCCATAACTGAGGTATCATCTGAGTATCTGAGGACAGATAATTCTTCAGGTAATCTTTATTCCATCTTGTGCTTTATTTAGCCTGGCATTTCGCATGATGTACTGTGCATATATGTTAAATAAGCAAAGTGACACTATTCTTTGACATATCCCTTTTGCAGGTTTTGATCAGTCTGTTGTTCCACGTCTGGTTCTAAGTATTATTTCTTGACCTACATACAGACTTCTCAGGAGGCAAGGAATGGGATCTGGCATTACCATTTCTTGAAGAATTTTCCACAGGTTTTTTTTTTTTTTTTTTTTTTTCATCTACGCAGTCAATTGCTTTTATGTCATCCGGAAAGTAGAAGTAGATTTTTTTTTTTTTTCTTCCTGGAATTATCTTGCTTTTGCTATGACCCAGAAGATGCTGGCAATTTATCCCTGGTTCCTTTGCCTTTTCTAAATTCAGATTGAACATCTGAAAGTTTACATTATTTTAAGACTCTAAATGTCTGCTGCTGCTGCTGCGTCACTTCAGTCGGGTCCGACTCTGTGTGACCCCATAGACGGAAGCCCACCAGGCTCCCCCCTCCCTGGGATTCTCCAGGCAAGAACACTGGAGTGGGTTGCCATTTCCTTCTCCAATGCGTGAAAGTGAAAAGTGAAAGTGAAGTCGCTCAGTCGTGTCCAACCCTTAGCGACCCCACGGACTGCAGCCTACCAGGCTCCTCCATCCATGGGATTTTCTAGGCAAGAGTACTGGAGTGGCTTGCCATTGCCTAAATGTCTAGTGTAGATTTATTTGATGAATATGTCATAGATGAGCAGTATCCAATATATTTTTCAGGCTTCTCACCCTACCTGTGGCTATTCATCAGAAAGAAACAATCTATATATGTCAGGAATATATAAGTGCTATGAATGAGTGCAAAAAAGTGCTATTCACATTATTTTAAGTCTTTGTCTTAATAGAAGAGATAGTGAAAAATGATTGTAATGAATATATGTAATATATATTAATACGTGGAGTGTAGACACACTATAGGTGGTGATATATTTGGGGAAGCTTATAAATGTTTCAGGAAGCATTTGAAGATGAAATTACACCTGAAGAAGGCATTAAAAGCATCAGCATTTGGTAGGAGAAATTTTGAAAGAAGTGAAGGGCAATTCAGGCAAAATGAAGGACCCTGATAAGGCACAGAACAGGGGAAGAATAAAACATGGACCTGAAGGGAACCTGAATGACTGGTCATGTGTAGACACGTGCAGTGAGCAGCGATGTCAGACATGATTAGTAACATCTTATCATTTAGGTGTGAAACTCATCAGAAATGCTTAAGTGGAAGAGAATTATGTTCTGATGTCTCTTCTGTGCAGTTAGGATGTTAATAAGCACATTTTCCAGGACCCTATTTGCTTTAGTCTTGGAACGTTGTATTTTCAGCTTGCCTGGAATTAGTAGTACGAATGGAGGAGACTGCTTCTTGACCAAGTCCATACTCCAGCAGATACATTAGCTCTAGCTTCATGGCAGCAAACCAGTGGTATTTTCTCCTCCCTGAACATTTGTTGGAGGGATAGCATAAAACATGGAATAGGTGATAGGACCTAGTGGGGGACATGTTGAAGACATCTTTGAAATCCAGCACCAGCAGCCATAGTTCTGCATAGTTCTAACAGCATGCTACAATATGGATTTATTGTCCTCAGCTTTACATTCATTGAATGTGACACCAACCAGCCACTTCATGACTACCTCATGATCACTTATGCTTCTATGTACACCCATTCCCGCTTTAAACCAGCACAAACTTGTACTTCATACTTGAGTGATAGAAACAGAGACTAAAACTGTGCCTAGATCTTATTATCTTCTTGAACACCATGTCCAGGAGGAATAAGTGATTAAAGTTCTTAATCTGCAAATGGTTCTGCATGCCTATGGTTTCTGTGCCCATTTGGAACAGGTCATTACCTGATCTCTAGACTCTCCTACAACAAAGATTAACACTGGATACATTGCCTTATACCTGGAGCCCTGAGGGATAGTCAGGGACACTATCTCATTGGCCCTCTACTTCCATCACCAAGGCAACACAAGTTCTGCAGCATTATTAGAGTTAGAAGGAAGTTCTTGGAGATGAGTTCTAGAAAAAAAAAATGAGAATGTAGTAAAGTTACTGATTCAGATGCACAGATTTAGGACCCACTTCTCAGCACTCTACTCCTTCTTTTTACCTTTTTCTCCTGCTTGACGTGTAGAAGCAGTAAAGGATGGAATTTATTCTGTTTTGGGGCTTAGAGAAAAAATAAAGGACTCAAGGAATTTTGAAGTAATCCAGATTGTTAAACATTTCCCTTTTTTTTTTAATTTTTCTTTTCTATGCCTTGATTCATCACAGTCCTCAAGTCTGTAAACCTGCCCTTTTCACAAGTGCAACTTTGGAATTTCAGAGAGACTCTCTAGAGCAGAGAGCTTATACAGCTTGCTTTACCTTGAAAAAGATGCTGTAAAATACTTGGGTAATGTTTTTCTTCAGCTTTATACATCTAACTTAATGTAGTAGAGAATGACAACCCACTCCAGGTTTCGTGCTTGTAAAATTCCATTGACAGAATTGTAGCCCAGGTGGGTTACACTCATTGGTTTTCAAGGAGTTGGATAGGAGAGAGACACACACTTACACATTTAACTGATGTTCAGATACAAATTTTCTTTCTTTTTCACAGGTCTTCATATATTTCACACTGAAGGACAAGCAGTTTTCTCTAAATTATCTCTGTGAATGTTCTATAGACTATTGGCTGCTGCTTAAAAACAAAACAAAGGAAAACTTCCTCCCATGTGGTAAGAAGTTTGCTTCCTTTTCTCCAATGATGTTTTGGAATTTCTTTCCTATTACCAGAAATATGGATTTCTATCTTTCTTTAGCTATATGGGATCTGGTAAACTGGGATATGGCTTTGTTGATTTGGGAATAATAACTTCTAACAAATTTTCCCTTTTCTAGAGCAATGGAAATCTCTGGAACTGAGAGGAAATGTCAACATTGAAACCCACATATACCTCTTCCTTATCTAAGACCAGGCTTCTTAGCGGCAGACATGAACAGGTCTGTCATATCACTAGAGAGCCACTAGAACTATTTTCCCAAGTGTATGTGGCTCTGTTTTTTGTTTTTAGCATACTGTCATGCCTACTTTTATGTCACAATTTAAAGAGGTTTTAGATTCAACTATATTCCACAATCCATTCCATACAAAAAGGTGAATCTCTATAATATTCTTTTCCTCTGAGCCTCTAGACCTTGCCAGAGAATGTATCAGGAAGGCTGAGAGTCCAGTTTCTGAAGGAGTTCTCAAGTATTAGTGAGAATTAATGCTTTTAGCATTAGTTTTAGCATAATTCCCTTTTTCATACATTAATAAGTTTTATAAGATACATTAAGTGTGGTCACAATTGTCTTAATCAGAGGTGGCTAACAAGGTCATAAGGAATCCTGTCATGAAACTAAGGAAGAAGTTGAAATGTGTCATTTAGATTTGAAATCCAGAAGGTTCTTAATATGTAGGCAAGATATATTAGGAAGGGAGGGATAAGGAGAATCAGATATTATAAATAGGAACTTAAGGATATCTATGACAAGTGACAGTGGTCTTGTATGAGTGTGAGAGCTGGATTACAAGAAAACCTAATCATTGAAAAATTGATGCTTTTGAATTGTGGGGTTACAGAAGACTCTTGAGAGTCACTTGCACATCAAGGATATCCAAATTGTACATCCCAAAGGAAATCAGTCCAGAATATTCATTGGAAGTACTGATGTTGAAGCTGAAATTCCAATCCTTTGGCCATGTAATGTGAAGAAATGACTCACCCAAGAAGACCCTGCTACTGGGAAAGATGGAAGGCAGAGGGGGATGAGGACAACACAGGATGAGATGGTTAGATGGCATCATGGACTCAATGGACATGAGTTTTAGAAATCTCTGGGAGTTGCTGGTGGGCAGCAAAGCCTGGCATGTTGCAATCCATGGGGTTACAAAGAGTCACACACGACTGAGAGACTGAACTGTACTAGATTGACGACAAATGATTTGTTTACAAGTTTTGCTGATTTCTCTCCAGTTTCCCTCACACTACGATGTCGGTCAACCAACTTATGGCTGATTTTCCCATGGCTTCTCTTTATTTGCAACACTCTTCGGAAATTGGTTTGTCTGTTCTTTTGCATTTTATCTTCCTTTCCGTTTATTTGTATGTGTCTCGTATGGCAGGAGGAGTTATTTTAAAATAGGTTATATTTAGTGGCAGGAAGTCATTCAGCAACATTGGTACAGTTTAAAAAGTTAGTAAAAAATCTAATAAAAATATGGGACTTCCAAGTGTGTACTTTCTTCATTTTGTATCAGTAGAGAAGTATCCAAAGAGAAAAGAAAATGCAAATCCAAGGTATGCTGTTATATGATTTCATAACTGAAATATTATGAGGAAACCCCAATAAGCCTCTTATCCTTATCCATCAGGGGACAGGCAAAATAGAAGCCACAATTCCAGAAAACTTACCAAAGTGATCACTTGGACAGAGTCCTGTCTAACTCAATGAAGCTATGAATTATACTGTGTATAACCACCCAAGATATTCAGGTCATGGTGGGAATTCTCATGAAACATGATCTACTCGAGAAAAGAATGTCAAAGCACTTCAGTATTCTTGTCTTGAGAAGAATCCCATGAACAGAATGAAAAGGTGAAAAGAAAGGACACTGAACGATGAATTCCCAAGATTGCCAGGTGCCCAATATGATGGACTGATGGATGGAGGTTCATAACATTGCACAGGAAGTGGTGATCAAAATCATCCCCAGGAGAAGATAGGCAAAAAGGCAAGATGGTTGTCTGAGGAGGACTTTCAATTTGCTTACTTTCTACAGAAGAAGAAAAGGGAAAGATGATAGGCAAAATGAAAAGATATGTCCATCTGAGTGCAGAGTAACAAAGAATAGCAAGGAGAGCTGAGAAAACCTTTCTAAATGATAAATGTAAAAAGGCATACGAAAACAATGACCGAGAAGGGCTATAGATTTCTCCCTCAAAATTAGACATACCAAGGGAACATCCCATGCAAAGATAGGCAGAATAAGACAAAAGTGTATGGAGCTAAAGGAAGCAGAAGACATTAAGAAGAGGTGACAAGGATTCACAGAAGAACTTCAGAAAAATGATCTTACAGTAACCACAGTGGTGTGATCACTCACCTAGAACTAGCTATCCTGGAATGCGAAGTCAAGAAGGCCTTACGAAGCATCACTGCAAACAAAGCTATTGGAGATGATGAAATTCCAGCTAAACTATTTCAAATCCCAAATAATGAGGATGTGAAAGTGCTGTACATGATATGCTAGCAAATTAGGGGAAAAAAAAATTAGCAGTGGCCACAGGACAAGAAAACGTCAGTTTCATTCCTGTTTCAAAGAAAGGTCATAGCAAAAATTATTGAAATTGTCACACAGTTGCACTCATCTCACACTCTATCAAAGTAATGCTCAAATTCTCCAGCTAGTCTTCAAGAGTAAGTGCATTGATAAATTCCAGATGTTCAAGCTAAATTTAGAAAAAGCAGAAGAAGCAGAAAACAAATTGGCAACCCCCACTGGATCATAGAAAAGAGAATTCCAGAAAAAAACAAATCTACTTCTACTTCACTGACTATGCTAGGGCTTTTGATAATGCACATCACAACTAACTGGAAAACTCTTAAGGAAACAGAAATACCAGACTACTTTACCTGCCTTGTGAGAAATCTTTATACAGGTCAAGCAGCAACAGTTAGAACGAGACAAGGTGCATTACATCGTTTTCAAATTGCAAGAAAACAGATGACCGAGGCTATATGTAGTCACCCTAATTATTTAAATTATTTGTAGAGTACATCATACGGAATGCTGAACTGGATGAAGCACAATATGCAATCAGGAGTGCTAGGAGAAATAACAATAATCTCCAATACTCAGATAGCACCACCCTTCAGGCAGAAAATGAAAAGTAACAAAAGAACCTATTGGGGAGCTAAAAAACCTGTCTTAAAATCCAACATTCAATAAATGAAGATCATGGAATGCACTCCCATTCAGTTCAGTTCAGTTCAGTCACTCAATCGTGTCCGACTCTCCGCGACCCCATGAATCACAGCACATCAGGCCTCCCTGTCCATCATTGCAAATAGATGGGGGAACAATGGAAACAGTGAGAGACTTAGTTTTCTTGGGCTCCAAAACCACTGCAGATGGGGACTGTAGTCATGATTTAAAATATCCTTGTTCCTTTGAATAAGAGTTTTGATAAGGCTAGAAATCATATTAGAAAACAGATACAGTACTTTACCAACAAATGTCTATCTAGTCTATGCTATAGTTTTTCCTGTAGTCATGTATGAATGTATGTGAGTGTTGGACCATAAAGAAAGCTGAGTGCCGAACTGATGCTTTTGAACTTCAGTGTTGGAGAAGTTTCTTGAGAGTCCCTTGCACTGCAAGAAGATCAAGCCAGTTAATCCGAATGGAGACCAACCATGAATATTCATTGGATGGGCTGATACTGAAACTCCAGCTGACTCAAAGTTCGAATTCTTTGAAAAAGACCTTGATGCCTGGAATGTATTGAAGACCGGAGGAGAAGGGGATGGCAGATTAGGAGAAGGTTGGATGGTGGCACCGACTCAATAAACGAGTTTGAACAACTCCAGGGGTTGGTGATGACCAGGGAATCCTGGCCTGTTGCAGTCCATGGGGTTCACAAAGATTTGATATGATAGATCCACTGAAGATAACTCAATTGAAATATTTGTGAAAGAGCATGCTATCGAAACGTGAACCATGGCTCCAGATCTATTAACTATGCTATATATTGGAAGAACTCTAATAGAGAATTCTCCCACAAGACCACCACCCCCCTGCCCAAATGCTATCTCCTGAATTTCTAAGTGGTAACACTGAACTTGGTCTAGTATAGCATTCTGAGGTCTGCAGGCAGGTTTGGTGTTGCTCCCACCAACTCAAACAGTCAGATACAAGCTCTGAAATCTCCGTTTCATTCTCCTCTCCATCTTCCTCCATCTAATCACCAACCTGTAGCACCATATGTCGCTTGCCCTGGAAATGTTCTTTGTTCTTACAGTCTTAATCATTTTGCGAGAGGGCACGTAGATTGTCTATATATTAACTGTCTGAGAATTGAATGAAAACATTTGAGAAATGGAAATTTGAGCCTGCAGACAGGCCTGAACTGAAACTTCTTGACTAGGTTCCATAGAGTGGCCAAGTTGAATGTTATTAGTGATTTGAGTCCTATTGACTGTATCAACTGGGAGATGACCATTTTCTCTCTGAAACTAGCATTAAAGGTTTCTATATTACTTCAATTTGGTTGCACATCAGCTAAAAGGTGTCTTGTACCTGGTACTGTTACCTGCAAAAATTATTATTATGTATGCATTGGGCATGATGTGCTGGAGTACAGACTCTATCTTTTGGACTTGACTAAGACAGAAGGTCAATATATATATATATATATATATATGTATGTATATTTCTGTTCTGTTCAGTCACTCAGTCGTGTCCGACTCTTTGCGACACTGGGGACTGTAGCCTACCAGGCTTCTCTATCCATGGGATTCTCCAGGAAAGAATACTGGAGTGGGTTACCATTTCCTTCTCCAAGGGATCTTCCCGACCCAGGGATCGAACCCAGGTCTCCCGCATCGGAGGCAGACACGTTAACCTCTGAGCCACCAGGCAAGGAGCAACCCTTAAAGTGATATTTCATGTGTTAAGTCACTACACTCCTGTCTGACACTCTGCATCACACAGATTGTGGCCCATCATGTATTCTCAATCCACTGAATTCTCAAGGTGAGGAAATAGGACTTGGTTTTCACGCTTAGTTCCAGGAGATCGTCCCAACACTTGGATCGAACCTGCATCTCTAATGACTTCTGCGTTAGAAGGCAGGATACTTACTACTAGTGCAACCTAGACAGCCATATATGTATAGCTAAACATATACATGCATATGTATATGTGGAAAGTTTACATATATTATCTTGCTGTATATAGGTAGCAGTATATATTCTAAAGGAGATCAATCCTGGGTGTTCGTTGGAAGGACTGATGCTAAAGCTGAAACTGCAATACTTTGGCCACCTCATGCGATGAGCTGACTCACTGGAAAAGAGTCTGATGCTAGGAGGGATTGGGGTTGGGAAGAGACAGGGACGACAGAGAATGAGATGGCTGGATGGCATCACTGACCTGATGGACATGAGTTTGAGGGAACTCTGGCAGTTGGTGATGGACAAGGAGACCTGGCGTGTTGTGATTCATGGGGTCGAAAAGAGTCGGACACGACTGAGCGAATGAACAGAACTGAACTGATGCATTTTGCAGGAGGTATAAAATTTCAGGTATGTCCTTGCAATTAAGGATTTGTATCAAGAGAGTTGGATTGTGAAGAAAGCTGATTGCCGAAGAATCGATGCTTTTGAATTGTGGTGTTGGAGAAGACACTTGAGAGTCCCTTGGACTGCTAGGAGATCCAACCAGTCCATTCTAAAGAAGATCAATCCTGGGTGTTCATTGGAAGGACTGATGCTAAAGCTGAAGCTCTAATATTTTGTTCACCTCATGCGACAAGTTGACTCACTGGAAAAGACCCTGAGGCTGGGAGAGATTGGGGGCGGGAGGAAACGGGGGCGACAGAGAATGAGATGGCTGGATTGCCTCACCAACTCGATGGACATGAGTTTGAGTGAACTCCGGGAGTTGGTGATGAACACGGAGGCCTGGCATGCTGTGATTCATGGGGTCGCAAAGAGTCGGACACGAATGAGCATCTGAATTGAACTGAACTGTATTGAACTGATCAAGTCCTTAGTTACTGCAGCTGCCACCAGTGTTTCCTGAAGGACTGATTCCAGACAGAAAGAATAGATACTAGCCCTAGTTAAGGTGTTTATCAAAGGGATTATTTCAAGGAGCCCAGATTTTTGCATCTTCCCATAAGTAAAAAAATCTCAACCCATTCACTTTTGGTGTCCAGTGTTTCTTCATTAACCATAATATTTGGACATTCTCCATACCTGATCATTGTACCAAAACTTTTGTAAAACCTGGCCCCATCTATCCTTGTTCAGAGCAGGCTTTTTGCAATACTTGAGAAGTTACTCCTCATGATAAAATCCTTCCTAGGATGAAAGTCCTGCTGAGGAAAACATAATTCTCCACTTTTAGGCTATGCATTTTTCCCAGTCAGTAGCACACATTCTCGGAGCACACACAAGCCACTCCAGTATTCTTGCCTGGAAGATCCCATGGATGGCGAACCCTGGTAGGCTGCAGCCCGTGGGGTCGCTAAGGGTCAGATACAACTGAGCGACTTCCCTTTCACTTTTCACTTTCACACAAAGGAGAAGGAAATGACAACCCACTCAGGTGTTCTTGCCTGGAGAATCCCAGGGACAGGGGAGCCTGGTGGGCTTCTGTCTATGGGATCACACAGAGTCGGACACGACTGAAGTGACTTAGCAGCAGCAGCAGCACACATTCTAGTATTGCGATATAAAGGATTCTTATGCAGCACCTCAGTTTTAACCTATGCTTACTAATTCCTACTTACCATAGTTCTGAAAGTCAAAGGTCTGCTATTACTTTTTAAAACTTGAGGGGATTCATGGATTCATAAAATGGTGACATCATTTTATGAAAACATATCACCACATTTGTTTGCTTTATTTTAGGAACCCCTTCTTTACGTTTATGACAAATTAGTGAAGTGAAGGGACACTTAAGTGTAGAGTCTGAACTTATTCTGGCTAACTTAGTTCTGCATTTTAAGTGTGTTTGCTTGTTTTTGCTAAGTCTATACATACTAAAGCAGTCTTAGGTACATATTTTACTTGACATGCCCTGGATACTTTATTTGTCACTTTCACAAGTTGGCCAAGTATTGATTTTCTTTCATCAATTGAAACAAAATGATTAAAATTTGGAGCATAATTAACTTACATTGTTGTGTTAATTTCTGCGGCCCAGCGAAATAAATCAGTTATTAGTAAATATAGCAGAGCCTCCCTTTTGAGTGGTCCTCGCATCTCCCTCTTGTACCTCCTCTCCTACCCCACAACCCACTCCACTAGAGCTCTCCATAGCACTAGTTGTCTACTACGTACTTGGTATTTTACATATGTCTGTGCAATTTGTCAATACATTCCATTCTCTCCTTCACACACTGTGTCCACAAGTCTGTTTTCTAGGACTGCATCTCTTCCTACCCTTCAAATGGGTTCTTCAGTACCTATTTTCTAAATTCCACTTATATACATTAATATGCAATATTGGTCTTTCTGTTTTTTAATTTCTTCACTGTGTAATAGGCTCTAGATTCATTTGCAACCCTGCAAATAATCCAACTTTCTCCCTTTTTATGGGTGAGTAATTTTCAATCCTATATATGGACTATAGCTTCTTTGTCCATTCTTCGTTTGATGGACACTGAGGTTGCTTCCCTTTATTGGCTACTCTAAATGGTTTTACAATGGTTACTGGCATACACATGTATTTTTTGTTTAAGGTTTCCTTTTAGTGTATGGCAAACAGTGTGATTATTGGGTTATAGGCAGGGGCTTTCTCTTTTCTCCACACCTTCTCCTTCATATATTAGTATGCAATCATATAAATATATATATATACACGTATATATTTACTTCTTTATTTGGTTGCAACAAATTTCAATCACTGCATGTGGAATATAATTCCATGGCCAGGGATCAAACCTGGGACCTCTGCATTGGGATCATGGTGTCTTAGCCCCTGGACCAGCAGGACAGTTACAGATTTTATTTTTTTTTTAATGATGGGCATTTGGAATGGTGCAAGGTGATACATCATTGTAGTTTTGATTTGTGTGGTTTTAATTGCGGTAGTTTTTACTATGTTCAATTGTTGGAGAGTTTCTATCACATATGATTGTTGGAATATATGAAAGATTTTTCAGCATCTATTAAGGTGATCATATGGTTTCAATCCTTCAATAGGGGATTGGAATGCAAAAGTAGGAAGTCAAGATACATTTGGAGTAACAGATACATTTGGACTTGGAGTACAGAATGAAACAGGGCAACGGCTAATAGAGTTTGGCCAAGAGAATGCATTAGTCATAGCAAACAACTTCTTCCAACATCACAAGAGAAGTCTCTACACATGGACATCACCAGACTGTCAGCACTGAAATCAGATTGATTATATTCTTTGCAGCCAAAGATGGAGAAGGTCTATACAGTCATCATAAACAAGACCAGGAGCTGACTGTGCCTCAGATCTTGAAATCCTTATTGACAAATTCAGACTTAAATTGAAGACAGTAGGGAAAACCTCTCGGCCATTCAGGTATGACCTAAATCACCTCCGTTATGTTTATACAGTGGAATTGAAAAATAGATTTAAGGGATTAGATCTGATAGAATGTCGGATGAACCATCCCCATGGAAAAGAAATGCAAAGAAAGCAAAATGGTTGTCTGATGAGGCCTTACAAATAGCTGTGAAAAGAAGAGAAGCGAAAAGCAAAAGAGAATATGAAAGATATAAGCATCTGAATACACAGTTCCAAAGAATAGCAAGGAGAGATAAGAAAGCCTTCCTCAGCGACCAATGCAAAGAAAGAGAGGAAAACAATAGAATGGGAAAGACTGGAAATCTCTTCAAGCAAATTAGAGAACCCACTGGAAGATATCATGCAAAGATGGGGTCAATAAAGGACAGAAATGGTATGGTCCTAACAGAAGCAGAAGATATTATGAAGAGGTGGCAAGAATACACAAAACTGTACAAAAAAGGTCTTTGTGACCCAGATAATTACGATGGTGTGATCACTCACCTAGAGCCAGACATCCTGGAATGTGAAGTCAAGTGGGTCTTAGAAAGGATCACTATGAACAAAGCTAGCTGAAGTGATGAATTCCAGTTGAGCTATTGCAAATAATGCAATTTGATGTTTTAAAAGTGCTGCACTCCATATGCCAGGAAATTTGGAAAACTCAGCAGTGGCCATAGGACTGGAAAAAGTCAGTTTTCATTCCAATCCCAAAGAAAGGCAATGCCAAAGAATGCTCAAACAACCTCACAATTGCATTAAACTCCCACGCTAGTAAAGTAATCTTCAAAATTCCCCAAGCCAGGCTTCAGAAAAATGTGAACTGTGAACTTCCAGATGCAAAAGCTGGTTATAAAAAGGCAGAGGAACCAGAGATCAAATTTCCAACATCTGCTGGATCATCAAAGGAGCAATGGAGTTCCAGAAAAATATCTGTTTCTGCTTTATTGACTATGCCAAAGCCTTTGACTGTGTGGATCACAATATACTGTGGAACATTCTGAAAGTGATGGGAATACCAGACCTGTCTCTTGAAAAACCTATATGCAAGTCAAGAAGAAACAGTCAGAACTGGACATGGAAGAACAGACTGGTTCCAAAGAGGAAAAGGAGTATGTAAAGGCTGTATATTGTCACCCTGCCTATTTAACTTATATGATGAACATGTATGAGAAATGCAGGGCTGGAAGAAGCACAAGCTGGAATCAAGATTAACAGGAGAAATATCAATAATCTCAGATATGCAGATGACAGCACCCTTATGGTAGAATGTGAAGAGGAACTAAAAAGCCGCTTGATGCAAATGAAAGAGGAGAGTGAAAATGTTGGCTTAAAGCTCAACATTCAGAAAGATAATATCACGGCATCTGGTCCCATCACTCCATGGGAAATAGATGGGGAAACAGTGGAAACTGTGTCAGGCTTTATTTTTTGGGGCTCCAAAATCACTGAAGATTGTGATTGCAGCCATGGAATTAAAAGACGCTTACTTCTTGGAAGGAAAATTTTGACCAACGTAGATATCATATTAAAAAGCAGAGACATTACTTTGCCAACCAAGGTCCGTCTAGTCAAGGCTATGATTTTTCCCGTGGTCATGTATGGATGTGAGAGTTGGACTGTGAAGAAGGCTGATCACCGAAGAACTGATGCTTTTGAACTGTGGTGCTGGAGAAGATTCTTGAGAGTTCCTTGGACTGCAAGGAGATCCATCCAGTCCATTCTAAAGGAGATCAGTCCTGGGTGTTCATTGGAAGGACTGATGCTGAAGCTGAAACTCCAATACTTTGGCCACCTGCTTGCAAGAGCTGACTCTTAGAAAAAGACCCTGATACTGTGAGGAATTGGGGTCCAGGGGATAAGGGGAGACAGAGAATGAGATGGCTGGATGGCATCATCAACTCCATGGACATGAGTTGGGTGAACTCCAAGCGTTGTGATCAACAGGGAAGCCTAGCCGTCTCTCATTCATAGCGTCGCAGCGAGTCGGATATGACTGAGAGACTGAAGTGAACTGAACTGACCCATTGATATGCAGCTTCTGAAGATGTTTCTGTATCTGTCATATACCCCCCACTTAGTAATTGTGTTCAGTCTTTTTAAGGTATTGGTGGATTTTTTTGCTTGTATTTTGCTAAGGATATTTGCCTCTGTTCATCTATGTGATATAGGTCTAACTTTCCTTTTCTCTGTTATGTTAGTGTTGACATTGGAGTGATGGTGATCTTGTAGGAGAGTTTGTGGGGTTTTCTTCCACTCTAGAATTTTAGAAGTGTTTCAGAAGTCCATGTGTTAGCAGTTTTCTGACTGGTTTGTAAAATTTCCATGTGAAGCCATCTGCCTTAATTATATCAATTGGAAAATTTTTATCACAGTTTCAATATTAGTGCTTACCGTTGTTGGGTTAATATTTTCTGTTTCTTCTTCGTTGAATTTCTGAGCATTTATCCATGGATTCAAGACCCTGAATTTTATTGACTTACAGTTGTTTGCTGTAGTCTCTTACGATTCTTTGCTATTTCTGTGGTATCCGTTATAATGTCATCCTTTGTCATGTCAAATTTGATTGATTTAAGTGTTTGTCTCTTTTTTCTTAATAAGTCTGGACCATGATTTATCTATTTTGTCTATCCTCTCCAAGAGACGCCTTTTAAAGATATTGATTTTGGCTATTTATTTTCATCATATATTTTCTTTAATTTCTCCTCTGATTTTTTTTATCATTTTTGCCCGTTGTACTCACTTTGGGGAATTTTGCCTGCTTTTTCTTCTTTCTCTAAATGCTTTATATTTAATATTATGTTAATTACTTGAGATGTGTTGTTTTTATCAACTTCACTCTCTTACTGCTTTAGCATGCTCCACAACGTTCAGATAATCGTGCTTTTAATATTATTTTCTTCTAATTTTTTTTTTCTCTCTGATTTCGTCAGTGATCTCTTGGCCATATAGAGGTGTATTTGTTAGCCTACAGGGATTCGTGATTTTTACAGTCTCTGCCCCCATATCTGGTATGCAAAACATAGCATTGTGTGTTTAAAAAAAAAAAATGAAACAATTAACATTACCTTAAAATTACCGAGGCTTGATTTGAGAGTCAGTTTGTGATATATCCTAGAGATATTTCATTTTCGCTTTAGAAAAATGCATATTTTTCTCTGTTTGGTTGAAATGTCCTAAACGTATCATTTAACTTTGTCAGGTCTCTTTTGCCAATGAACGGTTGTGTTTCTTTTTAAACTTCATGTTTTTAATTGGAGGATAACTGCTTCCTAAAGTTGTGTTGGCTTCAGCAGTACAACAGTGTGTATTAGCCTATAGGAGACCAATGTCCATTTTTATTAATGTCCGTTGTTAATTATTTTTTGTTACTTATTCGTTTTTCTAGGCCCTTCAAAATGTTTCTCGTCTTTTCTCCATTCTATCTCAGGAATGCTTTTCTCACCTTTACTATCATTACTTCCAAGTATTTTGTAGGGAGGCTGCCCGTTTTTTCTTTCCTTGTGTTTTGAATTTTTACCACATTCCTTTGCCCACAACATATTTGTCTGTCTTCATATTTCCCTACTTTCTGTGTTAATGGTCATTTCTTCTCAGACTGCTGGGTTATAGTTATTGCTCCTCGTCTCCACTCCAAGTCGATAAAGTTGGTTGAGTGACTAGTTTGGGCTTTGGAGTGGGAGAGACTGGAAACTATGCTCTTGAGTCTGCAGCTGAGACTTCTCTCATTAATGGTGGGACCATGTATGTTCATGTCATTTGCAGGTGTCTATGGGATTAGTGTTCATTGGAAGGACTGATGCTAAAGCTGAAACTCCAATACTTTGGCCACCTCATGCGATGAGTTGACCCTCTGGAAAAGACTCTGATGCTGGGAAAGGTTGGGGGAGGGAGGAGAAGGGGACGACGGAGAATGAGATGGCTGGATGGCATCACCGACTCAATGGACATGAGTTTGATTGTACTCCGGGAGTTGGTGATGGACAGGGAGGCCTGGCATGCTGTGATTCATGGGGTCGCGGAGAGTAGGACACGACTGAGCGACTGAACTGAACTGTACTGATGGGATTAATCTGTCATTAGCCATTGTATCTGCTGATGGTTTGATTTGTGTTTCTGTCTTGCTTGTTTTGTGGTGTGAGGCATCAGCCCTGGGTTGCACAGGTCGTTGGTTGGAGTGCATCTTAGATCAAGAAGGAGGCCTTCATGGAGACTGTCACCAGTTAATATCCACTGTAGACAGGAATTCCCTAGTGTCCCATGATCCTGTTTTCCGTGCTGACACCTGAGAAGATCAGGCCCAACTTATGCTCAGAGAACCACGATACCATAGGAAGAGATTGAGGAGATTTAAAAAAAGTAACACAGGTAAATGGCAAAAAGAAAAAAATAAATAAAAGGAGCAAAAGCAATAAACACAACAGAGAAAACAACAGATTCGTAAAGGGAACCAATCGAAAAAATCTCAAGCCAAAAAACAACACCGGAGCAGAATGTCAACTGAAGAATAAAGAAAGCAAATCTGACAAGATCAGATACAGCCCCCACAGAAAAACAGAAAATCACAATTAATGTAGAAATGCATATATTTTAAAAAGGAAGAGATGCAACAGCAACTAAAGGCATGGAAAATAGGTAGCCAAGGTAAAAGTAGAAATAGCTATACAAGAAATAAAAAATATGGTTGAAATGATCTTAAAAGGCCAAAACAATGTGTAGTAACAAAGAAGCCTACAACTGGGCAAAATAGTGCACCAACAACACAACAATGCAATGCATCAAAAGAATAATGCATATTTCCTACTGTCTCATCTGTCAGTATCCTAGTCCCCAAGATGAGTCAGAGGAAAACTATACCTCTTTGGGAAGCTGTCCAATGATAGAGGAAACTGGACTCTGGATCTCTCCAAGGAGAGCTCATACTTAAAACTGCTATAATTCCTGTGCGTTCTTACAGCTGCCTGAGCCTGGTAATTTTCTTTTGCTTGAGCTCTTATTATCTTTTGATCTATTCTGTAGATACAGGGTCTATGTCATTAATAGTGTGTATTTAATCTGTGGCATGCTTAACCGGTTGGAAAATATCCAATCCTCTTCCTTAATGTCTCTGTCCCTGGGTCTCAGATGTAATTTTCATCTTTCCTTCACCTGTGGTCACCAATGGAGTCTTCCCCGAGACACTTGTGGAGCACTGGGGTCTGCCTTGGTGAGCACAGGAGGTGGTACAGCTGCTTGGAATGCTGGAACCCTGGTGGTGCCAATTATGAATAGGAGCCAGCAGCCATGGGCATAAGAGATTTTCAATGAGTGGTACTTCTGGCTGGTCTTTCTCTATTTCCTGGCAGTTGGTGTTAACAGGTGGGAAGACCAAGGGCTACAAAAGTGTCTCTACTTCCTGAGTGTGATCAGCAGTAAGGTCCTGCCTCTTTGGCAGTTTGGGAATACTCAAAATGCATTCCCTGCTACATATCTACTCGTACCTGTTCCAATAGGTCATCTCCACATAGTCAACAGCAGTCCTCTCCCAGGATGGCTCTCTAAATCCACTGTTCCAGCTGCCAGACCCCATGCACACTGGTTGAGCTTCATTGTAGTTTGGGCCGTATAGGGCCATGACACACATTGTCTGTGTGACTCTTGCTCTATACAATTTATATTTCATTAGCTGTTCCTCCTTGCTTCCTTTCAGCCCAAGTAATGTACACTTTAGTGAAGCGTCTTGCCTCGTTCCGGAAATCTCTTCCCTGCTTCTCCATCTCCCACCCCAAGGTGCAGGTTTTGTCTTGCTTCCTCTTACCTTCCTTCTTCCATCTTATTTCCTTTCCACCCCAGTATGTCTGAAACCCAGAAGGGACATTCTGGTGACCGGGGTCTTCTGCTAGTATTTATCGGATGCTCTGGGAGAACTGTTGTCAGTGTAGAAGTAGTATTTGTGATCCATTCTTTGAGAGAGGTGCATTTCACGTCCACCTAAATTTTTGTCTTCTTGGAACTTCTGTTTTGCCTGGCAAGCTCTATTATTCTTTTATCCTTGAAAGCAAAACATGAAACATTAGTTAACATGAATTACTCTGTTTGGTGGGAGGTTGCATACATACACACATAACTGGTACTACTTTGACTTCCAAATGCAATCAAGTGCATTTTGTTGTTGTTACTGCTTTTCTTTCCCCCTTGGAAATTTCTCTTAATGAAGAATTTTCATCAGCATGAAGAAATTCAGAACTTTCCACTTAAAATATAATAGCATAATTGAGCTCAAAAAGTCAGCACTTGAATATATCTAGCTTTTTTTTTTTTAACATTCCTGACATTTTCCCACAGCACAGATGTCTAATTTTGGATCTCAAAGCTTAACTCCATTCATTGGGTGTCAAAGGTCAGAGACTGCCGTGACCATAACTTAAATCTTGTAGAATAGGAGGCAAACACAGGAAATTACCAATTCCCGCTTGAATACTTGCAAAAGAGATAAAACCACAATAGCAACAATGACCAAAATATAAAATTAAAATACAAAACAAACAAATCAAAATGTGTAGTTAGTGATTTAATCATAAGAGGTACACATTAATTGATGTTTGGATCATAGAAAAAGAAAGGGGATACCATACAATCATCTATATCTGCTTAATTGTCTCTGTTCATGACTAGGACACTGTGAATCACACACAAACCAAAACAAAGGGAAAATAATTGTGGAAAAATCCTAGCGATAAGAATACCAGAACTTCTTACCTGTCTCCTGGGAAATGTGCGTGCTAGTAAAGGTGCAACAGTTAGAACTGGACACGGGATAATAAACTGGTTCAAAATCGGGAAAGGACTATGTCAAAGCTATGTATTGTTACCCTACTTATTTAACTTCTGTTTCTGAGAACATCATGAAAAATAAAATCCTAGATGAAGCTCAAGCTAGAAACAAAATGTATGTGGGAGATACGAATAACCTTAGTTATCCCAGTGACAACACCCAAATGACAGAAGAACTATAGGAACCAAGGAGTCTCTTGATGAAGGTATTTTCTGTTTCAAGCATAGACATCTGAAACGAGATAGTCCTACATAAAAGATGAAATTCTAAGTTTCACATATGAAAATCTAGATGCAGGTTTCAGTAGGTGAGATACAGAATTCTCTATTATTCACATATACAAATCTGGGGACAGTTTTTCCAATTTGAATCATGGAATTCTCTATACATCACACATGAAAGTATGGACACAGAATTTTCTGCATAAAATCTGGAATTTTTCACGTTAGAGCTATGAAAATTTGGATGCAGATTCTTTTAAAGGAGATATGGAAATATCTATTTCACATATCAAAACATGGTCACAGGTTTTCTAACATGAAATATGAGATTATTTTCATATTTCTCATTTGAAAATCTTTGTGTTGTCTTTCCTTCATGAAATACTTAATACTGTCTATTTAATATGTGAAAACTTGCACTAATTTTCCTACTAGACATATAGAATTTGCCCACAGATTTTCATGCTTGAACTATGAAATTATCTGTATTTCCATCAAGAAATTTTGAATGAAGATCTTCTTATAGGAGATTTGGAATTCTGTGTATTTCATATTTGAAAATTTGGGGAGAAAAGTTCTCATATGAAATCTCAATTATTCACGTATGAAAACTTTTCCCAGATTTGTAAACTTAAAGTAGAGAATTTTCAATGATTCAGAAATTAAGACCTGTGCTAAACAGTCAAATATTCAACAGCTATATTTCATGTATTTCCCTAATACCATATAGAGTTCTCTGTATTTCTTAGATGAAAGCATGGGTGAATATTTCCCTACATGAAACAGGGAATTAATATATTTTACACATGTAAAATCAAAGACCTTATGATTATACAGTGGAAGTGGTAAACAGAATCAGGGGATTATAACTGATCGAGTGCCTGAAGACCTATGGGTGGAGATTTGTGATATTTGTACAGGAAACAGTGATCAAGACCAGCCCCATAAAAAAGAAATGCAAAAAGCAAAGTGACGTGACCTTGCAAAGAGCTGAGAAGAGGAGGCAAACCAAACGAAAAGGAGAAAAGGAAAACTATACACATTTGAATTCAGAGTCCCAAAGAATAGCAAAGAGAGATAAAACTTTCCTCGGTTATCAATGCCAATAAATAGAGGAAATAAAGAGAATAGGAAAGACTTCAGATCCCTCCTATAAAATCAGAGATACCAAGGGAAAATTGCATTCAAAGAGGAGCACATTAAAGGACAGAAATTCTACAGATGTAACAGAAGCAGAAGCTATTTAGAAGAGGTGGCAAGAATACACAGATGAATGATACACAAAAGTTCTTCATGACCCAGTTAAGCACAATGTTCTGATCACTCACCTAGAGTCAGACATCATGGAATGTGAAATGGAGTGGGATTTAGGAAGCATAACTACAAGCAAAGCTCGTGGAGGTGATGGAATTCAGTTGAGCTATTTCAAATTCTAAAAGATGATGCTAGGAATGTGCTGCCATCTATATGCTAGCAAATTTGGAAGACTCAACTGTGGCCAGAGTATGGAAAAGGTCAGTTGTCATTCCAACTGCAAAAAAGGCAATCCAGAGAATGTTCATGCTACGGCTTAGTTGCACACATTTCACACGCTCGCAAAGTACTGCTCAAAATTCCCCAACCAGGCTTCAACAGAATGTGAACCATGAGCTTCCACATGTTCAAGCTGGATTTAAAAAGGACAGACGAACCCGAGATCAAACTGCCAACACATGTTGGGGAATGAAAAAAGCAAGAAAACACCAGGAAAGCATCTACTCCTATATGACGATGCCAAAGACTTTGATTGGGTAGATCATAGCAAAATGGGAAATTCGACAAAAGATGGGACTACTAGACCATGTTATATGCCTCCTGAGTAAACTGTATGGAGGTCTAGAAGCAGCAGTTAGAACAGGACATGGAAGAACAGACTGGTTAGGAGTTGGGAAAGGAGCACGTCAAAGCTGTATATTGTCACCCTCTTTATTGAACTTACATGTAGAGTTAATCATACAAAAGGCCACGCTGGATGCAACAGTGTTTGCAATCAAGGTTTCTGGAGAAGTATCAATAACCTCAGATATGCAGATGACACGATTCACATGGCAGATCTTCAAAAGAACTAAAGAGTCTCTTGAGGAAAGTGAAAGAGAATGAAAAAAGATGACTTAAAACACCACATCCAAAATGAGAATCATGGCATCTGGTCTCATTACTTCATGTCATAAAGATGGGGAAACAATGGAAATAGTGAGAAACTTTATTGGGGGAGAGGGCTCCAAAATCACTGCAGATGGTGACTCTGGTCATGTAATCAAAATACACTTTCTCCTTAGAAGAAAAGTTATGACCAAGCTAGACAGCATATTATAAAGCAGACAAAGGTCGGTCTAGTCAAAGCTATGTGCAAGTCAAGTAGAAGTGAGAATTGGATTAGAAAGAAAGTTGACCTCCAAAGAATCAATGTTATTGAAATGTGGTGTTGGAGAAAACTCTTGAGAGTCCCTTTGACTGCAAGGAGATCAAAGCAGTCAATTCTAAGGGAAATCAGTCCTGAATATTGATTGGAAGGCCTGATGCTGAAAAACTGAAACTTGAATATGTTGGCCACCTGATGTGAAGGACTGACTCACTGGAAAAGACCCTGATGCTGAGAAAGATTGAAAGCTGGAGGAGAGAGCGAAGACAGAAGATGAAATGCTCAGATGGAATCACTGACTCAATGGGCATGGGTTTGAGCAGGCTCTATGAGTTGCTGATGAACGGGGAAGCTTGGCAGGCTACAATCCATGGGGTCAGAAAGAGTTGGACAGGACTGAGTGACTTCACGGAATTCACCGTACTTACTTAGGTTCTCAGGGAAAGGAAAGTGGTAAAGAACACTCTTACCCATCAACTGATAATCCTCAAAGATTCCTAATGCTCCCTAAGTGTTTTCACTGTTTCCTCAGAGATTCAGCTGGGATGAACATTCTATTAAATGGGTAAGATCTCCTAGGAAACAATGGAAGGGGCATAATTTAGAGAAAGGGATAGAAGAAAGTAAGCACATCAGGAAGGCAGCATGATCTGGTCAACAACATACAGAACTCTCCTTTAATCCTTCCCACTGATTTCCTTCTAAATCCCAAGGATAAGACCTGACCAATCCAACGGCAGTGACCAAGGCATTGCTGCCTATTGATTTAGCGATGACACAAAGCAAGCACATCATGGTAATCACACCTCCGTTAACCTCCCCTAACCAAGACAATAGGCTGCAGTAGCCTTTAGGGAGATTAGAGGATCACAAGGTCTCCCACGATGTGTTGGAGCCACCTGGGCCTTTCCCACAGAGAGTTTTCCAGGTGTGATGAAGTTCCTTTTTAAAAGTTTTCATCTATGGCCTCCAATCTTACTGCCAGTCCTCTGGATTTTTGAGAACCCCAAAAGACCACGATTCTAGTTTGCAAAGTGCACAACTGATAAAAATAAATAAATAATACAAGTCCAAACTGAAGGGCCTATGGATAATCACATGCTCCTCAGCTCTAAGAAGAGCCATTAGATCAGCAAAACCACAGCTCCAGGCAAATTCATTGTTAACACCTACTGCCCTTCAAGGGACATACCCCAGTATTGATACAGAGTATAGATTGTAAGCCCTCTACCAACTTGAGAAATTGGGCTAACAAGACCTCTGAACCTCCCGTCTTAGCCAAGCCTAAAGGACAGAATGTGTGCACATCAGGCCAAGGTATGTTCAACTGGGAATATTTGGAGGGAACAGTGCCAGGTATAGGAGACTATAGAGAAGGCGTGCACCCAAATGAAGTCATACAGAAATCCTTTGTACAGTTTCACAGAGAAAATGTTCATCTCCCAGATGACCCAGTTGATATGATTCAAGTCATTAATAACATTCAATGTAGCCACATGTCTGCAGATTCCCACTATGTAACTTCAGAAGTTTCTGTACAGGGCTGTCTGCAGCCTCTGATTTTCATTCCTAAATTATGTTCATTCAATCAGCAGAGAGTTTGAAATACAGACAATGGGTAGTCACTCCTGGACGATGAAGAAGACTGCAAGAACAAAGAATCTTTCCAGGGCAAGGGACAACAGACACCACTGGTTGGTGATAAGATGGGGGAAGTTGGAGAGGAGAATTAAGGGCAGATTTCAGAGTTAGCATCTGGCCTTTTGGGTGGTGGTAGCTGTGTCAGACTTGGCTTCAGGCCTTGGGGAGATATTTCCAAAGGTAATAAATTAATGTGGTCTCTGTCCTCAACGAGCTTTTACAATCTTAAAGCCTCAGCCTATGATACTACACCAAGTACAGTGCCATAGCTTAGAAATGCAGGAGATAGTAATGTAGGGGAGGTTCTGGGAGACTTGCAGGGGATGTGGTCTATCAGACATGTTCTAACACTTAGCATAATTAATAGGGCTCGAGCCAGGACTCATTTTTATGCATATAGACTGTTCTCTTAGGCATATATCAATTTTGAGATCATATACCCTCATATCAGGGATTTCACTTTCTTGGTGAGTACTTCTCGACTCATAGAAATGGAAGATAGCAATAGCTTGGAAGTCACATCTTTGTATTAGGACTTTTCTATCAATTTTCCAACTCTACCAATTGTGCTGGGTAACTTCCTGCCACTTCTAAACATGGCCAACTTTAGATTACCTCCTCCTCCTGTACCCGAGGCACTGCAATAAGTGTAAAAACAGACAACCTACAAAAGAACATTTACAGCTCATGATTATTTGCTAATTTTCTTTTCAGTTGAAGTGTCCATAGGTGTGAGTGGGATATAAAAGCCCTCATTATAATTGTGTTACTGTTAATTTCCCCTTTTCTACTTGCTTGCATTTACCTTACATATTGAGGGTCTCCTAAATAGCACAGTTGTCTAGTTACACCTAATTGCTATATATAGGCATTACACTCACTAGTAATGGACACACCTTTCCTCAAGTGCACATGGAACAGCCTCCTGGAAAGATCAAATCCCAGTCCATAAACCTACCGTTGCTAAATTCAAACAAAAAAAAAAAAGAAAAGTGAAAGAATTTCGAACATCTATTCCAATCACAATGAAGTAAGAATAGGTGTCAAACAGAGAAGAAAAATTAAATAAATCTCCAAACATAAGGAGGCTAAATAACAGACATCTGAATAAGCAACAGATCCCAGAAAAAAATCAAAAAGGAAATCAAATTTAAATTCAATCAAAGGAAAATTAAAACACATGTATACCTGGAGCAGCTTCATGTTAAGGTATGGCAACACCGATACAATAATGTAAACTAATTAGCCTCCATAAAATAAATAAAATTACAAAAAGAAAATTAAAACACGACAACCCAAAACTTTGGGTTTCAGTAACAAGCAGTGTTAAGAGGGAGTTTCATAGCATATAAATCTGCCTCAAAGAAGAAGATGAACATCAAAGAAAGAGGCTACCTTTACATCTAAAGCAAACACAAAAAGAAGAACACCAGTAGAATGAATAGAACCATAAAAATCAGAGCAGAAATAAGTGAAAAAGAAACAATAGTGACTATGGCAAAGCTCAATAAAATGAAAATCTGGTTCTTTTAGAATATAAATCAAAGACAAAGCATTAGCCAGAGTGATCAAGGAAAAAAGAAAAAAAAAAAGAGGGGGTGCTGGGGTGGTGGAGAAGAATCCAGATAATAAAATTGCAGATGAAAATAGAGTAATCACAACAGAAAACACAGACATACCAAAGATCATAAGAAATTACTGTGAGAAATTATATGTCACATTAATGGACAACCTTGAAGAAATGGAAAAAAATCTTAGAAAAGAATAACTGTCCATAAATGGATGAGCAAGTAGAAAATCTTATAGATGAATCAGAATCACGGAAATAAAACCTGTAATCAAGAATCTTTCAACGATCAAAAGACCAGGACCAGATGGTTTCACAGGTGAATCCTACTTTTTTTTTTTTTTTTTTTTGGAATTTACCAAAAAATGGTTTATGGAAGAACAAAACCTTAACCAACTCAAACTTTTCCAGAAAATTGCAGAGGCTGATAAGCTCCTCAACTCATTCTCCGAGGCCACCATCACCCTAATACCGAAACCAGACAAAGATGCAACAAAGAAAGAAAACTACAGGCTAATGTCACTAAACATATTGGTAAACATAGGTGCAGAACATTTCCTGCAACCTCTAGCAAACAGAATCCAAAAACATGTCAAAAAGGTCATGCATCATTACCTTAGAAGCATGTGGGCATCACCCCAGGGATGCAAGGATTCCTTAATATTTGCAAATCAATCTGATACACCACATTAAATGGAAAGATTAAAAACAATATGATTATCTCAATAGATGCAGAGAAAGTCTTTCACAAAAGTCAACACCTCCTTATGATAACTCTCCAGAAAGCAAGTGTAAGAGGAACATATCTCAACACAATAAAAGCCATATATGAGAAACCCACGACAAACAATATCTTCAATGGTGAAAAATTGAAAGGATTTCCTATAAAATCAGGAGCAAGCCAAGGGTGCTCACTCTCACCACAACTCTTCAACATTGATTTGGAAGTCCTAGACACAACAGTCAGAGAAGAAAATGAAATAAAAAGGAATCCAGGTTGGTTAAAAAAAAAAAAAAAAAGTAACTCTCACTATTTGCAGACGACATGATCCTCTACATAGAATGCCCTAAAGACACCACAAGAACATTACTAGAGCTAATTGACGAATATCAAAATGTTGCAGGTTATAAATTATTACCCAGAAGCCCCTTGCATTGCTATACATGAACAAATGAGAAAATAGAAAGAGAATAAATCCTGTTCAGCGTTGCAGTGAAAAGAATAGAATACTTAGCGGTAAATTTACATAAAGAAACAAAAAGACTTATATGCATATATAGAAAACTATAAAACAATGATGAAAGAAAGATGAGACAGACAGAATTATACCAGGTTGATGGACTTGAAGAGATGATATAGTGAAAATGAGTACACAAACAGAAGCAATCTATAGGTTCAATGCAACTCTTATCAAGTAAGCAATAGTATTCTTCACAAAACTAGAACAAATATTTTCACAGTATTTATACTTTCACAGTAAATATAGAAACACAGGGAAACCTCTAAAAGCAGAAGCAATCCTGAGAAAGAAGAATGAAATGGAGTAATCAACCTGCCTGAGTTCAGACTATACTATAAAATTACAGTTATCAAGACAGTAGCACAAAGACAGAGATCTAGATCAGTGGAACAAAATAGAAAGCCTAGACATAAGTCCACACATACATGGGCATCTTAATTTTGACAAAGCAGGAACTAATATACAATGCAGAAATGATAATCTCTTTAACAAGTGTTGCTGAGGGAAAAAGCATCAAAAAATTGTAAAAGAATGAAACCATAACCCTTCCTAACAACATATGCAAAACTAAACTCAAAATGGATTAAAGATCTAAATATAAGACTAGAAACTATAAAACTCTTAGAAGAAAACGTAGGCAGGACACACTTTGACGTAAATCACAGCAAGATACTCTCTGACCCACCTCCCAGAGAAAAGGAAATAAAACTCAAACAAACATATGTGACCTAATTGAAGTTAAAATCTTTTGTACAATGAAGGAAACTAAAAGAAATGTGAAAAGGCACCCTTTGAAACGGAGAAAATAACAGTAAATTATTAAGCCAAGCTCCTGAGAAGTGTTGGAGATCAAGAAAGACCATGGAAAAGTAGACCATTAGACGACTGATTGACATAATAATATGGAAGAAGCTCTGATGAGAAATTGGCAATCCTTGTACATATCTTATTTGTTGTAGATATCAAGAAATCCATTTTTCTCCCACTGAGGTCTCATCAAGTCTCTCCCCTCATCACATACACTGCTTACAGGTGATGAACCAGCTTCCTCTGATATTTAAACTGCAAATTTCAACTTCTTCCTTACTTGACTGACAGGATTACTTATGACTTCGTTTGATATCCGCTTTTTTACTATAGCGATCAGTAGGAGACTATAAGCAATGTGAAAAGGCACCCTATGAAACAGAGAAAATAACAGGAAACGAAGTCACTGACAAATAATTAATCCTTACACTACAAAAGCAGCTCATGAAGCTCAATGCCTAAATAACAAATGACTGAAAAAAGAAATGGGTCAATAAAGCAGAAATACATGTTTTTATGGAACTATCTTGTTTTTCCCATGAAACAGGAGACATTGGCAATTTGATCTCTGGTTCCTCTGCCTTTTCTAAAACCAGCTTGAACATCTGGGACTTCACGGTTCATGTATTGCTGAAGAGTGGCTTGAAGTATTTTGAGCATGATTTTACTAGCGTGTGAGATGGGTGCAATTGCGCAGTTGTTTGAGCATTCTTTGCCATTGCCTTTCTTTGGGACTGGAATGAAAACGGACCTTTGCCAGTCCTGTGGCCACTGCTGAGTTTTCCAAATTTGCTGGCATATTGAGGGCAGCACTATCACAGCATCATTTTCCAGGATTTGAAACAGCTCAACTGGAATTCCATCACCTCCAGTAGCTTTGTTCCTAATGATGCTTTCTAAGGCCCATTTGACTTCACAGTCCATCATGATTATTTTGGTCGGGAAGATCTTTTGTTTGGACAGTTCTGTGCTCTTGCCACTTCTCCATTTCTCCTGCTTCTATTAAGCCCATACCATTTCTGTTCTTTATCGAGTCCATCTTTGCATGAAATGTTCCTTTGGTATCTCTAATTTTCTTGAAGATATCTATAGTCTTTCCTATTCTGTTGTTTTTCTCTATTTCTTTGCATTGGTCGCTGAGCAAGGCTTTCTTATCTCTCCTTGCTATTCTTTGGAACTCTGCATTCAGATGCTTATATGTTTCCTTTTCTCCTTTGCTCTTCACTTCTCCTCTTTTCACAGCTATTTGTAAGGCCTCACCAGACAGTGATTTAGCTTTTCTGCATTTCTTTTCAGTGGGGATGATCTTGATCCCTCTCTCCTGTACAATGTCACGAGCTTCCATCTATAGTTCGTCAGGCTCTCTATCAATCTGATCTAGTCCCTTAAATCTATTTCTCACTTCGTCTGTATAATCATAAGGGATTTGACTTTGGTCATATCTGAATGGTCTAGTGGTTTTCCCTATTTTCTTCAATTTAAGTCTGAATTTGTCAATAAGGCATTCATGATCTGAGACACAGTCAGGTCTTGATCTTGTTTTTGCTAACTGTATAGAACTTCTCCATCTTTGGCTGCAAAGAATATAATCAATCTGATTTCAGTGTTCACCATCTGGTGATGTCCACGTGTAGAGTCTTCTCTTATGTTGTTGAAAAAGGGTTTTTGCTATGACCAGTGCATTCTCTTGGCAAAACTGCATGACAGACCATGCAGAAGTGATGCCAGCTGTGCGATGGACCACGCAGAAGCATGACCAAAACGAATTACCCCTCGCCCGAGCTCTGGGTTGTGGCTGAGAGGAGCAACCCCATGTCCAAGTGGTGGCGATTGCACAGGCGTAGGAGGGCCAAGACGAGCTATTCCATGTTCAAGGTCAGGAGGTGCGGTAGTTAAGAGATACCCCTTGTCCAAGGTAAGGAGCAGTGGCTGTGCTTTGCTGGAGCAACCAGAAAGAGGTACCCCACATCCAAGGTAAGAGAAACCCAAGTAAGATGGTAGGTATTGCGAGAGGGCATCAGCAGGCAGACACACTGAAAATATAATCACAGAAAACCTGTCGATATGATCACACAGTCTACAGCCTTGTCTAGTTCAGTGTGGTTCACTGCAGAAGGGAAGGGCAAACCACTTCAGTATACTTGCCTTGAGAACCCCATGAACAGTATGAAAAGGCACAATGATAGGATACTGAATGAGGAATTCCCCAGGTTGGTAGGTGCCCAATATGTTACTGGAGATCAGTGGAGAAATAAATCCAGAAAGACTGAAGGGATAGAGCCAAAGTTAAAACAAAGCCGTCTTGTGGATGTGACTAGTGATACAAGCAAGATCCAGTGCTGTAAGAGCAATGTTGCTTAGGTACCTGGAATGTTAGGTCCATGAATCATGGCAAATTGGAAGTGGTCAAACAGGAGATGGCAAGTGTGAACATCGACATTCTGGGAATCAGTGAACTCAAATGGACTGGAATGGGTGAATTTAACTCAGATGACCATTATATCTACTAATGTGGGCCTGCAAAGCTCTGTTTTCTAATTTTTATTTTTCTCATAATCTTCATAATCAAACCATTTCCTTGGAACTGTTAAGCTCTTTCATATTTAGGTATTTTCAATACCAACCACTTGGTTATTTTGCTCCTTAGCAGGCTTTCTTCCCATATGTAGTGGTCCAAAGATCAGAGGTAGCCTCTCTTTCAGGGGTATTATAAGCAAAAAAACAAATTTTTAAAGATAGATGAAGCGTGGCAAGCTGGGGAGACTGTCCAGACTATCTGTCTTTTACAGTGCCCCACCCAGGTCTCTTTAATTAGGCACCCTTCAAGCTCTACAAGCCCTGGCCGCTAATCTCTTTAAAAAGCTCCCTAGTCTGAAAATAATTTCCTTTGGTCACATGAAAGCCTCCTCGTGTGAGAGGAGAAGATCCCATTTCCATGGGAAAACTTAAACAGTGAGTGACTTGGAAACAAATGGCTTAATTCAAAGTGAGAAAAACTTTTGAAAAATTTATATACAAAGTGGTGCAAATTGTTCTACACTTAATATTAGATTCTGTACTCCTTCTGATATATCTTTGTTCCCTCTTTCCATTTCTCCTTGAATTCCTCAGCAATAAGTCACTTGAAGAGCAATTATGGAACCTGATTTAAGGGATACTGATGAAAACATTCCCACTACAGACGAGCAAATGCCATTCACCAGGAAAAGGAAGGTGAAAAATATTTTTACTCTCAGCACAATTTCTCTAAAGTAGAAATGGCCTTGTCTGTTGTTATTTAGTACTCCTGATGTAGAATTCTGAATTTCGTTTTGTTTGTTTGCTTTTATATGTTCTAATCCTTTTTTATTTACAGTTTTCTTTTTTCTTTTTTTTTACTTTAAAGTAGTGTGTTGGTTTTGCCAGTTATTGACATTAATCTTCCATGGGTGTACATGTGTTCCCCATCCTTAAACTCCCTCCTACCTCCCTTCCCATCCCATCCCTCTGGGTCATCCCAGTGCACCAGCCCTGAGCATCCAGTATCATGAATCGAACATGGACTGGAAATTTCTTTCACATGTGATAATTTACATGTTTCAATGTCATTCTATCATACCATCTCTCCCTCGTCCTCTCCCACAGTGTCCTAAGACTGTTCTTTACATCTGTGTCTCTTTTGCTGTCTCGCATACAGGGTTACCATTACCATTTTTCTAAAGTCCACAAATATGCATTAGTATACGCTATTGGTGTTTTTCTTTCTGACTTACTTCACTCTCTAAGTAAGGCTCTGGTTTCACCCACTCTTTAGAACTGGTTTTAATGGCTGAGTAATATTCTTCTACTGGAACAACAGACTGGTTCCAAATACGAAAAAGAGTACATCAAGGCTATATATTGTCAGTCTGCTTATTTTAGTTATTCAGAGTACATCATGAGAAACGCTGGTCGGAAAGCACAGTCTGGGATCACGATTGCCGATAGAAATACCAATAACCTCAGATAGGCAGATGACATCATGCTTATGGCAGAAAGTGAAGAGGAACTAAAAAGCCTCTTGATGCAAGTGAAAGAGGAGAGTGAAAATGTTGGCTTAAAGCTCAACATTCAAATAACTAAGATCATGGCATCTGGTCCCATCACTTCATGGGAAAGAGATGGGGAAACAGTGGAAACAGTGTCAGACTTTATTTTTCTGGTTTCCAAAATCACTGTAGATGGTGATTGCAGCATGAAATTAAGACACTTACTCCTTGAAAGGAAAGTGATGATCATCCTAGACAGCATATAAAAAAACAGAGACATTAATTTGCCAACAAAGGTCCGTCCAGTCAAAGCTCTGGTTTTATCAGTGGTCAGGTATGGATGTGAGAGTTGAACTTGAAGAAAGCTGAACACCAAGGAATTGATGCTTTTGAACTGTGTTGTTGGAGAAGATTCTTGAGAGTCCGTTGGACTGCAAGGAGATCCAACCAGTCCATCCTAAAGGAGATCAGTTCTGGGTGTTCATTAAAAGGACTGATGCTGAATCTGGGTCAATATTTTGGGTACGTCCTGTGAAGTGTTGGCTCATTGCAAAACACCCTGATGCTAAGAAAGATTGGGGGTAGGAGGAGAAGGGGATGACAGAGGATGAGATGGATGGATGGTATCACCGACTCGATGGACATGAGTTTGTGTAAACTCTGGGTGTTGGTGATGGACAGGGATGCCTGGCGTGCTGAGACTCACGGGGTGCAAGAGTCGGACACTACTGAGCGACTGAACTGAACTGAAGTGAATATTCCAGTGTGTATATTCATCACAGCTTTCTTATCCATTCGTCTTCAACGAATGGATCTAGGTTGCTTGCATACCCTGTCTATGATAGACAGTGATGCAATGGAGATTGGCGTACACCTGTCTCTTTCAATTCTGGTTTCCTCGGTGTGTATGCCAGGCAGTGTAATCTTGGTCATATGGCAGTCCTATTGCAGTTTTATCTTTTAAGGAATCTCTACACTGTTCTCCATAGTTTCTGTGCTAGCTTGCATTCCACCAACAGAGTAAGAGATTTCCCTTTTCTCTGCAACCTCTCCAGAATTTACTGCTTGTAGACTTTTGGATAGAAGTTAATTTGACTGGTATGGAATGGTACCTTATTGTGATTTTGATTTGCATTGTTAGCCATCTGTATGTCTTCTTTGGAAAAAAGTCAGCTCAGTTCTTTGGCCCAATTTCTGATTGGGTCGTTTATTTTTCTGGAATTGAGCTGCAGGAGTTGCTTGTATATGTTTCAGATTAATTCTTTGTCCATTGTTTCGTCTGACATTTGCCTTAATCATCATTTAAAAATATGCTTTTCAAAGCAGCTGATGATATTTTTTGGCTGATCTAGGGATGAATAGACAAAGTTGGTAGTTTTAATTTGCAAACAATATACTCCTTTCTTGGAGATAATTTTCTTTTCAAATCTAGAATTTATGAAGACTTATATGTTTAAGTTTTTTTTCTTATTTGTTTCATGATTTAGGCTGTATTTTTGAAACAGAGGCCTCTAATCCTGAACAGCGGTGAGTAAATCATAAACAGAAATAATCATATGATTTGATTGTCTATTTCAACTGGAGAACATATCATATCGGAGAACATATCATATCAAAGAACATCAAACAGGTCAATATGGAATAGTCATCACATAAGAATGTACAAAACAAAGAAAAAAAAAATCTTCATTAGTAATTTAAAAGAATGTTTCATATACACTAACAGCAAAGAAAATTCAAGGGAAATAGATAATTGGCATATGCACACAGTGTGAAACCGAGATGAACAGAACAGAATGAAACATCAGTGTGTCAGGAAAATATCAGGATGCTGGTGGTTAGGAAACCACTGAAACATCTGGAGTTTAAAATCACACAAAGGTTGGGCCATGTGGGTAGCAATAAAAATAGCAAAATGTGGCTGAATCTCAGCATGATAAGGAGCCGATATAACATAAGTAGAACCTAGACAGGGTGAAGTGGGATAGAAAATGAAGTAGTAAAAAAAAAAAAAAAAAGCTACTCCTGCCATGAACAGAAGGAGAACATTTGTTGTTATTTAGTCATTAAGTCAGCTCTGGCTCTTTGTCACCCCATGGACTTTAGCCTGACAGGCTTCCCTTAACTATCTATCACAATTTGTTCAGATTTCCGTCCATAGAATCAGTGATGCTATCTAACCATCCCATCATTGGCTACCCACTTCTCCTTTACCTTCAATCATTCCCAGCATCAGGACATTATCTAATGGGTCAGCTCTTTGTATCATGTTGCCAAAGGAGGAAAAACAAACAAACAAACAAACAAACAAACTGAAAGATACCTAAGTATTCCAAGGAGAGGGGTTGAATCTGTTTAGGATATAGATTAAGAAAAAGCTTTTGACAAAATTTAACACCTAGTTATGATTAAACCTGTAGAAGAGGGAATAGAGGGAATCTTCTTTAACCTAATAAAGGCAATTTATGGATAAACTCACCACAAACAGTGTTCTCTATAGTAAAATTCTGAAACCATGAACCCTAATTCATGAATAAGAGAAACATGCTTCCTATTTACCATGGTTACTCAACACAGTCTTGGGACACCTAACTACTGCAATCAGAGAATAGGAAGAAGAAGGAAAAAAAGTTTCACATGAAAAGGAAAATAAGAGGTAAAACTCACTGTTTAGAGATGATATGATACTATGCACAGAGAATCCTACCATACAATCAGATAATTACTAGCAGTACTCCATGAATTCAGGGAAGTGTCTGGCTATAAAATTAAAACACAGCAATCTCTGGCATTCCTATAAACTAACACCAAAAACAAATTAAGAAAGGAATCCCAGTCACCACTGCAAGAAGAATAAAATTCCCGAAAGTAAACCTGGGAAAAGATTTGTGTGCTGAATTGAATAAGACATGGAGGAAATAAATCAAGGGTGACAAAATAAATGGATAAATATAACATTCTCTTTGACTTGGAGAAACAATACTGTGAAAATGGCTGTGCGACAAAAGCAGTTTACATATTCAAAGCAATTGCTTTGAAATTGCCAATGACATTTTTCACAGAACTAGACAATTTTTTTTTTCTTACAACTTATTGGGAAATGTAAAAGACCTTGAATAGCCATGCTATCATGAGAAAAATAAACAGACCTGGAGGAATCAGGTTTCCTGTTTTCATTCTGTAATACAAAGCTGTAGTCATCCACACAGCATGAAACTTGAAAAAAAAAAAAAAAGAATACAGCCCAATGGAACAGATAGAAGACCCTGAAATAATCTCTTGTCCAAATGCTTACCTAATCTATGACAAAGGAGGCAACAATATACAATGGAGAGAATATATTATTCTTTATAGGTGCTGCTGGAAAATCTTGAGAGATAAAGATGAAAGTGCAATTAGAACGCTCCCTTTTGTTGTTTAGTGGCAAAGTCATATCTGACTCCTTGTGATGTCGTGGACTGCATCAGGCAAGCCTCAATAGGCACCTCCATCTCCCGGAGCTTGCCCAAGTTCATATCTATTGCATTGGCAGTGATGCCATCCAAAACACTCATTCTTGTCACACCCTTCTTCTACCTTCAGTACTTCTCGTTATCAGGGTCTTTTCCAATGAGTTGGCTCTTTGCATTAGATGGACAAAGTATTAGACCTTCAGCTTCACTAGCAGTTCATCCAATGGGTATTTTGTGCTGATTTCCTTGACGATTGACTAATTTGATCTCCTTGCTGTCCAAGGAACTCTCAAGAATCTTCTCCAATACCACAATTCAAAAGCATCAATTCTTCAGAATTCTGCCACTTTTGTGGTCCTGCTCAATCAACTCTATGTGAATACTGCAAAGACCGTAGACTTGACTATACGAAAGTTTGTGAGTGAACTGGTATCTTTTCTTTTTCACACATGTCTCTATTTCTCACAGCTTTTCTGACAAGAAATACTTGTTTTCTAATTTGATGGCCAAAGTCACCATCTGGAGTGATTTTAGAGCCCAAAAAGGTAAAATACGTCACTGACTTCCATTTTTCCCCTTCTATTTGCCATGGAGTTATAGGACCGGGTGCCATGATCTTAGTTTTCAGAATGTTTAGCTTTAAGCCAACTTTTTCACTCTCCTCTTTCACTTTCATCAAGAGGCTCTTTTACTTCTTCTTCACTTTCTGTCAAAAGGGTGGTGTCATGTACATATCTGAGGTTAGTGAAATATGTCCCAGCAATCTTGCTTCCATCTTGTGCTTCCTCTAGCCCAGCATTTCACATGATGTACTCTGCCTATAAGTTAAATAAGAAGGGTGACAACATACAGCCTTGATGTACCCGGTTTCCTATTTGGAAGCAGACTGTTGTTCATGTCCGTTCTAACATGCTGCTTCCTGACCCTCATACAGATTTCTCAAGGGGCAGATCAGGTGGCCTCGTATTCCCATTCCCTTTGGAATTTTCCATAGTTTATTGTGATCCACACATTCAGAAGCTTTGGTATAGCCAATAGAGAAGACATAGATGTTTCTATGGAAGTCTCTTTCTTTTTTGATGAACAAGCAGATATTAGCAATTTGATCTCTGGTTCCTCTGCCTCTTCTAAAACCAGCTTGAACATCTAGAAGTTCATGGTTTACATATTGCTTAAGCTTGGCTAAGAGAATTTTAAACATCGCTTTACTAGCATGTGAGATGAGTGCATCTGTGTGGTAGTTTCCGCATTCTTTGGCACTGCCTTTCTTTGGAATTGAAATGAATGTTGACGATTTCCATTTCTGTCGCCACTGCTGAGTTTCCAAATTTGCTGAGAGTGATCAACGAAATTTAGTACTTCTATGACTTCTAAAGTCCAACAAATGGTGACCCTTTCAACTCTTATTCCTCTGATGTGTCTGACCCAGCTTGAACATCTGGAGTTCCTCAGTTCATGGAATGATGAAGAGAAGCTTAGTGTATTTTGAGCATAACTTTACCTGCTTGGAAGACAAGTGAAGTTGTGCAGTGGCTTTTATCATTCGTTAGTACTGACTTTCTTGCGGACTGGGGTAAGAATTTCCTTTTTCTAGTCCTATGACCACTGCTATGTTTTCCACATTTGCTGACATATTGAATGTCACACTTTCATAGCATCAATATTTGGAATTTTATGCAGCACTGACAGAATTCTATCACCTACATTAGCTTTGTTGACAGCAGTGCTTTGTAAGGCCCACTTGACTTCACACTCAAGAATGGCTGGCTCTGTGGGATTCATCACAGTGTCCTGGTTATCTGGGGCAGTAAGATTTTTTTGTCCTAAAGTTCTTTGCACGCTTTCCATCTTGTCTTGATCTCTTTTCCTTCTTTTAGGCCTTTCAAATTTCTGTCCTTTACTGAGCCCACCTGTGGATGAAATGTTGCATTTATATATTCAGATTTTTTAAGAGATTTTTTTAGTCTTTCCCCTTCTTTTGATTTCTTCTATATCTTTGCATTGTGTACTTCAGGAGTGCTTTACATCTCCTTTCTCTTCTCTGGAAATTTGAACTTTGTTTGGGTACCTTTGCCTTTTCCACTTGCTTTCTGCTGCTCTTCTTTCCTCAGCTATTTGTACATCCTCCTCCATGCTTTTCTTTTTCTTTGGCATTGTTTCACTCACTGTTTGCTGTACAATATTTTGGACCTCCTTCCCTAGTTTGAGGTCCTCTGTTTACTAGATTTAAACCCTGGAATCTCTTTGCCACCTGCACTGCATATTCATAGAGGATTTGATTTTCTAGTCCCTAGCTGGCCTAGTAGTTGTGCACCTGACCTTCTGAAGTTGGCAGATTGTTACTGATGATCTGATCCATAGTGGGGTCCAGATTTTCTTTTTCCCCTGACCTTATACACCTCTCCCTGTGATTATATAGTCAGGTTGATACCATTAGGAACCATTTGGTGATGTCCATGTGTAAAGCCATCTCTTGTGTGGTTGTCAAATGATCTTTGCTTTGACCAGTACATTCTCTTGACAGAGTTTGATTAGTCTTTGTTCTGCTTCATCTTGTATTCCAAGGCCAAACTTGCCTGCTATTCCAGGTATCTCTTGACTTTGTCCTTTTGCATTCCAATCCCTTATGATGATAAGGACATCTTTCACTTCCTATTAACTCAAGGAGGTGTTCTTGGTCTTCACAGAACGGATGAATCTGAACTTCTTCAGGATCCGAATTCAGGGCAGAGACTAGCATTACTGTGATTTTGAATGGTTTGCCTTGGAAATGAACTAAGATCATTCTGTCATTTTTGAGGTTGCACCCAAGTAGTGCGTAGTGAAGTGATTCTAAAATTATATCAGACTGGGGAAATAGAATCATAGGACAAATTAGAACATTGTCTTAGAGTATAAAAACTTGATTATTGCCTTAAAAATACCCAACGTGGAACCTGGGGAGAATAGAAGAATTTCTACGTGAGGAAGAAGACTCAGGGTTTGAGAGTTTAGCAAGATGAGGACAAAGAGCTTCTTTTTTATCCATTTCTGGAATCACTTTTAGGAGTATCTCTTTAAGAAGCTTGCTATGGCATTCAATAAGCAAAGTCCTTTGCATTGAAAATATGAAAGAATTTTTGTTGAAGTGTCCGCTGTTGAGTTTTCTGAGAGTTGGAGTGGTTTCACTGACCAGAGTCAGTGATATCTATTGATTCCAAGGAACCAAGAATAAATTACTTAAGGGAAGCAATTACTTGTCTTGAGTAGGAATCTTGTGTGAGTATTAGTGATTGTGGCAGCAGTGTGTGAGTCCCAGGAGAAAGGAGCAGTGAGCAGGTGAAATTAATTTACGCGGGGGGGGGGGGGGTGGGGCGGCAGGAGGTGGGCATTAGCCACAGTATAGGAATCTGTGAATGTGCATATATTTTTGAGAACCCATTTTGTTGTGGCATCCCTAAGGACTAGGTGAACAGATGCAATTTCAGACGATTGGGTTAGACTGGAGTACTATTCTTAACGAGAGAAGCCTGAGGGCAGGAAGAATGGAGCAAACCTCCAAAGACATTGCATTGTTTATAATGAGGGTGTTGCTACTTATAAATGACACTAATACTTTTCATTCTAAAGTTGCTGGCCACAGATGGCTCCACAAAATGCAAGAAGAGTGGATAGTGTGGATACTGGCATCACTGCCTAAAAGGTGTCATTTAAGGGTCTGTGCATGGATGAAAACACATCCTGTGGAAATTTGGAAAGGCTTTTAAATTCAGATGAGTTTTGTGGTTCAGTCACCAAATAATGTCTTTGGGGTGATTCTTTGATACTCCCCCCCATAGATAGCAGCATTGTTTGACATTGACTCTCTTTGGGATTGGAATGAAAACTGACTTTTTACAGTCCTGTGGCCATGGCTGGGTTTTCCATATCTGCTGGCATACTGAATGTAGAACTTTCACAGCATCATCTTTCAGGATTTGAAATAGTTCAACTGGAATTCCATCGCATCCACTAGTTTTGATCATAGTGATGCTTACAGAGACCCACTTGACTTCAATTTCCAAGATATTTTTGTACAGTTCTTCTATGTATTCTTGCCACCTCTTCTTATTATCTTCTGCTTCTGATGGGTCTCTACCATTTCTGTCTTTTATTTAGCCCATCTTTGCATGAAATTTTTCCTTGGATTCTCTAATTTCCTTGAAGAGATCTCTAGTCTTTCCCATTCTATTATTTACCTCTCTTTCTTTGCATTGATTGCTGAGGAAGGCTTTCTTATATCTCCCAGTAATTCCTTGCAACTCTGCATTCGAATGGATATACATTTCCTTTTCACCTTTGCTTTTTACTTCCCGTCTTTTCACAACTATTTGTAAAGGCTCCCCACATGCATTTATCTTTTTTGAATTTCTGTATCTTGGGGATGGTCTTGATATCTGTCCTGTACAATGTCACGAACCTACATTCATAGTTCATCAGGCTCTCTGCCTTCCAGAACTAGTCTATTAAATCTTGGCTTGGGTATCAGGATCCTACAAAGGATGGTTTTGGTTTATTCTCCCGCTGCACCTGGCCCCACAAGGTTAGGGTGACAAAATAAACAGGGATGTTTCCATACCTGGAGGAGGAAATGAAAAATGCCATGGCTAGTAGAAGGAAAGAAATTATAAATATTAGGAGAGAAGCAAATTCAAAAGAAACAAATGAGAACATAGCAGAAATCAACAAATATAAAAGCTGGTTCAATGAAACGAAAAATAAAATTGAAAAAAAAAAAAACATTATCCATAGCCATCAAGAAACAAAGGAAGAAAAATCAATCAACAAAATTAGAAATGAAACTGGAGAAACTACAGCAAACAATACAGAAATACAAAGGATCATAAGAGACTACTCTCAGTAACTATACGCCAATAAAATGTACAACTGTGAAGAAATGAACAAACTCTTAGTGCAGTATAACTTTCCAAAACTGAAGCAGGAGGAAATAGAAACACTTAACAGACATGTCACAATCACGGAAATAGAAACTGTAGTCATAATTCTTCCAGCAAACAAAAGCCCAAAACCAGGTGGCTTCACAGCTGAATTCTTAAAAAAAAAAAAAAAAAAAAAATGACAAGAGCTAACACTTATTTTTCATTGACTATGCCAAAGCCTTTGACTCTGTGGATCACAACAAACTGAGGAAAATTCTGAAAGAGATGGGAATACCTGACCACCTGACCTGCCTCTTGAGAAATCGGTATGCAGGTCAGGAAGCAACAGTTAGAAGTGGACATGGAAAAACAGACGTGTTCCAAATAGTAAAAGGGGTAAGTCAAGGTTGTATATTGTCACCTTGCTTATTGACGTTATATGCAGAGTACATCCTGAGTAACGCTAAGCTGGAAGAAGCACAAACTGGAATCAAGATTGCCAGGAGAAATATCAATAACCTCAGATATGCAGATGACACCACACTTATGGCAGAAAGTGAAGAGGAACTCAAAAGCCTCTTGATGAAAGTGAAAGAGGAGAGTGAAAATGTTGACTTGAACCTCGACATTCAGAAAACGAAGATCATGCCATCTGGTTCCATCACTTCATGGGAAACAGTTGGGGAAACAGTGGAAACAGTGTCGGACTTCATTTTTTGGGCTCCAAAATCACTGCGGATGCTGATTGCGGCCATAAAATTAAAAGATGTTTACTCCATGGGAGCAAAGTTATGACGTACCTAGATAGCATATTAAAAAGCAGGGAGAGTACTTTGCCATCCAAGGTCTGTCTAGTCAAGGCTATGTTTTTTCCAGTGGTCATGTATGGATGTGAGAATTAGACTGTGAAGAAAGCTGATGGCTGAAGAATTGATGCTTTTGAACTGTGGGGTTGGAGAAGACTCTTGAGAGTCCCTTGGACTGTAAGGAGATCCAACTAGTCCATTCTAAAGGAGATCAGTCCTGGGTGTGCTTTGGAAGGACTGATCCTAAAGCTGAAACTCCACTACTTTGGCCACCACATGCAAAGAGTTGACTCACTGGAAAAGACTCTGATGCTGGGAAGGATTGGGGGCCAAGGAAAAGGGGATGACAAAGAATGAGATTGCTGAATGGCATCACCCACTTAATGGAGGTGAGTTTGAGTGAACTCCGAAAGTTGGTGATGGACAGGGAGGCCTGGCGTGTTGTGATTCATTGGGTCACAAAGAGTCGAACACGACTGAGCGAATGAACTGAACTGAACTGAACACTTAATCTCCTCAAATTCTTCAGCAAATTTGCAGAGTTAGTGAAATTTCCAAACTCATTCTATGAGGCCACTGTCACCCTGACCCCAAAACCAGACAAATATGCCACAAGAAAAGAAAATTACACTCCAATAACACTGATGGACGTAGATGCAAAAATCCTTAACAAAATCATAACAAACAGAATCCAACAGCATTTTAAAAAGATCATCCATCATGACCAAGTGGGCTTTATCTCAGGGATCCAAGGATTTTTTAATATCTTCAAGTCAATTAACGTAATACACCACGTTAACAAATTGAATGATAAAACGCATATGATTATCTCAATAGATATAGAGAAAATCTTTGACAAAATTCAACATTCATTTATGACAAAAAAAAAAAAAAAAAAAAGAAGGAATAGAAGCAACATACCTAAACATAATAAAAGCTATATATGACAAACAAACAGCAAAGATGATACTCAATGGTGAAAAATTGAAAGCAGTCCCGCTAAAGTCAGGAAGAAGACAAGAATGCCCACACTCACCGCTACTATTAAACACAGATTTAGAAGTTTTTACCAGGCAATCAGAGAGGAAAAGGAAATAAATGGAATCTCCACTGGAAAAGAAGAATTAAAACTGTGAGTCTTGGCCGATATCATGATCCTCTACATAGAAAACACTAAAGACTCCACCAGAAAATGACTGGCTCTGATAGTCCCTTGGACAGCAAGGAGATCCAACCATCCATTCTAAAAGAGATCAATCCTGGGTGTTCATTGGAAGGACTGATGTTAAAGCTGAAATTCCAATACTTTGGCCAATGCATGCGACAAGTTGACTCAAGGGAAAAGACTCTAATGCTGGGAAGAATTGGGAGCGGGAGGAAAAGGGAAGGACAGGGAATGAGATGGATGGATGGCATCACCGACTCGATGGACATGAGTTTGAGTGAACTCCGGGAGTTGGTGATGGACAGGGAGTCCTGGAGTGCTGTGATTCTTGGGGACCCAAGGAATCAGACACGAGTGAGCGACTGAACTGAACTGAACTAAACTGAAGCAATAAATATAGTAAAGTTGCAGGATGTAAAATTAACACCCAGAAATTCCCTCCATACCTATTTACTAACAATTAGAAAACAGAAAGACAAATTTAGGAAACATTCTCATTCACCATTGAAATAAAAAGAATAAAATACTTAGAAATAAATCTACCTAAAGAAACAAAAGACATATATATAAATATAACTAAAAAAAAATACACTGATGAAAGAAATCAAAGAGGACATAAATAGATGGAGAAATATACCATTTTTATGGATTGGAAGTATCAAAATAGTGAAAATGAGTATACTACCTAAAGAAATATATAGATTCAATGCAATCCCTATCAAGCTACCAAAGGTATTTTTCATAGAACTATAAACAAATAATGTCACAATTTGTATGGAAATACCAAAAACCTCGAATAACCAAGGCAATCTTGAGAAGGAAGAATGGACCTGAAGGAATGAACTGCTTGACTTCAGGCTATACTACAAAGCTGTAATCATCAAGACACTATGGTACTGGCACAAAGATAAAATATAAATCATTGGAACAAATAGAAAGCCCAGGAATGAAGCCACACACCTATGGACAACTTCTCTTTGAAAAGGGAGGCAAGTATCTACAAAGGGGGAAAAAAAAAGTCCCTTAAACAAGTGGCGCTAGGAAATCTGGTCATCCAAGTGTAAAAGAATGACACCAGCAAAGAGGTAACACCTCATGCTGGTCAGAATGGGTGCTACCTAAAAGTCTACACAAAAGAAATTCTGGAGTGGTGTGGAGAAAGGAGAACTCTCTTACACTGTTGATGGAACAGGAAACTAGTATAGGCACTATGGAGAACATTGTGGAGATTAGGTAAAAAATTGGGAACAGTACTACCATATGACCTAGCAATCCCACTGCCTGACATACACACTAAGGAAACCAGAACTGAAAGAGACACGTGTACCCCAATGGTCATCACAGCACTGTTTATAATTGCCAGGATATGGAAGCAACCTAGATGTCCACTGGCAGAAGAATGGATAAGAAATCTTTGGTACATATAGACAAAGGAATATTATTCAGTCATTAAAAATATTTAATTTGAATCAGTTCTAATGAGGTAGATGAAACTGTAGCCTATTACAGAAACAGAAGTAAATCAGAACAAAAAACACCACTATGGTACACTAATGCATATAACAAAATTTCAAAATATGATATCAATGACACTACAGGTGAGACGGCAATAGAGACACAAATGTATAGAACAGTCTTTAGAACTCTGTGGGAGAAGGTGAGAGTGGGTTTATTTGAGAGGATAGCATTGAAACATGTATATGATCATATGTGAAACAGATCACCAGTCCGGGTTCGATACATGAGACAAGGTGCTCAGGGCTGGTGCACTGGGATGACCTGGAGGTTTGGGATGGGAGTGGGGTGGAAGGAATGTTCACATGAAGAACAATTGTAAACACATGTCTGATTCATGTCAATGTATGGAAATCCCACTCAATATTACAATTAGCCCCCAATTAAATAAATAACTTTTTTTAGAATGTACCAAAAAAAAAAAAAAAAAAAAGCCTGTTGGTCTTTACCAGTGATCCAGGGGCTTAAGAATTTGCCTGTCAATGCAGGGGACATGGGTTTGATCCTTGGTCTCAGGAGACCACACATACTAGAAAAGTAGATAAACCTGTGTGCCCCCAAGTGCTGAAGCTGAGAGCCCTAGACTTTGTGTGCGGGAAGAGAAGACACTGCCATGAGAAGCTAGCTCATTGTAATGAAGAGTAGTCCCCAATTGCTGCAACTAGAGAAACTTTCTGCACCGCAATGAAGACTCGGTGCAGCCGTAAATAAATAAATAAATAAATATTAAAAATTATGAATAAATGAAATCTAGATACATAAATTTCTTCCATGTAATATGAATTTTTTGTATTTATTGATTGTCCAGGTGTTGGTTTACCACTTGAAATATGAAATTACTGTATTTCAAATATGAAAATCAAGGGCAATATTTTCAAACAAAATATAAATTGTCTATATTTCATATATAAGTATCTTGGTGTATATTTTCCTATATGATTCTCTAAATTTCACATATGAAAATCTAGTTGTCAGTTCTATTTGAAAGTTGGAATTCTCTATAATTCACATTTGAAATGCAGGATGGTTATATTCCTACGGCGAATGTGGAATTCCCTAATTTTGTATGAAAATCTGGGTGTAGATTTTTGTAAATGAAGAATGCAAGTTTCTTTTTTTCAACTCTTTAGTTTCAAAGCTACCAGGAAACTTTAATAAATTTAGGAAAACCTTCAAGATTTTATAAAATTAACACCAAAAAGGGATGTCCATTTCATCGTAGCTAACTGTGACGTAAAAACAGGAAGTCAAGCGATACGTGGAGTAACAGGCAAGTTTGGACTTGGGGTACAAAGTGATGCCGAACAAAGGCAAAAGGCAGAAGTTTGCAAATAGAAAGTTTTAAAATGAAAACAGCGACAGACGGTGAATAGGCTCCAAAATCACTGGGGACAGATTACAGCTAGGTAAATATAAGACTCTTGCTTCCAGGAAGAAAAGCTATGACAAACCTAAACACAATGTACTGAGAAGCAGAGACATCACTTTGTCAACAAAGGTGCATATAGGCAAAGCTAGGTTCTTTCCCAGTGGATATGTATGCTTGCCTCTCATGTGTGGCCCTACACAGCATGTCTTAGTTTCACTGAGTTAGACAAGGTGGTGGTCCATGTGATGGATTTGTTAGGTTCCTGTGATGGTGGTTTCAGCCTTTCTGCTCTCAAATGCCCTCTCTCAGCACCTACCATCTTCCTGGGGTTTCTTTTCCTTTGGACGGGGAGTATCTCTTCCCTGCTCCTACAGCAAAACACAACCTCTGCTCCTTACATTGGGTGTGGGATATCTCCTCTTGACTGCTGACTTCTCAGGTGCCACACAGCCACAACTTGCTGCTCCAACTAATTTGGAAAACACCGCAATGGCCAAGGAATGGAAAAGGTCAGTTTTCATTCCAATCGCAACGAAAGGCAATGACAAAGAACACTCAAACTACTAAACAAAGATCTTCATCTTATGTTCTGGTAAAATAATTCTCAAAATTCTCCAAGGCAGGCTTCAGCAATATGTGAACCATGAAATTCCAGATATTCAAGTTGGTTTTGGAAAAGGGCAGAGGAATCAGAGATCAAATTGTAAATATCCGCTGGATCTCTGAAAATACAAGAGAGTTCCAGCAAAGATCTATTTCTGCTTTATTGACTATGCCAAAGCCTTTGACTCTCTGGATCACAGTAAGCTGTGGAAAATTCTTCAAGAGACTGTAATATCTCGATTCAACAAACATGAGTCTGTGCAAAGTGTTGGAGACACGGAAGGTCAGGGAACCCTGGAGTACTGCTGTCCACAGTGTTGCAGAGTTGGATATGACAGATCAACTGAAAAATAGCAACAACTCGGTTTCACATTTGTCAATAAGGAGGAGATTTTAGAACCTGAAATATGGAATTCTGTATATGCCTTTAGATAAATTACATGCTTCTTTATGAATGATGGACATCTCTCTATTTCAATAATGAAAGTCCGGTTGGATATTTTACTTCTTAAACTATGAGGGATTCAATTACTCAGGCAGCCAAATTTTAATGAAAATATGTTTACATATAATATGGAGTATATCCATTTCAAATGTTAAAATTAGAGTATTCATGTCCTTATGTGATATATTTCACATATGATTATGGGCACACTGTCGAATTTTCTGTTTCTTGTGTCGAAGTTTGACAGCAGACAGTCCTTCAACAAAAAGGAAATTCTCAGTTTCACTTATGAAAATCTAGGTGCAGATTTTAAGACATGAATTATGAAAGTCTCTATAATTCATATTTGAAATTCTGGGGACCAAGTTTCCAACATGAGATTATTGGTGTATCACATACGAAGATTTTGTTGAATGAAATATCCAAATTTTAATATTACAGTTATGAAATTCTGAATGCAGAGTTCTATTCAGGGAATATGAAAGTCTCCATTTCACGTCTTAAGGTACCGTCACCGATTTTCAACTGGAGTAGTGGAATTTTTTATATTTCTCATTTGAAAAATCTGTGTGCTAACATTCCTTCAAGAAATAGGCAATCCTGTGTGTTTAACATCAGGCATCTATTTCCCTATAATAAATATGAAATTTTATGTATCATATAGAAAAATCGCTTGAGCTATGAATTTCTTTTTATTTCAGCAAAGAGAAATATGGAATTTCTTCCGTGAAATATGGAATACTGTATATTTTGCATTTGAAAAACTTGGGACAAGAATCAAATATGGAATATGAATTCTCAGTTATTCACATAAGAAAATTTGTGTCAGATTTTCATACATAATTTTTGCAATATTCCATGATTCGTTTAGATCTGTGCCAAACAGGCAATGTACATGCATCTATGTTTCCTATAAGAAAATGTGGCCACATAATTCCCTACTTAAATTTAGTATTCTCTATATTAAATTTTGAAAGGCTGGGTGAAGATATCCCTACATGATATATGAAAAAAAATCTATATTTACTTTTGAAAATCTGGGTGCCAATATTTCTACATGAAACGGGTAAATCACTAGAGTAAAATTTGGATTTCTAGGTTGTGATGTTCCCACATGAAATACAAGATCTGCATATTTCACATATGGAAATCTGGATGCCATTTTTACCTCCGTGAAACATGGAGTTCACTTATGAATTTCTGAATGCAGATTTTACTACATGATGCTCTGAAATTCTGTAAATATGTCATTAGAAAATCTGTGTCCGTTTCCCACATTAAATATGAAATTCTCAGTATTTCCAAGACCTAAACCTGAGCACAGTTTTTGTTACATGAAATATGTAATTGTGTTTATTTCCCTTTTAAAAATCTGGTTTTAGACTTTCCAGCATGATAGAATATGTGGAACTCATGCATAAAAGGTGGGTACTACAAAATCTTACATAAATTATGGGATGCACGTTATTTCATGTATAAAAATCAAGGCACATATTCTCTTTCATCAAGTACAGTATTCTCAAGTGAAAGCTAAGGTTTAATAGAAAATAAAATTATGTAAAATAATAATCCCTAAGTTAAAAATAAATAAACTAAGAAAACTGCCCAAAGCATGGTATTCTGTATATTTTATATTTCATCATCTAGATGTAGATGTTTCTAACTGAAGTAGGGAATACTGTATAGCTCACATATTTAAATTTGTAAGCAGAGTCTCCGATATGCGGTAATGAATTCTCTATATTTGACGTATGAAAAACTGCTGAGGAATTTTGGACATGGAAAGGTGGGATTTTTGTTCTTTGACACGTGAAAACCAGGATACATATTGTCTTAGAAGCGATGAACTGTACTTATTTCAGATACGAAAATTTAGTGTGGTAATTTTACATGGAATTTGCATCTAGTTAAAGCTGTTGTTTATCCAGAAATTATGTATGGATTTGAGAGTTGGACTATAAAGAAAGCTGAGCAGGAAAATTAATGCTTTTGAACTGTGGTGTTGGAGAAGTCTCTTGAGAGTCTTTTGGATGGCTAGGAGAAATCCAACCAGACTATCCTAAAGGATATCAGTCCTGAATATTCCTTGCAAGGACTGGGACCAAAGGTGAAACACCAATACTTTGGCCAGCTGATGTGAAGAACTGACTCACTGGAAAAGATTCTGATGCTGGGAAAGGTACAATGTGGGAGGAGGAGGGGCAACAGAATATAACTGGAAAGCATACCGAATCGTTGGACATGAGTTTGAGTAAACTCAGTGAGTTAGTGAAGAATAAGGAGGACTGACATGCTGTAGTTTATGGGGATGCAAAGATTTGAACATGACTGAGCCACAAAACTGAACTCAACTGAACATGGACCTGTCCATCTGAATAAGAACCAGTTTTCCCCTCAGTTAGTCTCTGCCATCAGGAAGCTTCCACAAGCCTCTTATCTTTATCTATCAGAAGGAAGACAGGATGAAAATCATAACCACAGAAAACTGAGCAAACTGATCACCTGGTCCATAGCCTTGTCTAACTCAGTGAAATTATGAGCCAGGCATGTAGGGCCACCCAAGATGGATGGGTCATAATGGAGGGTTCTGACAAAATATGGCCCTTGGAGAAGGGAATGGAAAACCGCTTCAGTATTTCGGCCTTGAGAAACCCATGAGCAGCATGTAATCCAAAATATAGCATACAGAAAGAGGAACTCCCAAGGTTGGTCTTTGACAAATATGCTATGACAGATCAGTGGAGAGGAAACGACAGAAAGAATGAAGGCATGGAGCCAGAGTAAAAACAGAACCCAGTTGCAGATGTGACTGGTGATGAAATAAATTCTGATGCTGTAAGAGTAATATTGCATAGGAACCTGGAATGTTAGGTCCACAGCTTTGTGAAGACCTACAAGAACTTCTAGAACTGACATCCATAAAAGATATCCTTTTCATCATAGGGGAATCAAATGTAAAATTAGGAAATCCAGAGATACCTGGTGTAACAGACAAATTTAACTTTGGAGGACAAAATGAAGCCAGTTAAAAGAAACAGAGCTTTGTCAAGGGAACACACTGCTCACAGAAAGCACTCATTTCTAGCAACACAAGTCAAGACTCTATACATGGACATTACTGGATGGTCATAACTGAAACCAGATTAATTCTTTTCTTTGCAGCCAAAGATGGAGAAACTATATACAGTCAGCAAAAATAAGACTGGGATCTATTGTGGCTCAGATCATGAACTCCTTATTGCCAAATTCAGATTTAAATGTAAAATAGTAGGGAAACCACTAGACTATTCAGGTAGGACCTAAATCATATCCCTTATGATTAAACAGGGAGAGTGACAAATAGATCCAAGGGATTAGATCTGATAGAGTTCCTGAATACCTACAGACAGAGGTTTGTGAAATTGTACAGAAGGCAGTGATCAAGACCATCCTCAAGAAAAAAAAATGCAAGAAGGCAAAATGGGTGTCTGGATATACCTTGCAAATTGCTGAGAAACGAACAGAAGCTAAAACAAAGGAGAAAAGGACAGATATATTCGTGTGTGCAGAGTACCAAAGAAGAGGAAGGAGAGATAAGAAAGTCTACCTCAGTGAAAGATGCAAAGAAATAGAGGGGAAAATTGGAATGGAAAAGACGAGATCTCTTCAAGATAATTAAAGATAAAAAAGGAAGATTTCATGCCAAGATGGTCAAAATAAAGAACAGATATGGTATGGACCTAATAGAAGCAGAATATATCAAAAAGAGGTGTCAAGAATACACAGAAAAACTATACAAACAGGATCTTCAATACCCAGATAACCTCGATGGTGAGATCATTCACCTAGACTCAGACATCTTGGAATATGTAGTCAAGTAAGATTGCAGCCATGAAATTAAAAGACACTCCTTGGAAGGAAAGTTATGACCAACCTTGATAGTATATTGAAAAGCAGAGACATTACTTTGCCAACAAAGGTCTGTCTAGCCAAAGCTCTGGTTTTTCCCGTGGTTATGAATGGATGTGGGAGTTGGACTGTGAAGAAAGCTGATCGCCGAAGAATTGATGCTTTTGAACTGTGCTGCTGGAGAAGACTCTTGAGAGTCCCTTGTACTGCAAGGAGATCCAACCAGTCCATTCTAAGGGAGATCAATCCTGGGTGTTCACTGGAACGACTGATGATAAAGCTGAAACTGCAATACTTTGGCCATCTCGTGGGACGAGTTGACTCACTCGAAAAGACTCTGATGCTATGAAAGGCCTGGAGGAGAAGGGGAAGACAGAGAATGAGATGGTTGGATGGCATTGCCGACTCTTTGGACATGAGTTTGAGTGAACTCCGGGAGTTGGTGATGGACAGGGAGGCCTGGAGTGCTGTGATTCATGGGGTCGCAGAGAATCAGACACGACTGAGCGACTGAAGTGAATTGAACTGAACTGAATCCTTATGAAGCATTATATGGAGAAAACTAGTGGAGCTGATGGAATTCCAGTTAAGTTATTTCACAGGCTAAAAGATGATTCTGTGAAAGTGCTACTCTCAATATGCCAGCAAATTTGAAAAACTCAGCAATTGTCCCAAGACTGGAAAAGTTCAGTTTTCAGTCCAATCCCAAAGAATGTTCACATTACCACACATTTGCCCTCATGTCAAATGCTGGAAAAGTAATGCTCAAAATTCTTCCTTCCAGATTCAACAGTACATGAACAATGAACTTCCACATGTTCAAGTTGGATTTAGACAAGGGTAGGGAAAGAAAGATCAAATTGCCAACATCCATGGGAATAATCAGAAAAGCAAGAGATCTCCAAAAATAAGAAAAACCGAAACGTCTACTTCTGCTCCATTGTTATGCCAAAGCCTGTGACTGTGGGGATCACAACAAATTGCTAACTAATAATGATAATAATAAAATGGTGGGAAAACCAGACCACCTGACCTACCTCTTGAGAAATCTATATCCAGGAAAAGAAGCAACAGGATATGGGACGACAGGTTGCTTCCAAATCAGGAAAAGATTGTTCCAAGGCTGCATATTGCCACCCTGCTTAATTAACATCTATACAGTGTAAAACTTGCGAAATGCCAATCTGGATGATTCACAAGCTTGAATTAATACTGCTGGAAGAAATACAAATAACCTCTTTGAAGTAGATTCACTTCAGTTCAGTTCAGACGCTCAGTCGTGTCCGACTCTCCGCGAGCCCATGAATCACAGAATGCCAGGCCTCCCTGCCCATCACCAACTCCCGGAGTTCACTCAAACTCATGTACAGAGAGTCGGTGATGCCATCCAGCCATCTCATTCTCTGTCATCCCCTTCTCCCGCCCCCAACCTTTCCCAGAATTAGAGTCTTTTCCAGTGAGTCAACTCATCACATGAGGTGGCCAAAGTATTGCAGTTTCAGCTTTAGCATCAGTCCTTCCAATGACCACCAAGGATTGATCTCCTTTAGAATGGACTGGTTGGATCTCCTTGCAGTACAAGGGACTCTCAAGAGTCTTCTCCAACACCACAGTTCAAAAGCATCGATTCTTCGGCGATCAGCTTTCTTCACAGTCCAACTCTCACATCCATACATGACCACGGGAAAAACCATAGCCTTGACTAGACGGATCTTAGTTGGCAAAGTAATGTCTCTGCTTTTTAATATACTCTCTAGGTTGGTAATAACTTTCCTTCCAAGGAGTAAGCCTCTTTTAATTTCATGGCTGAAATCAGCATCTGCAGTGATTTTGGAGCCCCAAAAAATAAAGTCTGGCACTGCTTCCACTGTTTTCCCATCTATTTCACATGAAGTGATGGGACCAGATGCCATGATCTTTGTTTTCTGAATTTTGAGCTTCAAGCCAACCTTTTCACTCTCCTCTTTCACTTTCATCAAGAGGCTTTTGTGTTCCTCTTCACTTTCTGCCAAAAGTGTGGTGTCATCTGCATATCTGAGGTTATTGATATTTCTCCCAGCAATCTTGATTCCAGCTTGTGCTTCTTCCAGCCCAGCGTTCCTCATGATGTACTCTGCGTGTAAGTTAAATAAGCAGGGTGATAATATGCAACCTTGACGTACTCCTTTTCCTATTGGAACCAGTCTGTTGTTCCATGTACATTTCTGACTGTTGCTTCCTGACCTGCATACAGTATTCTCAAGAGGCAGTTCAGGTGGTCTGGTTTTCCCATCTCTTTCAGAATTTTCCACGGTTTATTTTGATCCACACAGTCAAAGGCTTTGGTATAGTCAATGAAGCAGAAATAGATATTTTTCTGGAAATCTCTTGCTTTCTCCATGATCCAACGGATGTTGGCAATCTGATCTCTGGTGCCTCTGCCTTTTCTAAAACCTGCTTGAACATCTGGAAGTTCACGGTTCACATATTGCTGAAGCCTGGCTTGGAGAGTTTTGAAAATGATTGTACTAGCGTGTTAGATGAGTGCAACTGTGCAGTCGTTTGAGCACTCTTTGGCATTGCCTTTCTTTGGGATTGGAATGAAGACTGACCTTTTCCAGTCCTGTGGGCACTGCTGAGTTTTCCAAATTTGTTGGCGTATTGAGTGCAGCACTTTCACAGCATCATCTTTCAAGATTTGAAATAGCTCAACTGGAATTCCATCACCACCACTAGCTTTGTTCGTAGTGATGCTTTCTAAGGCCCACTTGACTTCACATTCCAAGATGTCTGGCTCTAGGTCAGTGATCAAATTATCGTGACTATCTTGGTCGTGAAGATCTTGTTTGTTCAGTTCTTCTGTGTATTCTTGCCACCTCTTCTTAATATCTTCTGCTTCTGTTAGGTTCATACCATTTCTGTCCTTTATCGAGCCCATCTTTGCATGAAATGTTCCCTTGGAATCTCTAATTTTCTTGAAGAGATCCCTTGTTTTTCCTATTCTGTTGTTTTCCTCTATTTCTTTGCACTGATCACTGAGGAAGGCTTTCTTATCTCTCCTTGCTATTCTTTGAAACTCTGCATTCAGATGATTATACCTTTCCTTTGCTCCTTTGCTTTTCGCTTCTCTTCCTTTCACAGCTATTTGTGAGGCCTCCTCTGACAGGCATTTTGCTTTTTTACATTTCTTTTACATGGGGATGGTCTTGGTCCTTGTCTCCTGTACAATGTCATGAACCTCCTTCCAGAGTTCATCAGGCACTGTATCTATCAGATCCAGTCCCATAAATCTATTTCTCACCTCTACTGTGTAACCATAAGGGATTTGACTTTGGTCATATCTGAATGGTCTAGAACTTTTCCCTACTTTCTTCAATTTCTGTCTGAATTTGGCAATAAAGAGTTCATGATCTGAGCCACAGTCAGCTCCTGGTCTTGTTTTTGCTAAACGTATAGAGGTAGCCATCTTTGGCTTCAAAGAATATAATCAATCTGATTTATGTGTTGACCATCTGGTGATGTCCATGTGTAGAGTCTTCTCTTGTTTTGTTGGAAAAGGGTGTTTACTAAACCAGTGTGTTCTCTTGACAAAATCTATTAACCTTTGCCCTGCTTCATTCCGTGCTCCAAGGCCAAATTTGCCAGTTACTCCAGGTGTTTCTTGACTTCCTACTTTTGCATTCCAGTCCCCTATAATGAAAAGCACATCTTTTTGGATATTAGTTCTAAAAGGTCTTGTACGTCTTCATAGAACCGTTCAACTTCGGCTTCTTCAGCCTTACTGGTTGGGGCATAGGCCTGGATTACTGTAATACTGAATGGTTTGCCTTGGAAATGAACAGAAATCATTCTGTTGTTTTTAAGATTGTATCCAAGTACTGCATTTCGGACTCTTTTGTTGACCATGATCGCTACTTCATTTCTTCTAAGGGATTCCTGCCCACAGTAGTAGATTTAATGGTCATCTGAGTTAAATTCACCCATTCCAGTCCATTTTAATTCATTGATTCCTAGAAAGTCTATGTTCACTCTTTCCATCTCCTGTTTGACCACTTCCAATTTGCCTTGATTCACTGACCTAACATTCCAGGTTCCTATGCAATATTGCTCTTACAGCATCAGACCTTGCTTCTATCACTGGTCACATCCACAACTGGGTGTTGGTTTTGCTTTTGCTCCATTCCTTCATTCCTTCTAGAGTTACTTCTCCACTGATCTCCAGTAGCATACTGTGCACCTACCGACCTGGGGATTTCCTCATTCAGTATATCCTATTATTTTGCCCTTTGATACTGTTCATGGGGTTCTCAAGGCAAGTATACTGAAGTGGTTTGCCATTCCCTTCTCCAGTGGACCACATTCGGCAATGGCCCATGTGATCAGACTGACTAGTTTCTGTGATTATGATTTCAGTGTGTCTGCCCTCTAATGCCTCCTCGCAATACCTACCTGGTGGTGCAGACGCGAGAGACGCCGGCCCCAGAGCAACTGACCACGCAAAGAGACATGGGCCTGAGGAGCTACCCCACGCCTGAGGCCAGGACCGGCAGCTGAGAGGAGCTTACCTACGTCCAATAGGCGGTGGCGACGCAGGCACAGGAGGGCTGAGAGGAGCTACTCCACGTTCAGGGTCAGGAGGGGCGGCCTTGAGGGGATACCCCTTGTCCAAGGTAAGGTGCAGCGGCTGCACTTTCTTGGAGCAGCAGAATGTGGGGAAATGGGAACCAGCTCCCCCAACAGGTCTCTTACACTGAAAACTTTTGGGACATGGCTTGCTGTTCAATTCCTGTCCTGACCGCCTCCTGCTTGGGCTTCCTCTCCCGGAGGGCGGCTGTGTCCTTGGAAGGCAGAGCTGGGGGAAGAGACAGAAGCAGCTAGAGGCCAGGTATCCACCTGGCGCCCTTCCTGCTGTGTCTTAAACGATGGCCACAAATACGAAGCGGGCTCACCAGGTGGAGAATCAAATGCGGCCAGGGACCAGTTTTGAAGGTGCAGCTGGAATAAGGTCACTGGCCTACTAGGGGCAGGCACAGTGCGGAGGCGGGTTTCGGGGAGCACTCTGTCCTCAGGTCCTGTGGTCGCTGCTCCTCGCCGGCCCTTAGGTGTGGGGCCACTCCTTTAGCATGGCCTTCCCCTGGCCGGGCGGGCGAAGGCGACTGGGGTCCAGGTGCTCTGGCCTCGGCCCGCCCTGGGCTTGGTGCGGGAGGTGCCTCGCTGCGGCAGCGACCCTAGCCTGCGAGGCCTCGCGCTCACCAACCCCCCGCATGTCGGGACCCAGCGTGCCCCGCCCCGCACGCAGCTGGCAGCCAAAACCACCACCCCGCCGGGCCCTCTGGGAGCCAGGCCACGTGCTTACACCACAAATAAGATGCATTTTTATGTGCATAAAATGTAATTTTTAGGTTCACTTAGAATATATTTTATTTAATAAGTTAAAACTCTGTTGGCACACTGTTGAATGCAGAACCTCCTTTTTAAGAGAACTGCCATATGATATCGACGTTTCATATTCTTGGTCTCAGCTTTCACGTCTCCACAATATACCAAGTAGTGGATGCTGTTCAAGAGTGCCCTGTGTACCTAGACATCTGCATTGCCGCCAGGGGTGGGGACAATTCCAGAAGCCTGTCCCCCCAGCAGGTTTCTGAGCTTGTAATCATATTGAATGTACAGAGTGAAATGAAATCAAAACTGTATTTTTGTACAGTTTTGAAGTTTCTACTTCGAACCGACCACTTCCCGGCCTCACAGAGAGCTTACAGAATGCAAATGTCTTTACTTGGCTTGGTCAATGCAGTATTTTTGCACCTGTGGGGCCCACATTTTTTGTTCTGTAAACTGAACAATCTGTAAACTTTTTATAGAATCAATACTCAGCTGTTGAAACGGGCTGAATGAAACTAAGATTTTTTAACTCTTTCAAAAAAGAAAAAAGAATAAGGGTGTGGCCCCAAGGGGAAGGGGATATATAGGGGTGCTCAGGGCCTCTTGAGCAGCACCTGGTGTACAGCAAGTATCACATTCATGACCTCAAACGGTGCCACAGCAAGATGCAGAAGTAGGGCAATTTCAGCAGAAGTAACCAGACCTCCCCAAACCATGCTCAGAAGCAGATCTGCAGATGCAGCAAGAGTAACTTCTCAAGGCCGCCTCCAGAGCACTAGTTGTTCGCAAGGGGCATGAGACCAAGAGTAACCCGCTCTTTGCTGCCAGGCGATGTTCCGAAGATCCCCGCTCAGGGCCTGGACCCCAAAACAACATGGACCCGGCCCGGCAGGCATCAAGATGCTTGTGCCCAAGTGCCCCATCAAGAGCAGGAGTGGGGTGGATGGCTTTCAAGATGAAAGCCCTGAGAAGCCAGACACTGTGGAGCAGGGACGGGAGAACTCCCCAGCCCTGGAGGCATTGTTCCAGAATCTGATCGGGGCCCTCCTGGGTCCAGGGGCTGAGCAGGCACGGATGGGACACCAGCCCCTGATACACCGGCTTGTGCCACAGGTGTCCGGCCCTTGAATTCGGGCATGACTATGGGGCTGACGGTGAACAGGAAAGGCAACTCCCTGTTCATGGACATGCTGATGGCCATCGGGACCACCACCCTGCAGACGTTTGTCAGGGGCATCACAGCCCGCAAAAGGAAGTTCATGAAGGACAGGCGAGACCAGCCGTTTGACGAGAGGCTGTGCTTCAGCGTGAAGCAGACTGAGATCCCCTACAGGTACCGAGATATCGTGGTCTGGAAGCAGGACAGCTTCATCCACATCGTGCTGTCCATATTGTCACCGTGCTTATTTAAATTGTATGTAATAATCACTTCAGTCATTCAGTCGTGTCCGACTATTTGTGACCCCATGAACTGCAGAACGCCAGACCTGCTTGTCCGTTATCAACCCCTTGAGTATACCCAAACTCATGTCCATTGAATCGGTGATACTCTCCAATCACCTCATTCTCTGTCATCCCTTTCTCTTCCTACCCTCAATCTTTCACAGCGTGAGGATCTTTTCCATTGAGTCAGTTGTTTGCATTGGGTGGCCAAAGTATTGGAGTTTCAACTTCAACATCAGTCATTCCAATGAACATCCAGGACTGATCTCCTTTAGGATTGGCTGGTTGGATATCCTTGCAGTCCAATGGACACTCAAGAGTCTTCTCCAACACCACGGTTCAAAAGCATCAATTCTTGGCACTCAGCTTTCTTTATAGTCCGAATAACACATCCATACGTGACTACTGGAAAAATGACAGCTTGACTAAACAGAGTTTATTGGCAAATCAGGTCTCTGCTTTTTATTTATGCTGTCTAGGTTGATCATAGCTTTCCTTCCAAGGAGTAAGCATTTTTCAATCCATGGCTACAATCACCATCTGCAGTGATTTTGGAGCCTCCCCCTGGGGGAGGGGCGGAATATTGGCAGCCACTCTTTCCCCACCTATTTGCCAGAAGTGATGGGACTGGAGGCCATAATCTGAGTTAGAAAAAGTTGAAATTTAAGCCAACGTTTTCATTCTCCTCATTATGTTAATCAAGAAACTCTTTAGTTGTTCTTCACTTTCTGTCATAATTGTGGTGTCACCTGCATATCTGGGTTGTTGATATTTCTCCCAGCAATCTTGATTCCAGTTTGTGCTTCCTTCAGCCCAGAGTTTCTCATGATGTACTCTGCATAAAAGTTCAATAAGGAGGGTGAAAGTGCAGCCTTGACATACTCATTTTCCTATTTGGAACCAAGATGTTGTTCCATGTCCAGTACTATCTATTGATTCCTGACCTGCATACAAGTTTCTCAAGGGACAAGTTAGGTGGTCTGGTATTCTGATCTCTTTCAGAATTTCCCACGATTTATTGAGATCCACACAGTCAAAGGTTTTTGCATAGGAAATAAAGAAAAAGAGATGTTTTTCTGGAACTCTCTTGCTTTTTCGATGATCCAGCAGATGTTAAATGTTCGATCTCTGGTTCCTCTGCCATTTCTAAAACGACCTTGAACTTCTGGAAGTACACGGTTCACCCATTTTTGAATCCTGGCTTGGAGAATATTGAACATTATTTTCTAGCGTGTGAGATGAGTGGAATTGCGTGGTAGTTTGGAGCATTCTTTGGCATTGACTTTCTTTGGGATTGGAATGAAAGCTGACCATTTCCAGTCCTGTGGTCACTGGTGAGTTTTCCCAGTTTGCTGACATGTGGAGTGCAACATTTTCACAGCATCATCTCTTAGGATTTGAAATACCTGAACTGAAATTCTGTCACTTCCACTGGCTTTGTTCATAGTGATATTTCCTAAAGCCCACTTGAATTCCCATTCCAGGATGTCTGGACATAGGTGAGTGTAAGTGATCACATCGTTGTGAATTTTGAGTGAACTCTGGGAATTGTTGATGGACAGGGAGCCCTGGCGTGCTGTGATTCATCGGGTCTCGGAGAGTCGGACACGACTGAGCGACTGAACTGAACTGAACTAAAAGATATTTTCTGAACAGTTCTGAGTATTTGTTGCAGCTCTTCTTAATATTTTCTGCTTCATTAGGTCCATACCATTTTGGTTCTTCATTGAGCCCTTCTTTGCATGTAATAGTCCCTTGGTATCTCAAATTTACTTAAAGGGGCTCTCGTCTTTCTCATTCTATTTTTCCTCTCTATTTCTTTACATTGATCACTCAGGAAGGCTTTCTTAACTCTCCTTGCTATTCTTTGCACCTCAGCAATCAAATGGATAAATCTTTCCATTTCTCCTTTGCTTTTGGCTTCTCTTTTTTGTCACAGAACATTGTAAGGTTTTCTCAGACAGCTGTTTTGCTTTTTTGCTTTTCATTTTCTTGGGGATGGTCTTGCTTCCTGTCTCCTGTAGAATATCATAAACCTCTATCCATAGTTCATATGTAGTGTACAACATGCTAAATGCCAGACTTTAAGAAGCACAGGCATGAATAAAGATTGCTGCAAGAAATATGAACAGCCTCAAATGAAATTACGCTTATGTCAAAAATTAAGTAGATATAAAGAACCTCTTGATGAAAATTAAAGAGGAGAGTGAAAATTTTGAATTAATATTCAACATTGAGAAAACTAAGATCATGACATATGGTCCCATCCCTGCTTAAAATATTGGTGGAGAAACAATGGAAATACTGATAGACTTTATTTTGGAGGGCTCCAAAATAATTGAAGATTGTGAATGCAGCCATAAAATTAAAAGCACTTAGTACTTGGATTAATAGCTATGAACTACCTAGACAGCCTATTGAAAAGCAGAGACATTGCTTTGCCAGGGAAGGTCCACCTTGTCAAAGCGATGGTTTCTCCTGCAGTAATGTACGGATGTGAAATTTAGACTGTAAAGACAGCTGAATATGGAAGAACTGATGCCTTTAAAATGAGGCATTGGTGAAGACCCATGAGAGTCTCTTGGACGGCAATGAGGCTAAAGGAAATCAGTCCTGAATATACATTGGAAGCACCGATGCTGAGGCACAAACTCCAATAATCCGGACCCCTGATGCACAGAACTGACTTATTGGGAAAGGATCCTGATGCTGGGAAACATTGAAGGCAATAAGAGAAGAGATGACAGAAGATGAGGGGGTTAGATGGCGTCACTGACTCGACGGACATGAGTTTGAGTAATCTCTGGGAGTTGGTGATTGACAGGGAAACAAGACAAGCTGCAGTTCATGGGGTCGCAAAAGTTGAACACGACTAAGAGACTGGACTGAATTGAACTTAAATGGAGAATTACCTACATTTTTAAGTGCAAATATGGTGATGCTTGTTTTACTCCATGATATACTGCATTTTTTTCTTCTTTTTAAGAAAATATGGAAGCTGTTTTTTATTTTTCTTTTTGTTTGTTTTGTTTTTAATGTGAAATGTAGACTAGTCTACACCTCATACATGAATCTGTGTGGTGGTTCTCTATTATTAAGTGTGAAGTTCTGGAAATTTCACACATGAAAAGCACTGGTTTTTGAAGACATGGAAAACCAGTATGTATTTGGAACTGTCTCTACTGCACAAGTGAAAATATGGGCACCACTGTTTCTTCATGAAGTAGAGAGTTAGTTGTATTTCTGAAAACATATCCCAAAACAAAGAATGGATTCCATGAAGTGGGAAATGACTTGTATTTACTGTATCAAAACATGGGGGGAAGACTCCGTCATGGAATTTGGACTTCTGTACACTTCATATTTGAGTTCAGAATGGATATTTTCCTATAAGAAATAAGGAAATCTCTATATTTCATATGAAGCACTGGTTCTTCAGTTGCAGAAACACCTATGTGCCCTGTTTGCCTATGTTTCAATGTACCTTGCACATTTGTGTGTGTGTCTAGCCACGTACACTTGTTTCCCGTGTTTGTGTGTTTTCCTGTGTGGATGTGCATCCGATCACAGCTGACACAGAGATGATTATCACAGACCAAGCGATATGGAGCAAGCGGAAAGAGGCACCAGGCATCCACAGACTGGGGGAGATTGGTCCATTCATCTCTGAGGTGGTCCTGCCTGCTCAAGACAGGACTGAGGAAAGGATGACCAGTGATAACTCAGTACTGTGCGTTCACAAATCTGTGTTTACATCAAGAGACATGAAGAATCTCATAGTTTCTACTGTGGTCATGTGTGTTTGTAGCAGGAAGAGGATGTGGAACACTTGAAGATTCATCCAGTATAACTCCAGTGGTGTGGGGCTTTGAAAACATAGCCTGTGGACCCTTCAGTCTCGGGGAAGTGGGCTGGCCTGTGGAAATGGTGGACACGGCTATAACTGGAAATAAGAGTATGAAGAGGTGAAGGTCCTTCAGAAAAGAGTAGAAACTGAAAGGAGGAGAAACAGAAAGAAAACTTACTTCACTGCAAAAAAAATTTCCAAATTAGAGGAAGGCCCTGGGAGAGTGCTGCCTCGGATCAGCCAATCACGTAGCACACTCTCTCTTTATGAGTGATCAATAGCATCATGTGAGATGAATGACATGAAAAGGTAAAATCCTTAATTGTGAAACCACACACATCCAAGAAAACACAGGGTGACCTTAGGCCCTGTCCAGGCACTTCCTGTCTATCTGAAAACTCAGAAAGGTGAAGAAAGTGCAGATGTGGGATGGAGGCATTTCCCCCTTTGTTAGTGTGTGCCCGTGAGGGAGCGAAGATGGGAAAGTAGAACACTGTGAAACCAAGTTTCCCTGTAAGAAGTCCAAAATTACAGTTTGTTTCTGAAGGACCTTTGCCAGGAGAATGTTGGGTCCCACAAAAAACAACAACAGCAACAGATGTCCAAGGGCAAAGGGAAACTAACAAGAATGTAGGAGCAGTGAATTTGCATTTAGAATCAATAAATACCAGCGATGCCTCAAGTGCTCATTAAAACATTTTGTGCACCTATATCCAGAGACCACACAGAGACAGAGTCAGAACTGCATTTGAGTGATTGAGTGTCTCCTGAAGAGACATGGGTCAGCAATGCCCTGACAGGGAAGAGAGGGTCTGGCTGCTACAGACCTGGTCATGCAGTTTGTGACATAAACTCTCTCAGAGGAGGTCACCTTTCAAGCTAACATAAAGCCGCCTAACACACAATGCACAAGTTGAAGGATGATTATTCCAAAGAAAGTTTTGTACATTTAAGGAAGTTCTAGGACTCCTACAGTTTTCTCAACCTGGGGATCTGTCAAAGGGACTGAGAACCCCAGGGAATTTGACTCTGGAGGCCAGTGGGATTTGAATAAACAACCTCTATAGGAGTGAAACAGACTGTAGGATGGCGCACACAAAACCTTGCGTGCACAAGGAGTCAAGAATAAGAAGCAGTGTCCCCAAAAGAGACTGAACCAGACTTGCTTGTGAGTGTCCGGGAGTCTCCAGCAGAGTGTGCGATGCAGAGTAGTCACGGGAATTGAATACAAGAGTGCTTGCTCAAATCCTTTTGAAGGAGGTCCCAAGTACTTTTGTTTTCCATATGATAGTTTGGGCTCAGTTCAAACAACGAGACCTGAACACAGCCACATCCATCAAGAGAAAATTGGATTAAAGATTCACTGAATATGGCCCCACATATCAGAGCAGGACCGAGGCTCACTCAGTCTGTTTCTCCCATCAGGATGTTTTCATAAGCCTCTTATCTTTATCCATCAGAGAGCAGAGAATATGAAAAGCACAATCACAGAAAGCTAACCAAACTGTTCAAATGGATCACAGCCTTATCTACCTCAATAAAACTATGAGATATGCCAGGTAGGACCACCCAGGATGGATTGGACATCGTGGAGAATTCTGGCAAAATGTGGTCAACTGGAGAAGGGAATGGAAAACCACTTAAGTATCCTTGCTTAGAAAACCCAATGAACGATATGAAAAGCCAAAAAGATAGGACACTGAAAGATGAACTCTCCAGGTTGGTAGGTGTCCTATATACTTCTGGAACTCAGTGAGGAAGTAACTCCAGAGAAAATAAAGAGATGGAGCCAAAGGAGAAACAACACCGAGTTGTGGATGTGAGTGGTGATAAAAGTAAAGTTTGATGTTCTAAAGAATGCTATTTCATAGAAAGCTACAAAGTTAGGTCCATGATGAAGGTAAAATTTAAGTGGTCAAACAGGAGATGACAAGTGTGAAGATCAAAGTTTCAGCAATCCATTTGTTCATGAATGGAATGGACAAATTTAATTCAAATGACCATTTTATCTTCTAAAGTGGGCAAGAATCCCTAGAGAAGAAATGGAAGAAGCTACCCTCATCAATAAAAAGAGTGGGAATTGCAGTACTTGATTGCAATATAAAAATGAAATATCTCTGCTTATTTTCAAGGCTAACCATTCAGAAGTACTGTAATCCAAGTCTATGTCATGACCAGGAATGCTAAAGTGGAAGTTGAGCTGAAGGTCAGGGTGAATCTGAGGTTGAGTAGGTCTGTGATTACCGGTAGGACATTCTAGGACTTACACCCACAAAATAAGATGTTATTTTCAACATACAGGACTGGAATGGAAAAGTAGGAAATTAAGAACTACCTAAAGTAACAGACATGTTTGGCCTTCGGGTACAAAATAAACCAGGGCAAAACCTGACAGTTTTGCCAAGACAAGTTACTGTCATTGGATACACCATCTTCCAACAACACAAGACTTGACTCCGCATATGCACATCATCAGATGATCAATACCGAAATCAAACTTATAATATACTATGAAGTTGAGGATAGAGAATCTCTTTCAGTTCAGTTCAGTCGCTGAGTCGTGCCCAACACTTTGCCACCCTATGAACCGACGCACAAGAGGCCTCCCTGTCAATCACCAAATCCTAGAGTTACTCAAACTCATATCCATTGCGTGGGTGATGCCATCGAACCATCTCATCCTCTATCATCCCCTTCTCCTCCTGCCCCCAATCCCTCCCAGCATCAGGGTATTGTCTATCGAGTCAACTTTTCACATGAGATGGCCAAAGTATTAGAGTTTCAGCTTTAGCATCAGTCCTTTCAAAGATCACAAAACACTGATCTCCTTTAGAATCATTCCTTTAGGACTGGTTGGATTTCCTCATAGTCCAAGGGACTCTCCAGAGTCTTCTCCAAAACCACAGTTCAAAAGCATCAATTTTTTGGCACTCAACATTCTTCACCATCAAACTCTCACATCCATACATGACCACTGGAAAAACAATAGCCTTGACTAGATAGACCTTTGTTGGCAAAGTGATGTCTTTGCTTTATAATATAATATCTAGGTTAGTCATCACTTTCCTTTTGAGGAGTAAATGTCTTTTACTTTCATGTCCATAATCACCATCTTCAGTGATTTTGGAGCCTGTCAAAGTAAATCCTGACACTGTTTCCCATTCAAATCAATGAAGTGATGGGTCCAGATGCATGATCTTAGTCCTCTGAAAGTTGAACTTAAAGCCAACTTTTTCAATCTCCTCTTTCACTTTCATCAAGAGGCTTTTCAGTTCCTCTTCACCCTCTGCCATTTGGGTGGTGTCATCTGCATACCTCAGGTTATTTATATTTCTCCCAGCAATCTTGATTACAGCTTCTTCTTCCAGCCCAGCGTTTCTCATTCCGTTCTGTCGCTCAGTCGTGTCCGACTCTATGCGACCCGTGGACTGTAGCCTACCAGGCTTCTCCGTCCATGGGATTCTCCAGGCAAGAATACTGGAGTGGGTTACCATTTCCTTCTCCAGGGGATCTTCCCAACCCAGGGATCGAACCCGGGTCTCCCGCTTTGGAGGCAGACGCTTTAACCTCTGAGCCACCAGGGAAGCCCAAGCGTTTCTCATTATGTACTCTCAATATAAGTTAAATAAGCAGGGTGAAAATATGCAGCTCTGACACACTCCCTTCCTTATTTGGAACCAGTCTGTTTTTCCATGTCCAGTTCTGTCGATTCCTGACCTATATATAGGTTTCTCAAGAGTTAGGTCAGGTGGTGTGCAATTCCCATCTCTTTCAGAATTTTCCACAATTTATTGTGATCCACACAGTCAAAGGCTTTGGCGTAGTCTATAATGCAGAAATAGATTTGTTTTCTGGAATGCTCTTGCTTATTTGATGATTGAGCAGATGTTGGCAATGTGATCTCTGGTTCCTCTGTCTTTTCTAAAAGAAGCTTGAACATCTGGAAGTCCACAATTCATGTATTGCTGAAGTCTCTATACAGTCAGTCAGTACAATACTGGGAGTTGACTGTGGCTCAGATCAGCAACACACGTTGAAAAAAATCATACTTATATTGAAGAAAGTAGGGAAAACCCCTTGATCATTCAGGTATAACCTAAATAAAATATCTTTTGATTGTAATTGCCAATGCAAATTGATTCAAGGAATTAGATCTGAGAGAGAAGTTTGTGCAGAAGTTTGTGACATTGTACAAAATGAATCAATGAAGAATATCCCCGGAAGAAAGAAATGCAAAAGGAAAAATGGTTACCTGAAGAAACCGTAGAAGCAGCTGAGGAAAAGGAAATAAAAAGAGAGAGAAAGAGAGAGAGAGAGAGAGAAGTGGAAGGAAAACAAGAACAGGAAAGTTACACCCACCTAAATGCAGTTTTTGAAGAATAGTTATGATTTATAAGAAAATCTTTCTCATTGATCTATGCCAAGAAATAGAGGAAAACAATAGAATAAGAAAGACTAGAGATCTCCTCAAGAAAATTAAATATACCAGGGGAACATTTTATGCAATGAAGGGCACAATAAAGGACACACATATTAGGGAACAAAGACAAGCAGAAATATAAGAAAAGGTAGCAAAAATGCACAGAAGAACTACACAAAGAAAATGTTCAACGCTGAAAAGCACGATGGTATCATCTCTCATCTAGACCCAGGTATCCTGGAATGCATAGTCAAGAAGGCTTTAGGAAACACTAGTGAGAACAAATCTGGTGAAGGTGATGGCTATCCAGTTGAAATATTTCAAATCCTAAAATACAATGCTGTGAAAGTGCTGCACTCAATATGAAGGCAAATTTGGAGAACTCAGCAGTGGCCACAGGACTGAAAATGATCACTTTTCATCGCATTCCCAAAGAAAGAATATGTCAGAGTCTTTGAACTAACACACAATTGCACTCATTTCACATAAAGCAAAAAGAAATGCACGGAATTCTCCAAGGATGTTTTCAACAGTATGTAAAAGAGGAATCTCTAGAGGTTCAAGCTGCATTTACAAAAGGCAGAGGAACCGGAGATCAAATTTTCCATACCCACTGTATGCTCAAAAAAGCAAGCAATTTCCAGAAAAACATCCACTGCTTTATTGACTATGTCAAAACATGGCTTGTGGAACACAAAAAGTGTGGAAAATTCTTCAAGAGATGGGAATATCATACCACCTGACCTGCCTCCTGAGAAACTTCTATGAAGATAATGAAACAACAGTTATCATGAACGGGGAACAATGGACTGGTTCCAAAGTTGGGGAAAGCAGACACTCAAGGCTGTATATTGTCACCCTGTTTAGTTTTGTAGACTGCATCATGTGAAATGCCAAGCTGCATGAAGAACAAGTTAGGATCCAGTTTGCCAGGGGAAATAGCAACAAACACAGATATATGACGACACCACCATTACGACACAAAGTGAAGAGAAACCAAGAAATCTCTTAATGAAAGTGAAATTGGAGAGTGAAAATTTTGGTTTCAACCTGCACATTCAATGACTGAAGTTCATGGCATCTGGTCCCAATTCTTCATGGCAAAGAGATGGGGAAACAGTGGAAACCATGACAGGCTTTCCTATCTCGTACTTCAAAATCACTGTAGATGGTGACTGCGGCCATAAAAGCTATGACATATATAGACAGCATATTAAAAAGCAGAGATATTACTTTGCTGAAAAAGGTCCATCTAGTCAAAGCTATGGGTTTCCCAGCAGTCAGGTATGGATGGGAGATTTGTACCTTAAAGCTGACTACCAAAGAACTGATATTTTGATCTATCCTATTGGAAAAGACGATTGATATTTGCACTGCATGTAGGAGAAACAAGTGAATCCTAAGAGAAATTGGTCATGAGTATTCGGACAGATGCTGAAGATGAAACTTCAGTATTTTGGCCACTTGATGTGAAGAACAGACAACTGTAAAACACTCTGATATTTGGAAAGACTGATGACAGAATGAGAATTGGACGACAAAAAATGAGAAGGTTGGATGGCATCACCATTCTTCAAAGAATAGCAAGAGAGATATTGCATCACCACATGATGGAGATGTATTTGAGTAAGCTCTGGGAGCTATATATGAACAGGTAAGCCTGGCATGCTTCAGTTGATGGGGTCACAAAGTGTAGGATGAATGAGGGACAGAAATAAGTTGAACTGAATGGTGGTGGGCTGTTTGCATTAAGGGATCCTAAGACAGTGGAAGACTTTGATGCCCATGAAAGCAGTTCAGAGCCTTCAGGTTTTCAGGCTTAGGGAGAAGGGAATAGCAGTCATCACAAAGATGTTCCACTTCTTGGCAAAAAATCCTGACATAAATTCCTTTCTTTCTCTGGGATCTCATCCTTGGCTGTGGATGACAGAGAGGGAAAATGTCTCTCTGCACTTGAGAGATGGTTCTGAAAGTCTCACTGGAGGACTTTCAAAAGCGTCTCTGATTTTGTTACGGTAATCCTGAGTGAAATGTGCACCATGAGACACACAAGGAGACTGGAGTTTAAGCGGGCATCTGGTTGTCCCCCAGCCAAAACTTTAGCTGAATTCATGGTTCATGAACTCCATAAGCTAAAAGCCGGGCAGGGATCCTGAGCTATAGGAAGATCTACCACAGCCTCATGAGGGCAACAGAAAGAGAGCCTGGGCATTTAGCAAGTTAGGGAGGCCTGGCCTGGAATCATGCCCTCTTGGGAGAGGAATGCCACTTTCTGCACAATGAAGACATGAGTTGTGGGCCCAGGGTAGGCAGGCTCCCCAGGGTGTGATCTGGGTGGGGATTCTGTGTATGTGTGGGTAGAAGTAAACTATGGTGTTGCCAAAAATGGAAGCCACCTGACCTTTTGGGCTTCACTTTCAGTGACTTGTTTCAGCAGAGGTCCTTTGGATCCATATGTACCTTCTTCATGATATTGCTTCAAACACAGTCCTGTCACATTCTCTTTGGCCTTTTGAAAGCCCCGATTTGGCCTTTCCCTGCTACCGGGAGATAACCATAGGGGGAGGGGGAGTGAAAATATCTCCAAACAGGCTCCTACACAATTAGCAGGCACAGGGGCACCTCCCTCAGAAGTCTTGGGCCTGAGTGGGTACTGGGCCTGCCATAAGTGCATGACATTGACAAACAATGATTTTGAGAGTCCTTGCTGAGATGGGGTTCTTAAAGTCAGTGCAGTCCGAAGCCCCATGTTATTCTGGTGTGGTTGCTGGAAGGAAAGTGCATGGAACGGAATCATATCAGTGTGACTGGCACTGTGAACCAGTCAATACGATGGAGGAATACAAAATAGCACCACTCATTCAGCTGTTCACCACAAGCACTTCCAGCCCAACCAACTCTAAGCAGGTCAGTCCTCCTCATGACATGTCCCAACATTTTGTAACCTTCTAGAATAAAGAGTATAGGTAGAAGAGGACACTAAGTTGATTCACAAGTAAATGTAAGAAAACCACCAGAGAAAATGAGAGGTCCTTACCCAAGTCCATTATCCTGGACAAGCAAAGGTCTAGTTCTGCATCTGTGAAAATTTCCTTTTAGAGTTGGGTGTATCTGTGTCTGTATCTGCACTCACTGGCCCAAAACTGCATGCGAACTGCCAGAACTGGCCTGGCTGGCATTTTGAAGCAAGGGAATCAAGCCCAAGGATGTCAGAGTGGCGGCAAGAGAGCACTCAGGGCCATTGAGGGAGATGCAAAGCAGCCAAGAAACAGAATGGCCCAGATTACAAAGCAAAAAGATGGGGTATGCAGAGCCCCTACAAAGAGCTTTCTGTCTTTCTCAAATGAAGCAGTACTCTTTCAGCCACAGGACCAGGCATATCTTTCTTTTATGTAAGGTTTGGGACCCTGATGGCTCTGTAGCATAAGCTGATGCTGCCTGCTGAGTAGAATTGCCCAAGAAAGGCAATACCAAAGAAGCTCAAACTACCACTCGTTTACACTCAACTGGCACATGAGTAAAGTAATGCTGAAAATTCTCCAACCAGACTTCAGCAATACATGAATCATGGACTTCCAGATATTCATGCTGGCTTTAGAAAAGGCAGAGTGACTAGAGATCAGATTACCAACATCCTCTGGCTCATCAAAAAAGCAAGAGAGTTCCAGAAAAACATCTATTTCTGCTTTATTGATTATGCCAAAGCCTTTGAGTGTGTGGATCACAATAAATTGTGGAAAATTCTGAACGAGATGGGAATACCAGACCACCTGACCTACCTCCTGAATATCTGCCACCAGGTCAGGAAGCATCAGTGAAAACTGGACATGGAACAACAAACTGGCTTCAAATAGGAAAAGGCTGTATATTGTCACTCTGTTCATTTAACTTATATGCAGAATACGTCATGAGAAACACTGGGCTGGATGAAGCACAAGCTGGAGACAAGATTGCCGAGAGAAATATCAATAACCTCAGATATGAAGATCATACCATGCTTATCACTGAAAATGAAAAAGAACTAAAGAGCCTCTTGATGAAAGTCAATGATGAGAGTGAAAATTCTGGCTTAAAGTTCATCATTCAGAAAACGAAGATCATGGCCTCTTGTCCCATCGCTTCATGACAAATAAATAGGGAAAGAAGTGAAAAAGCAGCTGCCTTTAATTGTTTGGGCTCCAAAATCACTGCAGATGGTGACTGCAGCCATGAAATTAAAAAACATTTCTTCCTTGGAAGGAAACATGACCAATGTAGACAGCATAGTAAAAAGCAGAGACATTACTTTGTCAACAAAGGTCCATCTAATGAAGGGTATGGTTTCTCCACTAGTCAGGTATGATTGTGATATTTGGAATATAAAGAACGCTGAGCACTGAAACATTGATGCTTTCCAAATGTGGTGTTGAAGAAAACCCTTGACAGTCTCTTGGACTTCAAGGAGATCCAACCAGTCCATCCTAAAAGAGAGCAGTCCTAAGTATTCTTTGTAAAGACTGATGTTGAAGCTGAAACTCCAGTAATTTGGCCACCTTATGCAAAGAACTGACTCACTGGAGAAGAGACTGATGCTGGGAAAGATTGAAGGCAGGAGGAGAATGGGATGACAGAGGATGAGATGGTTTGATGGCATCACAGACTCAATGGAGATCAGTTTGAGCCCACTCCTGTAGTTGATGCTATACAGGGAGGAATGGCATACTGAAGGCCTTGGGCTCATGAATAGTAGGACACGACTGAGGGCCTGAACTGAACCTGCAGAATTTGCCAGTTTCCAACATCACTCAAATCTTCACAAAAGTTTTAAGCATCAGTGCTTTGCAGTGAATGGCTTAGGATGATCCTTCTGCTGCTCCCGTCCCCACAGGGCTGAGGTGATAGGGTTAGCTGGCACGTGTTCTCATGTGGAAGCAGGAAGAAAACAGAACCACTTTGAAAGGGCCTCTGTACAGTAAATGAGCTGACTTCAATGTCCCTGCACTGACGAGTCATGTCCCATAGAGGGATGCTGACCTTGATATCCCTTAATTAGAGATTCTTCATCTGTAATTCTCTTTAGAGAGAATTCCGTCTCTAAATATGGAATTCTCTGTATGTCAAATATTGGCGTACGGGCAAAATGTTTCTAAGTGAAGCACAGAACTCAGTGTTTGAAATACAAATGTATGCATGTAAATTCCCCGCATGAAATATGGAATTCTCTATATTACATACGTGAATTTCTCAACCCTCAATTTCAACAATGAAAACGGAAATCTCACTTGGTCTTAGCCAAAAGCGTGCACAGTTTCGTTTTCAATTGTTTGTGAATCCATTTGGTGAGGGATAACACATCTGTTTACCAAACCTTGGAAGGAATGGCTGATGCAATATGTAGTGGGAGAGTGCATTTCCATCTCTTTATAAGCTGCATATTATAGCGTGAATCTTCCCCTCTCTTCATTGCCTACAGCTGTGCACTAATTAAGGCATCCCACAGAAAGGTAGATTTCATCCTGTCTCCTGTATAGTGCCTAAAGTCATAGGAATGACTTTACCAAGAGTGTTCCCAAAGTTTAGAGCACGTTAAACAAGACTAATGGTTCTAATAGTGGGAATCAAACATACACACACACACACACACACACACACACACACACACAATGATTTACTAATTAAGTAAAAAATGTTACTGGTTGTAGTTCAGACAAGAACCCTCCCAAATCAGTCAGCATATGTTACTGCAAATTAACATCTGGATAACTAATATACTTTTACACCTGTTCATTAAGCTAATTACTGAACACTGCTGAATGTCACCAGAACACTATGCTTAACAACGTGTATAGCTAATATTGTATATCTTCAATTGAATTTCAATACCTAGTCATTTAATAGATACTTTAGGAAGAACAAGTAAAGTTGGCTTGGAAGATTAAGGGAGGGATTCCCTCATTTGAAATAATCATTTAAATGTCAGAATTGAAGTATATATAGTTCTTACTTCATCCCTGTACTTGACAAACGTTGTGCTGGGAGCCCTTCTGGCTAAACTTTAACCTCTGTGAATACCTTACTCAATCTCTAGTTAATCCCTTTACCTGCAAATCAGCTCAGACTTTGTAAGTAGGGACTGATCAAGTACCTACAGGCCATTACATACACCCAGAGGAACTCCTGTTCTATCAAATTTTCTAATTCATGTCACAAATCAGTAAGTCCAGCAAGAAACCCCGAGAGCTAAGTGTGTCAAACAGGACCACTGGGGAAACATCACTGTAGGAATTACAAGGCTAAAACCCAGTGCTGCTAGGTGAATAGGGCATTTTTTATTTTTTAATTGAGAATAGAGTTTGGACATTCACCACATCCAGTCTTTTCTTTCTTAATGTGGTCCATTTCAGACTGGTACAAGTACTGCATACAATTCAGCTTAATGCAGAAGGCAATTAGCTATTTTGAACAAGAGGGAACAAAATAACACCCCAAGAGATGTGGAAACAGGTCCTCAACTTGACAATGTAGGCTTTTTCAGTCTGGGTTTTAAGTATACTGAGAATGTCTAGAAGAAGATCAGCATTCTAGATCCCACCAAGGACTTATTCAAATGACAGAAACTGGGAAACTCTCTTATAATAATTTAAAAGAAACTTCCAAAAGATAGTTCTTTCTTCTAAAACAGAAACTTCTAATCCCCTAGATATTTCTACATAATTGACCAATATTTGTCTCCAATTTAGCACATCTCTTGCCTGACTCCAAAACCTGCTTTAGTCTTTTTCTCAAAAAATGGCAACTCAATTCCAATTGTTAAAAAAAAAAAAAAAAAGATGGCAGAGTCATCATTGACTTTTTTCCTTCACAGGCCACATTTCAGTCTTTGGCAAATCTAGCATTTGAACAGTTCTCATCATCTTCACTTATACTGAAGGGTTTCAAGCCATCATTACTGCTAAACTTCTTTATTTATTGTTTTTCCGTCATTAAGTCATGTCTGACTCTTTGTGACCCCATGGACTGCAGTACACTAGGCTTCCCTGTCCATCACCAACTCCCAGAGCTTGCTCAAAATCATGTCCATCCAATCGGTGATACCATCCCACCTTCTCATCCTCTGTCATCCCCTTCTCCTCCTGCCTTCAATCTTTCCCAGCATCGGGACCTTTTCCAATGAGTTGACTCTTTGCTTCAGGTGGTCAAAGTATTGGAGCTTCAGATTCAGCATCATTCCTTCCAATGAAATTTCTGGACTGATTTCCTTTAGGATTGGCTGGTTTGATCTCCTTGCAGTCCAAGGAACTCTCAAGCGTTTACTCTACCAGCAGAGTTAGAAAGCTTCAGTTCTGTCACTGTATCCTGTCAATTTATTTTATTCCACCATTTAGTACCCCTCAATGATTCTCTGTATCATTTTGAGTAAAAATAAAAGTCTTTGCAGTAAAAAAGAAGAAGAAAAGAAAAAAAAATAATGAAAATCTCTTTACTTCATGTGAAAATCTGTATGCATATTTTTTACATGAAAATGGGAAATTAATGTATTTCACCTATACAAAACTGAATGCTAAATTTCCTACATGACATCTGGAATTTTGTGTATTTCACTTATTAAATGCTAGCCATCAATTTTAGTACACAAAATACGGATTTTGATTGTTTCACATATGTAAATCTGGGCACTGATTTTCTTCCTTTAAGTATGGAATTCTCTGTATTTCACACATGAAAACCCTAGCGCAGATGGAATCCATGAAAAAATGAATTTCCTATATTCTATTTAGCAAAATATGGGCCCAAATTTTCAATTGTCTGTATTTCACAAATGAAAATCTCGCTCTGATTTTCCTACATGAAATATGGATTTCTGTATTTTCTGTATTTGAAATTCTAGGCATGGTGCTTTTTTCCATGGAGTATGAAATCATTTTGTTTCACATCACCTATACAGCTGCCAAATTTCCTACTAGATATATGGAATTACTTATTTAACATAGGCAAATCAATGTCTATATTCCTATTTGAAATATCAATTGTCTACAATTTACATATGAATATTTGGTGAAGATTCTTTTCCTACATTACTACACTTCACAGATGAAAATCAGGATAGTTGTTTTTCCTACAAGGAATGAGGATTTCCTTTTTTAAAGCAAGAACATATGGGTGCAGATTTTCCTGCATGAAAAATGGAAATCTCTGCTTTTCAATTCTTTACCATCTATGCTAACTGGGAACTTGAATGGTTTTAGGAAGACTTGTAAGCTCTTTCTAAAATTAAAGCTGAGAAAAGATGTCCATTTCATCATAGGGTTCTGGAATGCAAAAACAGAGAATCAAAGGATCCCTGGTGCAATGGGCATGTTTAACCTTGGTGTATGAAATGAGGTGGGACAAAGACTAGCAATGTTTTGGCAAATAGAAAGGTAAAAATGAAAATAGTGACAGACAGGTTTCTTTGGCTCCAAAATCTCTGGGGAGAGTGATCACATCCCTGAGAATAAAAGACCCCTTCTCCTGGGAAGAAAATCTATGATAAGCCTAGACATAGACACAATGTACTGAAAAGCGGAGATATCTCTTTGGCAATAAAGGTCCATTTAGTCAGGACTATGGTTTTAGCAGAAGACATGTACGGATGTGCTAGCTTCACTGTAAAGAAGGCTGAGTGCCAAAGCATTGAGGCTTTACAGCTGAGTGCTAAAGATGGCTCTTGAGAGACCCTTGTCTAGCAAGGAGTTCAACCCCACCAATCCTAAAGGAAACTAACCCTAAACATCCATTGGAAAGACTGATGTTGAAACTGAAGTTCCAATACTTTGGCTACTCTGGTGTGAAGAAATAATACATGGGAAAAGATTGAGGTTCTGCCTTGCCACTGAAAACAAAAAAATATTATCGGCTCTGATATGGGTAGATGGTGGACAGGAGGAGAATGGGGTGACAGGGGGTGAGATCGTTGGACAGCATCACTTAAGTCGATGAACATGTGTCTCACTAAAGTGTTGGAGACAGTAAAGGATAGGGAGGTCGGGAGTGCTGCCATCCACGGTGTTGCAAAGTGTTGGATGTGACTGAGTGACAGAAGATCACCAACGACTGTATTTCACATGTATCAATCGGGATGAGATTGTCGAACTTGAAACATGGAAATCCTTTTTTATCCATAAAAAATTAGATATTCCTGCATGAAATATGGAATTTTCTCTACTTCATAAATGGATGTCTTGGTACAGAACTTTCCTTGTAAACTATGACAGTTTCAATATTTCATGCACCAAAATCTGAATTAAAATATCTTGACATGGAATATGGCTTTGAAAAATGACATGAACTATTTTACATTTCAAATACGAAAATCTAGGGATACATTTTCTTATTTGAAATAACATGTGATTATGGACGCATTACTGAATTTTCTGTTTCATAAATTGAAATCACACCAGACAGTCCTACATGAAAGATAAAATTCTTAGTTTCACATCAGAACCACTACCTGCAGGTTTTAGGACATGAACTTTGAAACTCTCTATAATTCACAAATGAAAATCTGGGGACAGATTTTTCAATTAAATGTAGGGAATTTTCTGTATATCATATGAAAGTATAGACATAGAGTTTTCTGTATGATATGGGAAAATCTTGATGTAATTTTCAGATTTCCCATTTGAAAATCTGTGTGCTGCTTTCCTTCATGAAATACAGATTGCTGTGCCTTTCATATTTGAAAAATGGCATCGATTTTGCTACAAAAAAGTGGAATCTTCTATTTCATATGAGACAATGTGATTTTCATGATTGAGCAATAAAATTCTCTATATTTCACTGAAAGAATCTTCCGACAATATACATAGAATCTGGTATATTTCACACTTCAAAAGCTGAGGACAGATTTGCTCATATGAATTACAACTGCTACTGCTACTGCTAAGTCACTTCAGTCGTGTCCTACTCTGTGTGACCTCAAAGATAGAAGCCCACCAGGATCTCCTGTCCCTGGGATTCTCCAGGCAAGAAGAGTGGAGTGGGTTGCCATTTCCTTCTCCAATGTGTGAAAGTGAAAAGTGAAAGTGAAGTCGCTCAGTCGTGTCCGACCCCTAGTAACTCCATGGACTGCAGCCCACCAGGCCTCTCCATCCATGGGATTTTCCAGGCAAGAGTACTGGAGTGGCTTGCCATTGCTATTATTTACACTGGAAAACCTGTGTCAGATATTTCACACACAAAATATGGAATTGTCCATGATTCAGAAGTGCTGACTCATTTGAAAAGAACCTGATGTTGGGAAAGATTGAAGGCAGGAGAAGGAGATGACAGAGAATGAGATGGTTAAATGGCATCATGGCTTAAATGGATATAAGTTTGTTTAAATTCTGAGAGTTGTTGATGGAGAGGGAGGCCTGGCGTACTGTGGTCCTTGGGGTCACTAAAAGTCAGAAACGACTGAGCACCTGAACTGAACTGATGATTCAGAATTTAAGATCTTGGATGAGCAGACAAAGAATCGACTTATTTCTTGTCTGACTGTCTGATACCTGATTTCCCTATTTAAATATATAATTCTGTGTATTTCATTGATGAAAGTCCACGTGAAGTTTTCCCAAATTGAAATACGGAATAAACTCTATGTGTCACATGAAAGTCTGGGTGCAAATATTTCTACGGGGAAATGTGTACATCTCTATAGTAACATGTGAATTTCTAGATTTTGGCTTCCCCACATGACCTATGGAAATCTGTATATTTCACGTGTAAAAATTTCATGAAATATGGAACCTTAGCAATTAATTCACGAAAATATGGGTGCAGATAGTCTCATGTGAATTTTGGAATCCTCTAAATTTCACATATAAAACCAAGTAACTTACTTTCTGACATGAAATGTGGTAGTCTTTAAATTTTTTTATTTCACCATTTAGGTGTAGCTATTTCTAGCTGATACATGGAATTCTCTGTATATCAATATTTAGATCTGCTAGCAGATATACCTCCATGCAATATGGAATTCTCTATATTTCACATATAAAAATGATGAGGACGTTTTGACATGAAATAAGGATTTTTGTTCATTTCTCACAAAAAACCAGGGTGCAGATTTTCTGGCAAGAAATATGATCTGTATATAGTTCTGATGTTGGTAATTTGTTCTTGGTTCCTCTGCCTTTTCTCAAACCAGCTTGAAAAGACAGAGGAACGAGAGATCAAATTGCCAACATCTGCTGGATCATTGGAAGAGCAAGGGCGTTCCAGAAAGACATCTATTTCTGCTTTATTGACTATGCCAAAGCCTTTCACTGTGTGGATCACAGTTTATTCTGTGGAAAATTCTGAAAGAAATGGGAATACTAGACCACCTGACCTGTTTTTCAGAAACCTATATGCAGTTCAGGAAGCAACAGTTAGAAGTGGACATGGAACAACAGAGTGGTTCCAAATAGAAAAAAGAGTACTTCAAGGTTGTCAATTGTCACTCTGCTTATAAAAGTTACGTGCAGAGTACATCATGAGAAACGCTGAGCAGGAAGAAGCACAAGCTGGATTCAAATTGCCAGAAATATCAATAACCTGAGGTATGCTGATGACACCACCCTTATGGCAGAGAGTGAAGAGGAACTAAAAAGCCTCTTGATGAAAGTGAAAGAGGAGAGTGAAATAGTTGTCTTAAGATCAACATTCAGAGAATTAAGATTATGGCTTCTGGTCCCATCACTTCATGGGAAAAAGATGGGGAAACAGGGGAAACAGTGTCAGATTTATTTTAGTGGGGCTCTAAAATCATGACAGATGGTGACTGCAGCCATGAAATTAAAAGACGCTTACTACTTGGAGGCAGAGTTATGATCAACCTAGATAGCATATTAAAAAGCAGAGACATGACATTGCCAACAGAGGTCCGTCTAGTCAAGGCTATGGTTTTGCCAGTGGTCACGAATGGATGACAGATTTGGACTGTGAAAAAAGCTGAGTGCTGAAGAATTGATGCTTTTGAACTGTGGTTTTAGAGAAGACTCTTGAGAGTCCCTTCTACTGCAAGGAGATCCAACCAGCCCATCCTAAAGTAGATCAGTCCTGGATATTCATTGGAAGGACTAATGTTGAAGCTGAAACTCCAATATGTCGCCACTTCATGTGAAGAGCTGACTCATTGGAAAAGACCCTGCTGCTGGCAGGGATTGAGGCCAGGAGGAGAAGGGGCTGACAGAGGATGAGATGGCTGGACAGCATCACTGACTCAATCGACATGAGTTTGTGTAAACTCCGGGAGCTGGTGATTCAGAGGAAGACCTGGCGTCTTTCACGGGGTCACAAAGAGTTGTACATGACTGAGCGACTGATCTGAACTGAACTGATAGTTGATTTGCAAAGGATACCTTTGAACTGGATGCCTTAGTAAAATTTAGGTTTTCTTTTACCTACAGCCATCATGGGAATGTATTTCAACATATCAATATGACCAGTTAAATATTTTGTAAAGCTGAAATTTCTGTGAATGAAGAACTACTGTTTTTAAAAGTAAATCATAAAGGAGATTTAAAAGAGCACACAGATTGCCATTCATCCATAACAGATAGGTAAAAGACATTGTGTGATAAATACAATGGACATCTCAAAGAAGCAATGCAATAGAATTAAATACAACAAATTAAAAACAATAGAATATATAAAATGCACAAATACACAGCATGGGTCAACCAGACAGAGTTGATTGTTGATGGTTCTGTCCCACCACTTTTATGGTAACTTTTCTTTTGGGGAAATTTTTTCTATCTTTAGAAGTGCACATATGTAGCAAAATATAACGTACACTCACTTTAATTTTTATTGATGCTTTCTTAATAAATGTGTTATGAATTTAGATATAGCTTTCTGAGGTTTGCATTGCGTTTGTCATTAAGGTGTACAAATTTTCAGTTCTACCTTTGAATTCCAAGATGATGTGAGATTCATTAAAAATATTGATGTTTAAGAAAGGTTATTTTACCTTTAATACTGAAATCTTTTTGGACTATACTTGCTTTACGTTATTTGGTTAGTTCCTCCCCTAAAGCAAAATTAGGGAATGCTGTAGTCCTTCAAGTCATAAACAACTAAACAAGATAGTGATTAAACAGCAACCACATATCTATCTCCATGTTTTTGACTTCTCTCTAAATCTGGTCACCCCAGTGCATTAAATAGACTTCCCTGTGCTGTACATATAGATCAAAAGTATATATGTTTCTGTTGTAATCTCTCAGTTGCTACCAGCACCAGGTATTTCATCCTTGATCAGTGTATATTTCTTCTCCATTGCTGTGTCCCTATCTATGCTTCTCATAGAGAATCATCTATTCCAATTTTACTTAGATCCCACTTGTTTGTGTTAATATATGATATTTCGTTTCATCTTTTGACTTAGCTTCATTGTATCTGAAACTGTCCCTGTCCTTCTACATGTATGCAACTTACCTGATTTCGTTCCATCTTAAGACTCTGGTACGTATGTACCAACTCATTTTATCCTTTCCTCTTTAGATGGATATTTCTCTTGCTGCCATGGCCTGCTATTGCAAATATTGTTGCCATCAATATTGAAGTTGTGCATCTTTTGGAATTATGATTTTCCTCATGAAAATTATTGACAATTATTGGAAGTTTTTGATCACATGGTAGCTTTATTCTTATTTCTAAAGGAACCCCTTTCTATTCTCCATTTTAATCGATCAATGTGCATTCCTAACAATAGAACAGGATTGTTCTGTTTACTCCACACCATCTCCATAAATGTCTACAGCATTTGTTTTGTGCGGAATTTTATATATAAATATATATATGAATATATATATTCATATATATATGAGTATTCAGAAAAATGTGAGTTGATACCCCATTGAAGATTTTATTTCCATTTCTCTCACAGTTAGTAATGCTGAGCATATTTTCCAATATTATTGGACATCTGTATGTCTTCTTAGGAGAAATGTCTATTTTATCATCTATTCATTTGTTCTAATTAGGTTGTTTGTTTTGCTATTATTGAGCACATTAGATGCTTCCATATTTTGGAGATTCTTCTGTTGTCATTATCTTCAGTTGCAAATGTTTTTCCCATAATGAGACTTCATTTTTGTCTTGCTTATTGGTTGGTTGTGCAAAATATTTAAGTTTAATTAGATCTTTTTATTTAATTTTTTTTTTTTAATTTCCCAAGGAGGTAGATCAAAAAGAAAAGCTGTTGCTGCATTTCATGTCACAATGTATTCTACCTATTCTTTCCTCAAATATTATTAATTTACAGTTTCTGGCCTTATATGTAGGTCTTTAATCCGTCTTGAATTTGTATTTTCTATGCTGCTAAGGAGTGACTGAACTAAGCTGAACTGAAAGGAGTGACTAAATGTGATCCACTGGAGGAGTGAATGGCTAACCACCCCATTATACTTGCTATGGGACTTCCATGAACTATATAAAAAGGAAGAAAGGTATGACTCCAAACGATGAGTCTGCCAGGATGGTAGGTGCCAAATATACTGCTTGGGAGGAGCAGAGGGTAATAACTAATGTTTCCAAAAAGCAACAAGTGGTTGCCCCAAAGTGGAAATAAGCCTCATTGTTTATGTGTCTGGAGATGAAAGTAAATGAAATGCTGAAAAGAAAAGTACTGCAGGGCAACCTGGAATGTTAGATCCATGAACAATTTAAATTGAATGGGGTATAATAAGAGATGGCAACAGCCAACACATTGGAAAAGACCCTGATTCTAGGAAAGATCGAAGGCAATAGGAGAAAGGGAAAACAAGGATGAGATGATTGGATGGCATCATCTATACAATGCATATGAACTCGGACAAACTCCAAGAGGTGGTGAAGGACAGGAAGGACTAGCATGCTGCAGTTCATGGCATCCCGAAAGTCAGACACAACTCGGCCACAGAATAACCAGGTGCTGTTCTAACTGTATTCTTTTACTTTTAGCTGTCCAGATTTTCCAGCTTAACTTGTCAAATATAGTTTCTTCTTTCCACTGCATATTGTTGCCTCCTTTGTCATAGATTAGGTGATCATTTGGCCAAGAGATTATTTTAGGGTTTACTATCTGTTCCATTGGCTTTAATCCAAATATTGTGCCAATTGCATGTCAGGTTTAAAACTATAGATTTTTATAGACTGAAGTGAGGAAACCTGAGTCCTGCAGCTCAGTTTTTCTCTCTTCAGTTTGCCTGGTTAATCAGTCTTTTTGTTTCCATCAAGTTGTAAAGTTTTTCTTGTTGTTGTTTTTCTATTTCTGTGGAAAATGTCATTGGTAATTTAATCGTGAAGACATTGCATCTGTAAACTCTTCTTTATGGTGTAGCCATTTTCACATATTGATTTTTATAGTCCAAAGAATAGTATATCTCTCATTCCATTTGTGTCATCTCTGATTTGTCTCATACATACCTTATTCTTTTCGGGCTATGAGTCTTTTCTCTAGTTAGGTAGGCTGATTCCCAAGGATTTTATTTTTCTTGTTACAATGGTGAATCAGATTGTTTCCTTAATTTTTGGTTTTGGTTTTCTCTGGTCATTTATAGTCATGCAGGAAATTTCTTCCTGTTTATTTCTTTTCCCAACAACTTCCGTAAAGTCATTGTTTATTAATTTTCTGGTGCAATCTTAGGAGTCTCTGAAACAGTAACTACTGTCAGCAAACAGTGCCTGTTTTACCTCTTGTTTTTCAGTTTGCTGGTAATTTTTTTTTTCCTTCACTGATTGCTGTAGCTAGCAGTCCCAAGATAAGTTGAATAACAGTGATGAGAGTGGCAAATTTTGTCTTTTTCACAATGTTAGGCAACATGCTTTCAGGTTCCACCTCTGAGAAACATCGCAGTGCTGGGTTTATTCATACATGGCCTTTATTAAGTTGAAGATGATCCTTTCTGTTCCCACTTCCTGTACAGCTTTTATCATAAATGAGTCCTTAATTTTGTCAAAAGTGTTTTCTGTATCTGTATTTTAGATCTGTTCAAGACCTCTCCTTGGAATCTTTTATTATCTTTCATTGGTTTTTTCACCTTTGGCCACCTGATGCAAAGTGTTGTCTCATTAGAGAATGCTCTGATACTGGGAAAATTTGAAGATAAAAAGAGAAGTGGGTAGCAGATGATGAGAGGGTTAGATAGCATCACAAACCCTATGGACATGACTCTGAACAAATTCTGGGAGATAGGGAATGTAAGACTGATGTGACACAGTCCATGGGGTGACAAAGAGATGGGCATGAATAACTGACTGAACAACAATCGCAAAACATTCTTTCCTGTTATTGACAGTAGTAGTTATTAGTGACTATTTCATTTTCTCTCCCACCATACCCTATCTACATCTCAGTTGCACTAATTTCACCACTTACCATGCAAAGATTCGGCCACATTTGCTGTCATTATTGTCCCCAAAATGGTCCAAAATTTATGTGATTTCTCAACTACACATGATCCAGTGGTCTCCGAACCATTCTTCAGCATCCATTTATGTTCCTCAGAAATTCTCTACCTTGCTATAGCCAGATAAAATTGTCACTCACTAGCTAAGTCATGCGCTAGAAAGCAAGTTCTTGAGAATAAATACCCTTTCAGGATTCTGTATTCTAACTTTGTCTCAGTCTTCACATTGTTCGTTTGTCCCATTTCTTCAATCACACTGAAGTTTCAGGCTGTGTCCTGTTCTTCTCAGTGTCACTGTCTGTGCAGAGACGGTTCTTCTGTCTTATTTGATTTTCCTTTTATGATTAATGACTGTGAGATCTTATTTTAAATTCCTCTGAAACTTTTTTTCACTTTACAGTTCATTTTGAGATTTTAAATTTAGATTAACCTGATTGACGAGCTTTGATAGACTGTCCTCTCCAAAAGGAATAAATTATGACAACCAACATCTATTTTAGCTTGTGATTTACTCGTCTGTATTCAGGCATAAAGGATTGTATTTGAATAATACAATCTGGATGGGTGTGCAAATTAGTCACTGAGTCATGCCCAATTCTGCAACCTCATGGACTGCAGCCCATCAGGCTCATCTATCCATGGACTTTTCCAGGCAAAGATACTGGAGTGGGTTGCATTTCCTTCTCTTGGAAAACATGAACAGTGGAACTAATAAGAAATCAAAATTTTAACTGATAAAATTTAATAAATTCTGAACTTGAAGAGTTAATTCCCTCCAAAGGAAAAAAAAAAGTATCTTGATTGCCAGCTAAAATCACCAACTTTTTTTCTCTATCCTGCTGGGAGCCAGCGAGGGAAATCCTACCCATGGCAAAGGTCAATTGGGGAAGAGGACTGACGGGCAAAGGCTAATCAGGGCTCGAGGAATCCCCTGGACTTACCTGAGCATCTACCCCAAAGAAAACCGGAATCTGACTGCTTTACTATCTTACGCTTCTTACCAAGTCCTCTAATACTTACGGGGGCTTCCCCCCAACCACCTTTCTCTGAAAACATTAATTCAGAGCTGTAGTTTAAAAGTTCTCCTCGGCTTAATAGGAGTGTTCCAATCCAAGCCCCTCTGATAGCTTTCTAACTTGCATGACAAGTTTGTCCGGGCTCTTACAACTATGAGTGTGACTGTTTATAGCCTCCCAGCCATGCAAGGACAGAAAGCCTAATATTCTAAAATACAGGAATCTGTTGAAGAAGTTAAAATCATTAGAATAGTACTAGAAAAGATTTCATTGTTGAATCAATGCTTGCTGCAGTTTCCTCTATCTATTGTATTCTTGGAAATATATTAATCCTTTGATTTAACCACATCAGATCTTAAGTTAATAAATTCCTTTCTTGCAGCTCACTACACCGGTGCCTTATAGGAATGTAACTTTGTTATGTGTCTACCACCTAACTTTAAGAAAGTCACCTTAAAAGAAAAGTCTTTTACTTGCTAACTAACCTATTGTCAGGAGAGAGGGCCATAAAACTGTTAGCAGGCCCCCTGGCCAGAAGATGATGTAAATCACCTAAAACTTTTATCACACAAAAATAAGCCCTGATCCTGATAAGGGTCAAGACTGCGGACCCCACGTGATTTTGGTGTGAATCTATACCTCCCTTTCTCTGTTTCTTATGCGCATAACTTAGGGTATAAAAGCAACACTGGAAAATAAAGTTTTGGGCCTTGCTCACTGAAGCTTGGTCTCCCCATGTCGTTCTTTCTCTTTTTCCATCCTTTTCTCTATTCTCCTTTTTCTGGTTGAGATCCTTGGAGCGCTGGGCCCTCTGAGTTTACTTATCTGCCTGGGCTTCTAAGACCCACTCGAGGGGGTGCCCTGGTGGGGTGCCTCCAGTGATTCGAGACGGCGTCTGCGGCCTACATAAACAGAGCAAGCCCCGTGCTGGGGTTTTATTGGTTTCCAGCGTAAACCAAGGAATCATCAGCCCCTGTCTCTCTCTCTCTCTTTCTCTCTCTCTCTCTGACGCCGACGCCGTTCATCCCGAGGATACCCTGGGTCATATCGGGGCTGGACCCCGATACTATCCCAAAATCAGGTTAAGAAAAAATCATCAGCTTCTCTGAAAAGCATATTTTTCAATTATTAATATGACTAGGAAATATTTTAAAAAAGCAAAAAGAAATCTCAGAGATCTATATCATAGATAGTAAATAGAGGCAAATAATGGCATTCCTCTTCAAGACAAATTGAGGCTAAAATATGAATCTTTCTCACTTTCTTTTTCTTGGTGAATGTTATTTGGCATTCCTAGTGGTAAATTTTCTTCAAGATCCCTTAATTCCAGGTCCATAGTTGTTTTGTAAGTGAATTATTGGTGAGGATTTTCAGGAGCATGGAATGAGGGAAGCAAGATACAGCAGAGTGAAATTAAGTCCAATCTCAGTTGGAGGCAAAATTGCACTGGGTGTAGAATTTCTACATCAAATGTGTCAGTTCAGTTCAGGTCAGTTCAGTCACTCAGTCGTGTCTGACTCTTTGTAACACCATGAATCACAGCACGCCAGGCCTCCCGGTCCATCACCAACTCATGTGTAAATATGTATATTTTACAAACGAGCATACTAGTAGAGGTTTTCATCTTCATATTTGGAATTCTCGATTTATCAAATATGAAAAACCTGAATGAATGTTTTATGACAACATGTGAAACTTTGCATATTTGGACAAAGAAAGGCTGGTGAATTTTTATCGGAAATACGAACTGTGAATTTCACATGTAGCATTATAGGTTCAGTGTTGAGACCTGAAATAGAGTTTTGTGTGTGTGTGTGTTTTTCTTAAACAGGAGAACATGTGGATACATTCTCAAACATGTAAATAGAAAATCTGAATGCTTATAAACAGGACTTCACAAAGATATTCATACATATGTTATGGACCTTTGATATTTTGTATATGAAAATATAATTTTTCATATTTTCATATAATATAATTTTTCATATTTTCAAGCATGAAGTGTGACATTCCTATATTTTTAATTTGGTAATCTGAGTGCAGAGGACATATTATTCTAATGAATTATGGAATAAACACTATTTCACATTTGAAAAGTTGAACACAACATTTAATTATATAAGTTTGGAATTTTCTGTGAATGATATACGAACAACTGAGCTGCAATTTTAACACGGAATATTGAATTCTCTACATTTCAAATATGAATAACAGGGCATCAGATATTCTCCCTGAAATGTGGAATACTGTATATTTCACATATGAATTTGTGAACATATCTTATCTTACATGAAATATGCATACTTTTCAAAGTGACACATGAAAAGCTGCACTTGGATTTTCCTACATGAAATATGGAAATCTCTTTGTTTAGCATAAGAAAACCTGGACACAAATTACCTTTCAGTTCAGTCCGGTTCAGTCGCTCAACGGTGTTCGACTCTTTGCGACCCCATGAACCACAGCACGCCAGGCCTCCCTGTCCATCACCAACTCCCGGAGTTTACTCAAACTCATGTCCATCGAGTCGGTGATGCCATCCAGCAATCTCATTCTCTGTCGTCTACATCTCCTCCTACCCCCAATCCCCCCTAGCATCAGACTCTTTTACAGTGAGTCAACGCATCGCATAAGGTGGCCAAAGTATAAAATACATAGACTTCTCTATGTTTTGCATGAGAAAATCTGGGGACACATTCTCTACTGAAACATGACATTTTCTACATACAAAATATAAAATTCTGGGCATAGTGTTTTTGTTGAACAAGAAATATAACATCCTTGTGTATAACTAACATGTGAGAATCTGGACACACCTTATCCTACATGAAAAATGGAATACTCTTTCACATTTAAAACGTGGGTGGGATTTTCTTTTCCTCCGTGAACTATAACATTCTCTGTATTTCACATATGAAAATTTAGGCAAAAAAAAAAAAAAAACAACAAACAGGTGAAATTTGGAAATGTTTATATTTCCCAGGCAAAACTCTAAAATCAGTCATCCCAAATGCAACTCTGTGTATTTTACATACAGCATGACATTTTTTCTATATTTTTACATACAAAATTTTATGTTGATATTCACATAAGAAAAGCAACTATCTGGTTCTCTTGTATGATGAGCATTGTGTAAAAATGTTCCGTCATGAAATGTAGAATTTTTTCATTCCACATAAAAAAATCTTGGTGCTGATTTTCCAATGTGAATGGTAGAATCCTTATATTTTACACTTGGAAATCTGGGAGTGACTAGCGGTCTCTGGATAATGGAATTTTCTATGTTCATGTGTGTTAATCTAAGTTCAATAATTCCTATATGAAATATGATATTCTCTCTGTACACATATGAAATCCTAGTGCAGAATGTTATGAAATATGGTTTTCTCTGCATATGACATATGGCAATGTAATCACAGATTTTCTTAAGTGAAATTGGGAATCATCTACATTTCATATTGAAAATGGAGTCTCATAATTTCCATAATGAAGTACGGAATACTCTGTATTTCACATATGAACATCCTCTCAAGGATATTCCGACATGGGATGTGTAATTTTCTATATTTCATATGCCAAATCTGGGCAATAATTTTCTAACGAGAAATATGGATTTTTCATTATTACACATGTGAAAATCTGACTATCTGGAATACACTGCATTTCTTTTTTATTTATTTATTTATTTTACCTTATATTATTGTATTGGTTTTCCCATACTTTGGCTTGAATTTGCCCTTGGTATGCATGTGTTCCCCATCTTGAACCCTCCTCCCACATCCCTCCCCATCTCATTTCTCTGGTTCATCTCAGTGCACCAGCCTCGAGCATCCTGTTTCATGCATCGAACCTGGACTGGCAATTCGTTTCACATATGATAATATACATGTGTCAATGCCATTCTCCCAAATCATCCCACCCTCGCCCTCTCCCACAGAGTCCAAAAGACTGTTCTATACATCTGTGTCTCTTTTGCTGTCTCCTATACAGGGTTAACATTATAATCTTTCTGAATGCCATATATATGCATTAGTATACTGTAATGATGTTTTTCATTCTGGCTTACTTCACTGTTTATAATAGGCTCCAGTTTCATCCACCTCATTAGAACTCATTCAAATGCATTCTTTTTAATGTCTGAGTAATACTTCATAGTGCATATGTACCACAGCTTTCTTTTCCATTTATCTATAGATGGACATCCAGGTTTCCTCCATGTCCTGACTTTTATAAACAGTGCTGCGATCAACATTGGAGTACATGTGTATCTTTCAATTCTGGTTTGCTCAGTGTGAATGCCCAGGAGTGCAATTGCGGGATCGTATGGAAGTACTATTTCCAGTTTTTTAAGGAATCTCCACACTGTTCTCCATAGTGGTTGCACTAGTTTGCATTCCCACCAACAGTGTAAGAGGGTTGCCTTTTCTTCACACCCTCTGCAGCATTTTTTGCTTGTAGACCCTTGGATAGCAGCCATTCTGACTGGCGTTAAATGGTACCGCATTGTGGTTTTGATTTGCATTTCTCTGATTCTGAGTGATGTTCAGCATCTTTTCATATGTTTGTTAGCCATCTGTATGTCTTCTTTGGAGAAATGTCTCTTTAGTTCTTTGGCTCATGTTTTGATTAGGCCATGTATTTTTCTGGAATTGAGCTCAGGAGTTGCTTGCATATGTTTCAGATTAATTGTCAGTTGCTTCATTTGCTATTATTTTCTCCCATTCTGAAGGCTGTCTTTTCACCTTGCTTATAGTTTCCTTTGCTGTGCAGAAGCTATTAAATTTCATTAGGTCCTATTTGTTTATTTTTGCTTTTATTTCCAATATTCTGAGAGGTGGGTCATGAAGGATCCTGATGTGAAATATGTCGTAGGGTGTTTTGCCTATGTTCTCCTCTAGGAGTTTTATAGTTTCTGGTCTTACATTTAGATCTTTAATCCATTTTTAGTTTATTTTTGTATACGGTGTTAGGGAGTGGTCTAGTTTCATTCTTTTACAAGTGATTGACCAGTTTTCCCAGTACCACTTGTTAAGTAGATTGTCTTTTCTCCATTGAATATTCTTGCCTCCTTTGTCAAAGATAAGGTGTCCCTATGTGCATAGCTTTATCTCTGGGCTTTTGATTTTGTTCCATTCATCTATGTTTCTGTCTTTATGCCAGTACCATACTGTCTTGATGACTGTGGCTTTGCCATAGAGCCTGAAGCCCGGCAGGTTGATTACCCCAGTTCCATTCTTCTTTCCCAGGATTGCTTTGGCTATTCGACGTTTTTTGTATTTCCATACAAATAGTGAAATTATTTGTTCTAGCTCTGTGAAAAATACTGTTAGTAGCTTTATAGGGATTACATTGAACCTATAAATTACTTTGGGTAATATATTCATTGTCACAATATTTATTCTTCCAATCCATGAACAGGGTATATGTCTCCATCTATTAGTGTCCTCTCTGATTTCTCTCACCAGTGCTTTTTAGTTTTCTATATAGAGGGTTATTTGTTTCTTTACCTAGATATATTCCTAAATATTTTATTTTTCTGTTTCAGTGGTGAATGGAATTATTTCCTTATTTTCTCTGTTTTCTCATTATTAGTGTATAGGAATGCAAGAGATTTCTCTGTGTTGATTTTATATACTGCAACTTTACTGTATTTTTTGATTAGCTTTAGTAATTTTCTGGTAGATTCTTAAGGGTTTTCTGTGTAGAGGATCAGCTCATCTTCAAACACTAAGAGTTTTACCTTTCTTCAATTTTGGATTCCTTTTATATGTTTTTCTGCCCTGATTGCTGTGGCCAAAAGTTCCAGAGCTATGTTGAATAGTAGTAGTGAGAGTGGGCACCCTTGTCTTTTTCCTGACTTCAGGGGAAACGCCTTCAATTTTTCACTATTGTGGATAATGTTTGCTGTGGATTTGTCGTATATAGCTTTTATTATGTTGAGGAATGTTCCTTCTATTCCCGCCTTCTGGAGGGATTTGATCATAAATGGATGCTGAATTTTGTCAAAGGCTTTCTCTACATCTATTGAGATAATTATATGGTTTTTGTTTTTCATTTTGTTAATGTGGTGTATTACATTGTTTGACTTGCGGATATTGAAGAATCCTTGCAATTCAAATATGCAAATTTTCATGTGTTGTCATGAAACAGTCATTCAGATTTTCATATATGATGTATCAAGAATTCTATATATGAAGATGAAAATCTGCACTAGGAATTTCATATGTAAAATATACACAATTACACATTTGATGTAGAAAATTCTGCACCCAGTGCAATTTCGCCTCCACTTGAGATTAGATTTAGTTTCACTCTGCTGTATCTTGCTTACCTCATTTCGTTTCTCCTGAAAATCCTCACCAATAATTCACTTGAAGAACAAGTATGGACCATGATTTAAGGGACCTTGATGAAAAATTACCACTGGGAATGCCAAATAACATTCACCAAGAAAAAGAAAGTGAGAAAGATTCATATTCTAGCCCCAATTTCTCTTGAAGAGAAATACCATTATTTGCTATTTCTTTTTACTTTACTTTATATATTCTTAGCCGTATTAAAAATGAGAAAATATGTTTTTCAGAGAAGCTAATGATTTTTATTTAACCTGATTGTGGGATAGACAACAAAATTTGGTGATTTTAACTTGCAATCAAGATACTCTTTTCCTTTCTGCAAATTCAGAATTTATAAGTTGAACAATTATATTTAATAGTTCCAGTATTCTTGTTGCCCTGGAGAAGGAAATGGCAATCCACTCCAATATCTTTGCCTGGAAATGTCCATGGGCAGACGAGTTTGTTGGGCTGTAGTCCATGAGTTTGCAGAGTTGGGCATGATTCAGTGACTAAGATGCACATCAATTCAAGTTGTATTATTAAAACACAATCCTTTACGCCTGAATAGAGGCGAGTAGAATCACAGCAAAAATAAATGCGGGTTGTCATAATTTATTCCTTTTGGAGAGGACAATCTATTAAAGCTCATCGAAAAAGTCAATATAAAGTTAAAATCACAAAATGATTTGTAAAGTGAAAACAAGGAAAAGAGAAGAACCGTGTTAGCACAGACACTGAGACTGAGAAAAACAGAACACAGACTGAAACTTCAGTGTGACTGAAGAAATGGGACAAATGAACAATGGGAAGACTGAGACAAAGTTAGAATACAGAATCCTGAAAGGGTATTTATTCTCAAGAACTTGCTTTCTAGCGTATGACTTAGCTAGTGAGTGACAATTTTATCTGGCTATAGCAAGATAGAGAGTTTCTGAGGAACATAAATGGATGCTGGAGAATGGTTTGGAGAGCACTGGATCATGTGTAGTTGAGAAATCACATAAATTTCAGACGATTTGGGGGACAATAATGACAGCAAATACGGCTGAATCTTTGCATGGTACGTGAAATTAGTGCAACTGAGATATAGATAGGGTATGGTGGGAGAGAAAATGAAGTAGTCACAAATAATTACTACTGTCAATAACAGGAAAGAATGTTTTGCTATTGTTGTTCAGTCAGTTATTCATGCCCATCCCTTTACCACCCCATGGACTGTGTCCCATCAGTCTTACATTCCCTTCTCCCAGAATTTGTTCAGACTCATGTCCATAGAGTTGGTGATGCTATCTAACCCTCTCATCATCTGCTACCCACTTCTCTTTTTACTTCAAATTTTCCCGGTATCAGAGCATTCTCTAATGAGACAACACTTTGCATCGGGTGGCCAGAGGAGAAAAGAACACTGAAAGGTAACAAAACTTTCCAAAGAAAACTCTTGAAGACATCTAAAATATAGATGCAGAAAGCACCTTTGACACAATTAAACACTTATTTATGTAAAAGGCTCAACAGGAAGTGGGAACAGAGATGATCATCTTCAAATTAATAAAGGTCATGTATGGATAAACCCAACATTAAAATACTTCTCCTGGGTGAAAACTGAAAGCATGTTGCCTAAGGTCATGAAAAAGAGAAAGTTTGCCACTCTCACCACTGTTATTCAACATAGTCTTGGGACTCCTAGCTACAGCAATCAGTGAAGAAGAAGAAGAAAAAAAAAATTACCAGCAAACTGAAAAAGAAGAGGTAAAACTGTCACTTTATTTTGACATTAGTTATTGTGTCAAAGAATCCTAAGATGGCAACATAAAATTAATAACAATGATTTTTGGGAAGTTGTTGGATAAAAAATAAACAGGAAGAAATCTCCTTCATTCCTAAAAATAACACAAGGAAACCAAAAACAAAAATTAAGGAAATAATCTGATTCACCATTGTAACAGGAAAAATAAAATACTTGTGAATAATCCTGCCTAAACAGAAAAAGGAGTATTGTGCCGGAAAGAATAAGGTATGGATGAGTCTAAGAAAAGATGTCACATCCTTTGGAGAGGGTGCAGAGAAAAGGGAACCCTCTTACACTGTTGGTGGGAATGCAAACTAGTACAGTCACTATGGAGAACAGGGTGGAGAATCCTTAAAAAAACTGGAAAAATAGTGCTGCCATATGACAGAGCAATCCCATTGTTGGGGATACACTGAGGAAACCAGCACTGAGAAAGTGATGTGTACCCCAATGTTCATTGCAGCACTGCTTACAACCGCCAGGATTTGGAAGCAACCGAGATAGCCATTGGTAGATGAATGGATAAGAAAGCTTTGGTACATATACACAATGGAATATTACTCAGCTATTAAATAGAATGCATTTGAATCAGTTCTAATAAGGTGGATGAAACTGGAGCCTATAATACAGAGTAAACTAAGTCAGAAAGAAAAACACCAATGCAGAATATTAACACATATAGAATTTAGAAAAATGGTAACAATGGCCCTGTTTTTGAGACTGCACAAGATTCAGCTCAGTTCCGTTCAGTTCAGTCGCTCAGTCGTGTCCGACTCTCCGCGACCCCAAGAATGACAGCACGCCAGGCCTCCCTGTCCATCACCAACTCCTGGAGTTCACTCAAACTCATGTCCACAGAGTCAGTGATGCCATCCAACCATCTCATTCTCTGTCATCCCCTTCTCCTCCCACCCCCAAACTTTCCTAGAATTAGAGTCTTTTCCAGTGAGTCAACTTGTCACATGAGGTGGCCAAAGTATTGCAGTTTCAGCTTTAGCATCACACAGATGTAAAAAGCAGGCTTTTGGGCTCTATGGGAGCAGGCGAGGGTGGGATGATTTGAGAGAATAGCATTGAAATGTGTATGTACCATACACGAAATAGATCACCAGTCTAGGTTTGATGCATGAGACAGGGTGCTCAGGGCTGGTGTACTGGAATGACCCTGACGGATGGGATGGAGAGGGAAGTTGGAGGGGGTTCAGGATGGGGAACACATGTACAACCATGGTTGATTCATGTCAATGTATGGCTAAAACACTACAATATTTTAGGGTAATCAGCCTCCAAATAAAATAGATAAATTAAATTTTTTTTTTTTTTAAAGTGACATAAATGGAATGAGAGCTATACTATTCTTTGGATGGTAAAAATCAATATGTGAAAATGACTGCACTACAAAAGGAGTTTAAAAATTCAGTGTCATCCCTAATAAATTACCAATGACATTTTTCACAGAATAGAACAAAAAAAAAAAAATTCTTTACAACTTGATGGAAACACAAAGATTTTGAATAACCATGCAAACTTGAGAAAGAAAAACTGAGTTTCAGGACTCAGGTTTCCTCACTTCAGTCTATACAAAAAACATATAGTTTTGAGCATGCCGTGCAATTAGCACAATATTGGGATTAAAGCCAATGGAACATATAGAAAACCCTAAACTAATCTCTTGCCCAAATGATCACCTGATCTTTGACAAAGAAGGCAACAATATGCAATGGAAAGAAGTTAATATATTTGACAAGGTAAGCTGGAAAATCTGGACAGCTAAAAGTATTAGAATACAGTTAGAAAACGACCTGGTTATTCTTCTGTGGCCGAGTCGTGTCTGACTTTTTGGGATGCCATGAACTGCAGCATGACAGTCCTTCCTGTCCCTCACCATCTCTTGGAGTTTTCCCGAGTTCATACCCATTGCATAGGTGATGCCATCCAATCATCTCATCCCTGTTTCCCCCTTCTCCTGCTGTTTTCAATCTTTTCCAGAATCAGGATATTTTCCAATGAGTTAGCTGTTACCATCTCCTGTTATACGTCATTCAATTTAAACTGTTCACGGATCTAACATTCTAGGTTACCTTGCAATACTGTTCTTTACAGCCTTCTGTTTTAATTTCATCGCTAGACGTATAAAATGAGGTTTATTTCCACTTTGGGACAACCACTTACTGCTTCCTGTAAAAGATAGTTATTAACCTCCGCTCCTCCCAACTAGCATATTAGGCACGTACCCAAAAAAGATGTCCTTTTCATTATAGGGGACTGGAATGCAAAAGTAGGAAGTCAAGCAACACCTAGAGTAACAGCAAATTTGGCCTTGGAGCACGAAATGAAGCAGGGCAAAGTCTAATAGAGTTTTGCCAAGACAACGCACTGGTCATCGCAAACACCCTCTTACAACAACACAAGAGAAGACTGTACACATGGACATCACCAGATGTTCAACACCGAAATCAGATTGATTATATTCTTGCAGCCAAAGATGGAGAAGCTCTATACAGTTAGCAAAAACAAGACCAGGAGCTGACTGTGACTCAGATTATGAACTCCTGTAAGTCTGAACCGACAAATTCAGACTTAAATTGAAGAAAGTAGGGCACACCACTAGACTATTCAGATATGACCTAAATCAAATCCCTTATGATTATACAGACAAAGTGAGAAATAGATTTAAGGGACTAGATCTGATAGATAGAGAGCCTGAGGAACTATGGATGGAGGTTTGTGACATTGTACAGGAGACAGGGACCAAGACAATCCCCATGTAAAAGAAATGTAAAATAACAAAATGGCTGTCAGAGGAGGGGTTACAAATAGCTGTGAAAAGAAGAGAAGCGAAAAGCAAAGGAGAAAAGGAAAGACATAAGCATCTGAATACAGAGTTCCAAAGAATAGCAAGGAGAGATATGAAAGCCTTCCTCAGTGATCAATGCAAAGAAATAGAGGAAGAGGAAAACAACAGAATAGGAAAAGCAAGAGACCTTTCCAAAAAAATTAGAGATATCAAAGGAACATTTCATGCAAAAATGGGCTTGATAAAGGACAGAAATGGTATGGACCTAACAGAAGCAGAAGATATTAAGAGGAGGTGGCAAGAATACACAGAAGAACTGTACAAAAATGATCTTCACAATGAAGATAAACACGATGGCGTGATCACTCACCTGGAGCCAGACATCTTAGAATGTGAAGTCAAGCGGGCCTTAGAGAGCATCACTACCAACAAAGCTAGTGGAGGTGATGGAATTCCAATTGAGTTATTTCAAATCCTGAAAGATGATGCTGTGAAAGTGCTGCACTCAATATGCCAGCAAATTTAGAAAATTCAGCTGTGGCCACAGGACTGGAAAAGTCAGTTGTCATTCCAATCTCAAAGAAACGGAATGCCAAAAAATGCTCAAACCACTGCACAATTGCACTCATCTCACATGTTAGTAAAGTCATTCTCAAAATTCTCCAAGTCAGGCTTCAGCAATATGTGAACCGTGAACTCCCAGATGTTCAAGCAGGTTTTAGAAAAGGCAGAGGCACCAGAGATCAAATTGCCAACATCCGCTGGATCATGGAGAACGCAAGAGAGTTCCAGAAAAACATCTATTTCTGCTTCATTGACTATGACAAAGCCTTTGACTGTGTGGATCACAATAAACTGTGTAACATTCTGAAAGACATGGTTATACGAGACCACCTGATCTGCCTCTTGAGAAAACTTTATGCAGGTCAGGAAGCCACAGTTAGAACTGGACATGGTAAAACAGACTGGTTCCAAATAGGAAAAAGGAGTACATCAAGGTTGTATATTGTCACCCTGCTTATTTAACTTATATGCAGAGTACATCATGAGGAACGCTGTGCTGGAATCAAGATTGCCAGGCAAAATATCAACAACCTCATATATGCAGATGACACAAACCTTATGCTAGAAAGTGAAGAGGAAATCAAAAGCCTCTTGATGAAAGTGAAAGGAGAGTGAAATATTTGGCTTGAAGCTCAACATTCAGAAAACGAAGATCATGGCATCTGGTCCCATCACTTCATGGGAAATAGATGGGGAAACAGTGGAAACAGTGTCAGTCTTTATTTTTTTGGTTTCCAAAATCACTGAAGATGCTGATTGCAGCCAGGAAATTAAAAGACGCTTACTCTTTGGAAGGAAAGTTATGACCAACCTCGATAGCATATTAAAAAGCAGAGACATTACTTTGCTAACCAAGGTCCGTCTAGTCAAGGCTATGGTTTTTCCCGTGGTCATGTATGGATGTGAGAGTTGGACTCTGAAGAAAGCTGATCGCCGAAAAATTGATGCTTTTGAACGGTGGTGCTGGAGAAGACTCTTGAGAGTCACTTGGACTGCAAGGAGATCCAGCCATTCCATTCTAAAGGAGATCAATCCTGGGTGTTCATTGGAAGGACTGATGCTAAAGCTGAAGCTCCAATATTTTGGCCACCTCATGCGAAGAGTTGACTCACTGGAAAAGAGTCTGATTCTGGGAGGGATTGGGGGTAGGAGGAAAAGGGGACAACAGAGAATTACATGGCTGGATGGCATCACCGACTCGATGGATATGAGTTTGAGTGAACTCTGGGAGTTGGTGATGGACAGGGAGGCCTGGCGTGCTATGGTTCACGGGGTCGCAAAGAGTTGGACACGACTGGGTGAATTAACTGAACTGAACTGAACTGAACCATCCTGATAGACTAATTTTTTGGTGTCACACCTTGTTGTCTTTTTTATACAGTTCATAGAGGTCCCGTAGCAAGTATCATGGGGTGATTTACATTTCCTCTTCCAGTGGATCTCATTTAGTGTCTCCTTAGCACCACAGGCTAGGACAAATTGCAGATAGTTTAAAGATCTTCATATAAGGCCAGAAAATGTAAATCAATAATATTTGAGGAAAGCATAGGTAAAATACATTGTGACATGAAGTGCAGCAGCATTTTTTTTTTTTTTACCTACCTCCTTGGGTAATGAAAATAAAACCAAATATATATAAAGAGATATAATTAAAATTAGACATTTTTCACAGGAAACCATAAAGCAAGACAGAAATGAAGTCTCATTAAGGGAAAAATATTTGCAACTGAAGATAATGACAACAGAAGAGTCTCCAACATATGGAAGCAGCTCATGTGGTTTAGTAACAGCAAAATGAACAACCCAATTGGAACAAATGCACAGATGATTAAATAGACATTTCTCCTAAAAGACATACAGATGTCTAATAACATTTGTAAAGATCAGCATCACTAACTGTGAGAGAAAGGGAAATAGTCTTTAATGGTTGTATCAACCCAAATTTGTCTGAATAACCATTATCAAGGAAAAAAATCCACACAAAAAATGCTGGAGAGGGTGCTGAGGAAACAGAACAATCCTGTACTGTTGTTAGGAAAGCACATTGATAGATTAAAATGGAGAAGAATATTGGGGGTCTTTTAAAAATAAGAATGAAGCTACCATTTGATCAAGAAATCCCAATAATTGTCATTAATTTTCATGAGGAAAATCATAATTCCAAATGATGAACAACCTCAATATTGATGGCAGCAATATTTGCAGTATCAGGACATGGAAGCAACAGAAATATCCATTCGTCTAGAGAGGAATGGATAAAATGAGTTGGTACATACATCCCCGAGTCTTAAGATGGAAAGAAATCAGGTAAATTGTATAGATATAGAAGGGCAGAGACAGTGTCAGATACAATGAAGCTAAGTCAAAAGAGGAAAATAAATATCACATATTAACACAAATATGTGGGATCTAGGTAAAACCGGAATAGATGATTCTTTATGAGAAGCATATAGGGACACGGTAATGGAGAAGAAATTTACGGTTATCAAGGATGAAATGCCTGGTGGTGGTAGGAATTAGGATATTACAACAGACACAGATATACTTCTGATCTATACGTGGAGCACAGTTTAGTACTGTTCAGTCGCTCAGTCTTGTCTGACTCCTTGCGATCCCATGAATCACAACACGCCAGGTCTCCCTGTCCATCATCAACACCCTGAGTTCACTCAAACTCATGTCCTTCGAGTCGGTGATGCCATCCAGCCATCTCATTCTCTGCCGTCCCCTTCTCCTCCCACCCCCAATTCCTCCCAGCATCAGAGTCTTTTCCAGTGAGTCAATGTGTCGCATGAGGTGGCCAAAGTATGTGAGTTTCAGCTTCAGCATCAGTCCTTCCAATGAACACCCAGGATTGATCTCCTTTAGAATGGACTGGTTGGATCTCCTTGCAGTCCAAGGGACTCTCAAGTGTCTTCTCCAGCACCACCGTTCAAAAGCATCAATTTTTCGGCGATCAGCTTTCTTCACAGTCCTACGCTCACATCCATACATGACCACTGGACAGGGAAGTCTTAATGCACTGTAGTGACCAGATTTAGATAGAAGTCAAAAACATGGAGATAGATATATGATTGCTCTTTAGTCACTATCTCGTTTACTAGTCTTTATGACGTGAAGAACTGCAGTATTCCCTAGTTTTTCTTTAGGGGAAAAACTAACAAAATTATGGAAAGCAAGTATACTCTAAAAAAATTAAGCTTTAAAAGTATATTAACTTTTTATAAACATCATTATTCCTAATGAATCTTACATTACCTTGGAAGTCAAAAGTAGAAGTGTAAATGTGTACACCTTAATGACAAATGCAGTGCAAATGTCAGAATATTACATTCAAATTCAAAACACACTTATGAAGAAAACAGCAATAAAAATAAAACTGAGTGTACATTATATTTTGCTGCATATGTACATGTCTAATGGTTGAAAAATTCCCCCCCCCCTAAAAAAAATTACCTGAAAAGAGGTGGGGCAGAACCATCAACAATCAACTCTGTCTAGTTGACCCATGCTATGTACTTGTGCATTTTATATATTATAGTGTTGTGGTTTTTTTTTTTTTTTTTTTAATTCTACTGCATTGTTTTTTTTAAAATATTCATTATATTTGTCACGCAACATCTTTTACCTGTTGCCATATATTATGGATGAATGGCAGTCTATGTGCTCTTTTAAATCTTCTTTACTTATTTATTTAAAAAAGCAATAGCTCTTCATTCACAGGAATTCAAGCTTTACAAAATCTTTAACCGGTTATATTGATATGTTGAATTACATTCCCATGATGGCTGTAGGTACAAGAAAATCTGAATTTTATTAAGGCAACCAGTTTAAAGGTATCTTTCTCAAATCAGCTATCAGCTCAGTTCAGTTCAGTCACTTAGTCGTGTCTGACTCTTTTCGACCCCCATGAATGGCAGCACACCTGGCCTCCCTATCACCAATAACTTCAGTCCACCCAAACCCATGTCCACTGAGTCGATGATACCCTCTAACCATCTAATCCTCTGTCATCCCCTTCTCCTCTTGCTCTCAATCTTCCCCAGCATCACGGTCTTTTCAAATGAGTCAGCTTTTCACATATGATGGCCAAAGTACTACATTTTCAGCTTTAACATCAGTCCTTAAAATGCACAACCAAGACAGATCTCCTTTAGGATGAACTGGTTGAATTTCCTGGAAGTTCAAGGGACTCTCAATAATCTCCAACACCACAGTTCAAAAGCATCCATTTTTCTTCTCTCAGGTTTCTTTATAGTCCAACTCTCAGATCCATGCATGACTACTGGAAAAACCATACCTTGACTAGGCATACCATGGTTGGCTAAGTAATTCTCTGCTTTTTAATATCCTGTCTAGATTGGTCATAACTTTCCTTCGAAGAAGTAAGTGTCTTTTAATTTCATGGCTGCAATCACCTTCTGCAGTGATTTTGGAACCTAGAAAACTAAAGTCAGCCTCTGTTTCCACTGTTTCCCCATCTATTTGCCATGAAGTGATGGGACCAGTTTCTGAACGTTGTGCCTGAAGCCAACTTTTTATTCTCCTCTTTCACGTTCATTAAGAGGTTATCAATTCTTCCTCACTTTCTGCTATAAGGGTGGTGTCATTTGCATATCTGAGGTTATTGATATTTCTCCCTGCAATCTTGATTCCAGCTTGTGTTTCCTACAGCCCAGTGTTTCTTATGATGTAATGTGCATATAAGTTAAATAAGCAGGGTGACAATATGCAGCTTTGATTTACTCCTTTTCCTATTTGGAACCAATCTGTTGATACATGTCCAGTTCTATATATTGCTTCCTGAACTTCATACAAGTTTCTCCATATGCAGGTCAGGTGGTCTGGTATTCCCATATTTTAAAGAATTTTCCACGTTTCACTGTGATCCACAGTTCAAAGGGTTTGACATAGTCAATAAAGCAGAAATAGATGATTTTCTGGAATTCTCTTGCTCTTCCAAAAACCGAGTGTATGTTGGCCATTTGATCTCTAGTTCCTCCGCGTTTTCTAATTCCACCTCGAACATCTGGAAGTTCACAGTTCCCATGTTACTGATGTCTGGCTGTAGCGTGTTAGATGAGTGCAATTTTTTTGTAGTTCAGCACTTTTTGGGATTGCCGTTCTTTGAGATTGGTGCCGGGAGCCAGCAAGGGAAATCCTACCCGTGGCAAAGGTCAACTGGGGAAGATACCTGACGGGCAAAGGCTAATCAGGACTCGAGGAACCCCCTGGACTTATCCAAGCATCTACCCCAAAGAAAACCGGAATCTGACTGATTTACTATCTTACGCCTCCTACCAAGTCCTCTAATACTTACGGGGGTTTTCCCCCAACCACCTTTCTCTGAAAACATTAATTCAGAGCTGTAGTTAAAAAGTTCTCCTCGGCTTAATAGGAGTGTTCCAATCCAAGCCCCTCTGATAGCTTTCTAACTTGCATGACAAGTTTGTCCAGGCTCTTACAACTATGAGTGTGACTGTTTATAGCCTCCCAGCCATGCAAGGACAGAAAGCCTAATATTCTAAAATACAGGAATCTGTTGAAGAAGTTAAAATCATTAGAATAGTACTAGAAAAGATTTCATTGTTGAATCAATGCTTGCTGCAGTTTCCTCTATTGTATCCTTGGAAATATATTAATCCTTTGATTTAACCACATCATATCTTAAGTTAATAAATTCCTTTCTTGCAGCTCACTACACCGGTGCCTTATAGGAATGTAACTTTGTTATGTGTCAAGCATCTAACTTTAGGAAAGTCACCTTAAAAGAAAAGTCTTTTACTTGCTAACTAACCTTGTTAGGAGAGAGGGCCATAAACTGTTAGCAGGCCCCCTGGCCAGAAGATGATGTGAACCACCTAAAAACTTTTATCACGAGATATACAAAAATAAGCCCTGATCCTGATAAGGGTCAAGACTGCTGACCCCACGTGATTTTGGCGTGACTCTATACCTCCCTTTCTCTGTTTCTTATGCGCATAAGTTAGGGTATAAAAGCAGCACTGGAAAATAAAGTTTTGGGCCTTGCTCACTGAAGCTTGGTCTCCCCGTGTTGTTCTTTCTCTCTTTCCATCCTTTTCTCTATTCTCCTTTTTCTGGTTGAGATCCTTGGAGCGCTTGGCCCTCTGCGTTTACTTATCTGCCTGGGCTTCTAAGACCCACTCGAGGGGGTGCCCTGGTGGGGTACCTCCAGTGATTCGAGAGGGCGCCTGCGGCCTACGTAAACAGAGCAAGCCCCGTGCTGGGGTTTTTATTGGTTTCCAGCGTAAACCAAGTAATCATCAGCCCCTGTCTCTCTCTCTCTCTAACGCCGTCGCCGTTCATCCCGAGGATACCCTGGGCCTTATCGAGGCTGGACCCCGATAGATTGGAGTGAAATCTGACCTTTTCCAGCCCTGTGTCCACTGCTGAGTTTTGTAAGTTTGCCGGCATATTACGTGCATCAATTTCACAGCATCATTTTTCAGGATTTGAAATAGTTCAACTGGAATTCCATCATCTCCAGTATCTTTGCCTTAATGATGCTTCCTAAGGCCCACATGACTTCCATTCCATTCCGTTCCGTCGCTCAGTCGTGTCCAACGCTATGCGACCCTGTGGACTGCAGCCTACCAGGCTTCTCTGTCCGTGGGATTCTCCAGGCAAGAATACTGGAGTGGGTTATCGATTCCTTCTCCAGGGGATCTTCCCGACCCAGGGGTCGAACCCGGGTCTCCCGCATTGGAGGCAGATGCTTTAACCTCTGAGCCACCAGGGAAGTTTCACTTTCCAGAATGTCTGGCTCTAGGTGATTAACAGCCCCATCGTGATTATCTGGCTCATGAAGTGTTTTTTTTTTTTTTTTTTTTTTGTACAGTCTTTCTGTATATTCTTGCCACCTCTTCTTAATATCTTCTGCTTCTGTTAGGGCCCAACCATTTCTGTCTTTTCTTAATACCATCTTTGCATAAAATATTCCCTAGTTATCTCTAGTTTCTTGAAGGGAACTCTAGTCTTTCCGATTCTATTGTTTTCTCCTATTTCTTTTCACTGATCACTGTGGAAGTATTTCTTATCTCTCCTTGCTTTTCTTTGGAGCTCTGCATTCAAAAGGGTCTATCTTTCCTTTTTCCATTTGCTTTTTGCTTCCTGTCTTTTCACAGCCAGTTGTAAGACCTCTATATAGAACCATTTTGCTTTTTTTTTAAATTTCCTTTTCTTGCAGATGGTCTTGAATTCTGTCTCGAATACACTGTCATGAAACTCTGTCCATAGATCATCAGGCAATATTTGTGTCAGATCTAGTCCCTTAAACCTGTTTCCCACTTCCACTGTATAGTCATAAGGAATTTGATTTAGGTCATACCAGAATGTTCTTGTGGTTTTCTCCAGTTTCTTCTATTTCAGACTGAATTTGGCAATAAGGAGTTCATGATATGGGCAAAGTCAGCTCCCAGTCTTGTTTTTCTGACTGTATAGTACTTCTGCATCTTTGGCTGCAAGTAATACAAAAGCTTCTTGATGAAAGTGAAAGAGGAGAGTGAAAAGGTTGTCTTGAAGCTCAACATTCAGAAAACAAAGATCATGGCATCTGGTCCCATCACTTCATGGGAAAGAGAAAAACAGTGGAAACAGTGTCAGAATTTATTTTTGGGGGCTCCAAAATCACTGAGGATGCTGATTGCAGGCAGGAAACTAAAAGACGCTTCCTCCTTGGAAGGAAAGTTAGATACCAAACTAGATAGCACTTTAAAAACCTGAGACATTACTTTGCCAACCAAGGTCTGTCTAGTCAAGGCTATGGTTTTTCCAGTGGTCATGAATGGATGTGAGGGTTGGACTGTGAAGAAAGCTGATCGCTGAAGAATTGCTGCTTTTGAAAGGTGGTGCTGGAGAAGGCTCTGAGAGTCCCTTGTATTGCAAGGAGATCCAACCAGCCCATTCTAAAGGAGATCAATCCTGGGTGTTCATTGGAAGGACTGATACTAAAGCTGAAACTGCAATACTTGGGCCACCTCATGCGACGCATTGACTCACTGGAAAAGACTCTGACGCTGAGAAGGATTGGGGGCGCTAGGAGACGGGAACGACAAAGAATGAGATGGCTGGATGGCATCACCGACACGGTGGACATGAGTTTGTGTGAATTTCGGGAGTTGGTGATGGATAGTGAGGCTTGGCATGCTGTGGTTCATGGGGTCGCAAAGAGTCAGACACGACTGTGAGACTGAACTGAACTCAACTGAATACAAGCAATCTGATTTCAGCGTCAACCAACTGGTGATGTCAAGTATACAACTATACAAAACAACTCTACAACTTGATAAAACCACCATGTCACCTCACCCATCAAGTACCCAGTTTAGAAAGTCCTGGGTGACCTAAATAAGGAACATTTTGAAGGACCATGCTCCTTTCTCCCCTCACTTTAATTATTGTTATTATGTTAATTTTCCTTTTTATTCTTTGAATTCAGTGACAGAATGGAAAACATCATAACCTGTGGTACTCCACATCAGGACAAAGAAAATGCAGAACTCCAGGGCCATGTTATTTCTTTTCTGTCTAGTTTGCTTATGCTTATAGATGTGTTGTGATATTCTCTAGGATCTGAGAGTAAGAAAGTTTGGTTTTGAAGTGTTTGTTACTGTTTGATAATAAGGTATTTCTCAAAATTATAATAAAAATGACAAGGAATGGCCCACTGTCTCTGTTCGGGAAATGTTGTGAAAACTTAAAGCAAGGAGTAGAGGCAAATATAATGCCTCAGGATTCAAGCCAATAGTACCTCAGTAAATGGGCTCGGAATGATCCAAAACAATGGATAATCAAGAAGACTGCATGACTGTTCTTGAAATAAGCCCAGGAGAATGTTCTTTACATGAAATTGGCCAAGTACTTAGCTTCCTCAGGTGGTAATAATGACAAGGAAGCGAGCATGCTACTGGAGGACTATTGTCACTACTATGTGTGACACTAGGGCAATAACAAGTCAAAGTGTTCCACAGAGTAGCAATCTGAGAGCCATATCGTTTAATGAGTTGGTTGGACAGATAGTTATAATGGTCTAAAAAAAAATTGTGGGTGGGAGAAGACGGGGACGACAGAGAATGAGATGGCTGGATGGCATCACCGAATCGATGGACATGAGTTTGAGTGAACTCCAAAAGTTGGTGATGGACAGGGAGTCCTGGCATTCTGTGATTCATGGGGTCTCAAAGAGTCGGACATGGCTGAGTGACTGAACTGAACGGAACTGAAATGGCCTATTAGTGTGTGTGTGTGTGTGTGTGTGTGTGTGTGTGTGACTGTGTGTGTGTGTGATGTCTCTCCACACTTCAAGGCAAAGGATTTTTAAGGAGGGTGGATTGGGTCCCAAGGGTAACATTACTGCCTAAGGAAAGGCTGTCAGTTCTGTTTAGTTCAGTTCGGTTTGTCAGTGGTCTGACTTTTTGTGACACCATGAACTGCAGCACACCAGGCTTCCGTGTCCATCACCAGCTCCTGGAGGTTACTCAAACTCATGTCCATTGAGTCGGTGAAGCCATCCAACAACTTCATCCTGTATACCCATATCTCCTGCCTTAAGTCATTCTCAGTATCAAAGTCTTTTCAAATGAGTTAGCTCTTCACATCAGATGGTCAAAGTATTTGACTTTAGTTTCAGTATTTGTCCTTCAATGCACACTCAGGACTGATGTCCGTTAGGATGGACAGGTTGGATCTCCTTGCATCCGAGGGACTCCCAAGCGTCCTCACCAACACCGCAGTTCAAAAGCATCAATTCTTCTGCACTCAGCTTTCTTTATAGTCCAACTCTCACATCCATACATGACTACCAAAATAACCATAGTTTTGACTAGATGGACCTTTGTTGGCAAAGTATTAGCTCTACTTTTAAAGATGCTGTCTAGGTTAGTCATAACTTTCCTCCCAAGGAGTGTCTTTTATTTCTTGGCTGTACGTCTATAATACCCAAGACATGGAAGCAACCTAGATGGCCATCAGCAGATTAATGGATAAGAGACCTGTAGTGCATATATACAATGGAGTATCACTCAGCCATTTAAAAGAATACATTGGAACCAATTCTAATGAGGTCGATGAAACTGGAGCCTATTATAGTAAGTCAGAACGAAAACCACCAATACAGTATAATGATGCATAGTACGGAATTTAGAAGAATGGTACCAATGACACTATAAGCAAGACAGCAAAAGAGACACGGATGTATGGAACAGTCTTTTGGACTCTGTGGGAAAGGTGAGGGTGGGCTGATTTGAGAGAATAACATTTAAACGTGTATATTATCATATTTGGAAGAGATCAACAGTCCAGGTGTGATGCATGAGACAGGGTGATTAGGACTCCTGTACTGGGATGAACTTGAGGGGTGAATGGGAAAGGAGGTGAAGGGGTTTCAACATTAGGAACACATGTACACCCATGGCTGATTCATGAAAATATAGGGCAAAAGCCATATACATACTTAGCCTCCAGATAAAATAAAAAAAATTAAATAAATATATAGATTCATGGCTGCAGTCACCATCTGTAGTGAATTTAGATCCCCCAAAATAAAGTCATCTACTTTCTCCACTGTTTCCACATCTATTTGCATGAAGATATAGAATCGTATGCCATGATCTTAGTTTTCTGAATGTTTAGCTTTAAGCCAGCATTTTCACTCTTCTTTATCATTTTCATCAAGAGAATTTTAGATCTTATTCACTTTCTGCCATAAAGGTGCTGTCATCTGCATCTCTGAGGTTATCAATATTTCTCTCAGCAATCTTGATTCCAGCTAGTTCTTCATCCAGTCCAGCATTTCTCTTGATGTACTCTGCATATAATTTAAATAATCACGGTGACAATACAGCGTTGACACGCTCCTTTTCCTACTTTTAACCAGTCTGTTGTTCCATGTCCAGTTCTAACAGTTGCTTCCTGAACAGCATACAGATTTCTCAAAAGGCAGGTAGGGGGCCTGGTATTTCCATCTCTTGAACAGTTGACCACAGTTTATTGTGATATACACAAAGGCTGTGGCACAGTTAATAAAGCTGAAATATGTTTATGTTTGTTTATCTTTCTGAAATCACTTTCTGTTTCAATGATCCAGAAGATGTTGACAATTTGATCTCTGGTTTATCTGCCTTTTAATAAAACCAGCTTGAACATCTGGAAGTTCACAGTTCATGTATTGTTGAAGTCTGGCTTGGAGATTTTTGAACATTATTTTATTAGCTTGTGAGATGAATGCAATTGTATGGTAATTTGAACATTCTTTGGCATTGCTTTTCTTTGGAATTGGAATTAAAACTGACATTTTCCAGTCCTATGGCCACTGCTGAATTTTCCAAATTTGCTTTTACATTGAGTGCAGCACTTTCACAGCATCATCTTTGAAGATTTGGAACATTTCAAGTGAAATTCCATCATGCCCATTAGCTTGGTACCTAATGAGACTTCCTAAGGCACACTTGAATTCACATTCTAGGATATCAGTGTCTTGGTGAGTGATCACACCATCGTGATTATCTGAATCGTGAAGATCTCTTTGGTACAGTTTTTCTCGGTGTTCTTGCCACCTATTCTTAATATCGCTGTCATGGTATAAGCTGTAAATATGAGGAAATATATATTCTCATGTAAGGAAAATACAGATTTCTACTGGTAAAAACAAAGTCAATGTGTAGTGCCAAGACATAAACAGGACAAGTGAAATACCATTGTGTTAAGAAGACAATGTCTCCATGCAAAGAAAAAGGCAATAGAGGCATTCTGTGTGTTTCTTCTTTTTATCCAAACTTCAAGGCCCTAACCAGCCCACACCAGGTACGATTTCTCTGTACACCACTCCTACAAAGTCAAGTGGTATAGATGCCCAGGCCGACTAGAATTCTTTGTTGATAAAGTTGAAATGGTACATTTAGGAGAAGCCTAAACTCATATTTTGGACAAACTGCAGGAGATAGTATGGGAAAGGGAAATGTAGCATGCTGCAGTACCTAGGGTGGCAAACGGTGATGACAAGGACATGACTTGGCAGCTGAGACACAACAAATACCTGACAGTAAAAGCCTTTGAAAAATTCAGCCTGACGTGTTTTCCCTCAGGCTTAGACCCTGGAGGGCCTTTAGGTTCCCATACTTAGGAAGAAAGGATAACTTACTTCAACCTTTTCTTGGGCTTCGTGGAGTCATTTGGGACCAATGGATTCAGAATGACATGTACCAGGGTCATTTGAAAGTAGCAGCACCATCATGATAAACAATACAATCTTCCTGGAGGTTTGTTGTATTCTACCTGGACTCTGACATCTCTCTAGTAAAAGGCAGTACAACCCAATTGGCTAAGCGTGTTCACGGTAAGAAGCTCTTACTCTTTAAGAAGGTGACAAAAAGGAGTCTTGCAAATATATGCTCATTGACAGATTCCTAGGTTGTTTCTGACGATCACCCTTTTAGAATGCCTTCATCTGCCCACTGCTCCCTTCTGTTGAGCCTTCCAACTCTAACGCCATAATCATTGACCTTTACACGATTCCTCTTCAAGATACATAAACACATTCCTTACAAAATTATCCTCGTTTTCCTGCAATTAATAGATTTCAATGATTCTGATGAGTGAAAGCTCTTTACTTCTCAGAATACTCAACAGTGGTCTCTTTAACAAATATTCTCTGGCAATTTCAACCCAACGCAGCTAGATTACGTGAGTATTATAACAGCCTTCTCATAGAGACACTGTTTAAAGTGCTACCAGCCAAGGAGTCTGCAAAATGGGGAAAAAAATTCCATGCCCTCCCCTGGCTGAACTCTTACACACTGAGTCTTCATCCTCATATGCAAATTATTATCCTAGCCTCAAAATTCATGTTGTTTCTCTTTGGCATTTTTCAAGCTTTTACACTCTAAGACAGTGTTCTTTCTATTTTCTCCTACGAATCATTTCACTATCTACTTCCACCTGCTCACCAAATCATAGAATGACAGTCCAATATAATTGCTTCATGATTCCATTTGGCAAGGGAGATGCATAGAACAACTGGCCAAAAGCTTACCATTTTAGTGCAAGATCGTTCTTTTGAAACCCTGAAAAACAATGAGGCATTATAATGGAACAACCTCTACAATTCTGCTCTCCCTTAATATAATACTTAGAAATGCTGGATAGAATAGCCAAATTATTGGGAAAGTAGAAGCTGGTGGAATAGGCGAAGGCCCAATCAACACCATTAAAACTGCCTCTACATTTAGAGCCATTGACTGAAAAATAAGAAGACACAGCTAACTTTATAGCCAAAAGACACTATACAACCAGTGCTGTATAAACATATGCATAGAGTCAGGAAACAAGGGAGGATAAGCAATCAGGTTGGTACTTGAGCCACAAGAAAGGACACATATAAGGAGATGGATATGATGGGCTTGAAGAATCATCACAGCATGACACATTCAGAGTGTATAATGGGTCCCAATGCCTGGGATCTGACATCAGGAAGATGAGTCCACTCAGCTGGTGAAAGCTTGGAATGAAGCTGGTTTGTAATGAACAGTAAGGCTCTAAGAAACTTGAATTCCACTAGTGAAGAACATGTACACATCTATTTGTTTCTGAAACAAGGCAGAAGAATCGGAGTCAATCTGCTCAGAATGATGGCCAGTTCCCAGGACCATCACTATGTGTATCTCATACCCCAAACAACACTCAACACATACTCTAGTTCTTCTTGTTCTATAGGTGCTCCCATCTGGGGGTGAATTTTCCATTCCTGGAGAAGGAAACAGTTCAGTTTAGTTCAGTTCAGTCGATCAGTCATGTCCGACTCTCCGCAACCCCATGAATCACAGCACGCCAGGCCACCCTGTCCATCACCAACTCCCAGAGTACACTCAAACTCATGTCCATAGAGTCGGTGATGCCATCCAGCCATCTCATTCTCCCGTCGTCCCCTTCTCCTCCCGCCCCCAACCTTTCCCAGCATCAGAGTATTCTTGCCTGGAGAATCCCATGGACGGAGAAGCCTGGTAGGCTACAGTCCACGGGGTCGCAAAGAGTCGGACACGACCGAGTGACGGAACGGAACAGAACGGAGGGAAGGAAGAGAATGAACTCAGGACAAACAGAATCAGTTCAGACTCAGCCCTCAAGAGTTCTGCTCCCGAAACCTGGGAGAAAAATCCCAACTTCAAGTTGTATTATTGGACACTGAGAAGAATAGCCCCATAATACCTGTCAGTGGAACTACGCCCACTATCTCCAACCCCGTGTCATACCTATGTGAACACTGCCAGAACACACTGGGGTGTCACAGGACGCCCACTCTTGTCATGTCCAGCTCTCAAACCAAAGTCACAGGGCAAATGTATATTACACAAACTGGCCATATATAAGGCCACCACTTTTACCATAAGAGTCATTGTTTCAATTCACCTTTTTCACAAAGAGAAAGATAAATTGAGAAGTCTTGCCTTTTGATTCCAATGGTAAAAAAAAAAAAAAAAAGAGAGAGAGAAAAAAAAACAAAAAAGGAATATATCACACATGAAAGAGAGAAATCATTTAACAGATACTCTTTGAAGCCTGAGTAACAAGAATGCAAAATCAGATAGAGAAAAATGCAGATGGACAAAGTAAACATTTTATCAAGAAATGAGAAATAATATGGAAAAAAAACGCTCATGAAGAATAAAATAATGAAATATAAAACACATTAGAAGGAAATAATAGAGAAAAAGTGACACAGAAGAATGCGTTTGTGCCCTGGAAGATTCTATAATGAAAAACACCGAAGCAGAATTGCAAATAAATGAGCAAATTTACAAATAAAGACCAGTTTAAATAATCTCTTTAACAATATAAAAATAGCGGCATTGTGATATTTGGGGTTGCAGAAAGGAAGAAATAGAAAGCAGTTGATATATATAGATAAAATTATGGCTGATCAGTTCCAAAACCTGAAGAAAGGAAGAAACTTAGAAATCTAGGGAGATAAAGAAGAGAGAGTTCCATAAAGTTGAATGGAGACTGAAATGAAGACATATCAAAATTAAATGGAAAGTTGAAAAGAAAGTGAAATGGAATAAGGGAAAAGAAAGTACACGAGAGAAATCCACAAGGTTATCAGCTGACTCACGATTTCTGAAGTGGGTTGCAGTGGGCCTTCTTAGGGTTGGCAATTGATGTTGGGTTAGTTGGCTACTCATGGAAGACTTTGGGGCCTGACAATGCCCATGCTGACCATGCTCGTATTGCCAGAAGTCCATTGATGAAGATCTGTGGTTTGATCCTTTGCAATACTACCTCAAGGTAACTGAGAGAATCACGGGTTGTGAGGGGGTCAGGAGGTGAGACCTGAAATATGGAGGCCAGGACACTCTCCTTTCCCAAATGGGAAAACTCAGGCTCATGCAGGCCAACTGCAGAGCCTGGATTCGGGTCATGCAGGTAGCAGCTGGCAGGCTGAGACTTGAGACTTGGGGACTTAATGTGTCCAAGCCTCTCTCAAAGGAGCTGTGGTTACACCCTGAGAGTCCTTGGTGACTCTGATGGAGCCTAGGCACCCTTGTTGGAATCATCCTTCCCTGAGTCCTGCCGCCACCAGACATCCTGCTGCTCAATCAGTTTGAAATCACCTGAGCTCTTCACTCCCAACCCTCATCCTAGGAAGCCCTGTCAGTTGGTCGGGGTTTCTCTCTGGTGTCCCACTGCATTTTTGTGTTGACTTTGGCATATTCTGTAAATTTGCATATTCACTGCTTAGCCTTTCTCCACCGCCACACAGGCAATGCTGGAAGTGGCTTCAGGCTAGTTGGAGATGCTACTGAGCAGATGTTGGAGGAAATGGACAGGTATCTCAAAAGGCAAGCCATTGTGCCTGCTGATGTTATCTCCCACATTGCAGGACACAGCATCTTCAGCTCCTGAAATGTGAGTGTTCCCTGTTTACTTTTGTGTCCCTGTGCTTTGCATATGTGTGTAGATGTGTTGCATGTGTTTGTGTCAATTGTATTTGTGCCTGCTTATCTGTGTGAATATGTCCAGCCCACTAAAGACACATAGGTGAAGACCAAAGATGTGAGATGTGAAGCAACTAGAAAAGGAGATATCCACAGACTTGGGGAGAATGGTCAATGTATCTCTGTGGTACCACAGTCCCGGAGAGGAATGAGGAAATGATGGTCGTTGATAACTGGAAGATGGCTCCTCAAATCTGGAATTACCTAAGAGCATAAACATGCTCAACATCTCTGCTCTGTCGTGGGGTGTGTTTGTACTTGGAAATGGGGCTGGAGAGTTTGAAGATTCACCCAGAGTAAATCAAGTATGGTGGGGCTTTGAATCCACTGCTTGTGGACCCATCAGTCTTTGAGACAGGTACTGGCCTGTGGAAATGGAGGTCATGGTAGTAGGACCTACGATTTAGAAGAGGCCAAGGTTCTCTGAAAATGTGTAGAGTCTGGGAGAAGGAAGCCCAGATGGTGAGCCAGCTGCACTTTACAAACGTTCCACACATGTGAGAAACATACAGGGGATCATCGTGGCTAGTGTGTTGCCTAGCATCAGCCAGGACACTCCCTCACATAGTGTGGTACACACTGGGACTTTGTGAGAGAAATGATCTCCTAAAATATTTGCGTAGTTAACATCGGAAGCTTGATTATGCCCAAATGGACTGATTTTTCTTTCCTCTTGATGAACGAAGGTGCCAGAAATCAGTTTTACACAGTCTACATTACTTCCCTACCATTCATGTATAAAATATGAAATATATATTATTTTCTTTGATTTAATTAATTTGTTTTAATCTTTAACTTAATGATTTAATTAATTTGTTTTAATCTTTACAATTTTATTGGGTTTTTCTGCCTTACAATGATATGAATCAGCCTGCGGTGTATATATCCCACAACACATGAATCCATTTCCACCTCAATCCTCACCCATTGTTCTGCACAATTTAAGAAAAACAGTGTTGAATATCCTGCTTAATGTATTGAGTTTGCACTGATCATCTATTCGACATACGGTAATAAACATATTTCAATGTGGTTCCCTCATATTGTCCCACCCTCGCCTACTCCCTCATAGTCTAAAAACTGTTTTACCTCTGTGTCTCTTTTTGCTAAAGACTCGTAGTTACTGCATTCCAAATTCCACTAGTTCAGTTGCTAAGTCATGTTGGACTCTTTGCAACCCCATGAACCGCAGAACACCAGTTCTCCCTGACCATCACCAACTCCCGGAGTTTACCCAAACTCATGTCCATTGAGTCGGTGATGCCAACCAGCCATCTCATCCTCTGTCGTCCCTTTCTCCTCCTGTCCTCCATCCACTCATATCAGAGTCAATAATTATTATTATTTCTTTAGGGACAAGGCATAAATTCAATCTTTTCCCATGTATTATTTCTTCACACCAGGGTAGCCAAAATATTGGAATTTCCGTTTCAACATCCGTCTTTACAATGGAAATTTAGGGCTAGTTTCCTTTAAGATTGATGGGGTTGATCTCCTTGCTGGACAAATGTCTCTCAGACCCATCTTTCACACCCAGTTGCAAAGCCTCAATTCTTTGGCACTCAGCCTTCTTTATAGTGAATCTAGCACATACGTACATGTCTATGGGTAAAACCATAGCTCTGACTATAAGGACCTTTGTTGCCAAGGAGATGTCTCTGCTTTTCAGTACATTGTGTCTAGGCTTATCACAGCTTTTCTTTCCAGGAGCAGGGGTTTTTATTTTCATGGATGTGATCACTGTCCCCAGAAATTTTGGAGCCGAAGAAAACTGTCTGTCTCTATTTTCATTTTTACCCTTTCTATTTGCCAAAACATTGCTATTCTTTGTCCTGCCTCATTTCTTACACCAACACCAACCATCCCCATTGCAACAGGTATCTCTTGACTCTGTTTTTATGTTCCAGAACCCTATAATTAAATGGACATTTTTTCTCGGTGTTATTTCTAGAAAGACTTGCAGGTCTTCCTAAAACCATTAAAGTTCCCTGGTAACATAGAAGGTGAAGAATTGAAAAGCAGAGACTTCCATTTTTCATGTAGGAAATTCTGCACCCAGGGGTTCATGTTCAAGAAAGAGAACTCCTTATTCCTTGTAGGAAAAATAACTCTCCTGATTTTCAACTGTGAAGTGTAGGAAATTCTATATGTAATGTAGGAAAAAAAATCTTCACCAAATATTCATATGTAAATTGTAGAGAATTGATATTTCAAATGGAATATAGGCATTGATTTCCCTATGTGAAATAAGAAATTCCATATTTCAAGTAGCAAAGGTGGCAACTGTACAGTGAAACAAAAAGACGCTTTTTCACTCTCTTCTTTTACTTTCCTTAAGAGGCTTTCAGATTTTCCTCATTTTCTGTCATAAGTGTGGTTTCACCTGCATCTTTGCAGTTATTGATATTTTCCATGCAGTCTTGATTCTAGCTTCTGCTTCATACAACACATATTTCTCATGATGTGTTCTGCATGTAGTTAAATAAGTAGGGTGACAACATAGCCTTGACCTACTTTCATGCCTTGTTCTAACTGTTGTTTTCTGACATGCATACAGGTTTCTCAAGAGACAAGTCAGGTGGTCTGATATTCCCATCTCTTGAAGAATTTTCCACAGTTTATTGTGATCCAGAGAGTCAAAGGTTTTGGCATAGTCAATAAAGCAGAAATAGATGATTTCTGGAACTCTCTTGTTTTTTCAGAGATCCAGCAGATGTCTGCAATTTGATCTCTGATTCCTCTGCCTTTCCCAAAACCAGCTTGAACATCTGGAAGTTGACGGTTCACATATTGTTGAACCCTGCCTTGGAGAATTTTGAGCATTACTTTATTAGCACATGAGTTGAAGGCGATTGTATAATAGTTTGGATATTCTTTGGCATTGCGTCTCTTTGGGATTGGAATGAAAACTGACCTTTTCCAATCCTTGGCCATTGCTGAGTTTTCCAAAATGGCTGTAGCAGCGAGCTGTGGCTGTGTGGCATTTAAGCAGCCAGCTGTCAAGAGGAGATGTCCCACATCCAACATAAGGATCAGAGGCTGTTCTTTGCTGTAGGAGCAGTGAAGAGCTACTCCACAACCAAAGTAAGAGAACCCCCAGTAGATGGTAGGTGATGACAGAGGGCATTCGAGGGCAGAAAGATGGAAACCACCATCACAGAAACCTAATTAATCCATCACATGGACCACTGCCTTGTGTAACTCAGTTAAACAAAGACATGCTGTGTAGGGCTACATATGAGAGGCATCCATACATATCCACTGGGAAAAAAACCTGCTTTGCCTATATGAACCTTTGTCGACAAAGTGATATCTCTGCTTCTAAGAATATTGTGTCTTGGTTTGTCATAGCTTTTCTTCCTGGGAGTGAGAGTCTTTTATTTTCATGGCTGTAATCACGGTCCCCAGTGATTTTGGAGCCCAAGAACACTGTCGCTTTTTCCATTTTTAACCTTTCTCTGCAAAACTCTACCTTTACACTTTATTCTGCATCACTTTGTACCCCAAATCCGAACTTCTCTGTTACTCGACGTATAGCTTGACTTCCTGATTTTACCTCACAGTCAGCTATGGTGAAAGGACATCTATTTTTGGTATTAATTTTATAAATTCTTGGAGGTTTTCCTAAATCTATTAAAGTTCCCTGGTGACTTTGATGGTAAAGAATTGAAATACAGAAACTTGCATTCTTCATCTACAAAATCTACACCCAGATATTCATACAAAATTAGGGAATTCCACGTTCACAGTAGCAAACATAACCATCCTGAATTTCAAATGTGAATCATAGATAATTCCATCTTTCAAATAGAATTGACACCTAGATTTTCATATGTGAAATTTAGAGAATCATATAGGAAAATCTACACCAAGATACTTATATATATAAAAAAGACAATTTATATTTTGTTTAGAAATATTTCCCTTCGTTTCTATATTTGAAATACAGGAATTCTATATTTCAAGTAGTAAATCAACATCTGGATATTCAGTGAAATAAAAAAAATTTCATATTACATGGAAGAAGTTTGTGTATCTACAGTTCATTTATTCATAATTTTTAGTAATTATTCATTTATTTACGGCTGCACTGAGTTTTCATTGCTGTGCACAAAGTTTCTCTAGTTGCAGTAATTTGGGTTAATCTTCATTGCAGTGAGCTAGCTTCTCATGGCAATGCCTTCTCTTTCGGAGCACAAGCTCTAGGGCTCTCAGGTTCAGTAGTTGGGGGCACACAGTCTTATCTACTTTGGTAGTATGTGAGGTCTCCTCAGACCAAGATTCAAACCCATGTCCCCTGAATTGACAGACAAATTCTTAAGCCACTGGACCCCTGAAGAAGTCCAACAGGCTTTTTTTTTTTTAGTACATTAAAAAAATATTTATTTAATTGGGGGCTAATTATAATATTAAAGTGAGATTTCCATACATTGACATGAATCAGCCATGTGTTTACATTTGTTCTTCATGTGAACATACCTTCCACCTCACTCCCATCCCTAACCACCAGGTCATCCCAGTACACTAGCCCTGAACACCTTGTCTCATGTATCGAACACGAAATGGTGATCTTTTTCACATAAGATCATATACATGTTTCAATGCTGTCCTCTCAAATCAACACACTCTCGCCTTCTCCCACAGAATAGTAAAGACTGTTCTATACATTTGTGTCTCTATTGCCGTCTCGCCTATAGTGTCATTGATATCATATTTCGAAATTCCATTATATGCATTAGTGTACCGTAGTGGTGTTTTTTGTTCTGACTTACTTCTGTCTGTGTAATAGACTTCAGTTTCATCCACCTCATTAGAACTGATTCAAATTAAATCTTTCTAATGACTTAGTAATATTCCTTTGTGTATATGTACCAAAGATTTCTTATCCATTCTTCTGCCAGTGGACATCAATGTTGCTTCCATGCCCTGGCTATTATAAACAGTGCTGTGATGAACATTGGAGTACACGTGTCTCTTTCAATTCTGGTTTCATTGGTGTGTATGTCAGGTAGTGATACCGCTAGACCATATGGCAGTACTGTTTCCAATTTTTTAACTAATCTCCCCAATGTTCTCCATAGTGTCTGTACTAGTTTGCAGTCCCACCAACAGTGTAAGAGGGTCCTCCTTTCTCCACTCCAGTACAGAATTTATTTTGTGTATATTTTTGGGTAGTATCTGTTGTGACCGTCCTGAGATGGTTCCTCACTGCTGGTTTCATTCTTTTACATGGGGATGACCAGTTTTCCTAGCGCCACTTGTTTCAGAGACTTTTCTCCAGTGTATATACTTGCCTCCCTTGTCAAAGAGAAGTTGTCCTTTCAATCATCTATACTTCATCTTTGTGCCAGTACCATACGGTCATGAAGATTACAGCTTTGTTGTATAGCCTGAAGTCAAGCAGGTTCATTCCTCCAGGTCAATTCGTCCTTCTCAAGATTGCTTTGGTTATTATAGGTTTTTGGTATTTCCTTACAAATAGTGACATTATTTGTTAATAGTTCTGTGGAAAATATCATCGGTAGCTTGATAGGGATTGCACTGAACCTATAGATTGCTTTAGGTGGTATAATCATTTTCACTATTTTGACACTTCTAAACCATAAACATGGTATATTTCTAACATCTATTTATTTCCTCTTTGATTTCTTTCATCAGTGTTTTTTAATTTTCTATATATAGGACTTTGGTTTCTTTAGGTAGATTTATTCCTAAGAATTTTATTCTTTTCATTTCAATGGTGAATGGGAATGTTTCCTTTATTTATCTTTCTGTTTTCTAATTGTTAGTGTATAGGTATGCAGGGAATTTCTGGGTGTTACTTTTACATCCTGCAACTTTACTATGTTTATTACTTAGCTCTAGCCATTTTCTGGTGGAGTCTTTAGGGTTTTCTAAGTAGAAGATCGAGATATCGTCAAAGAGTGAGATTTTTCATTCTTCTTTTCCAATAGGGATTCCTTTGATTTCTTTTTCCTCTCTGATTTCTGTTGCTAAAATTTCCAAATCTGTGTTTAATAGTAGTGATGAGAGAGGGCATCCTTGTCTTGTTCCTGACTTTAGGGGGAATGCTTTCAATTTTTCACCATTGAGGATCATCTTTACTGTGGGTTTGTCAAACGTAACTTTTATTAAGTTGAGGTATATTCCTTATATTCCTTCTTTCTGGAGGGTTGTTTCTTTTCTTTTTTTTTTCTTTTTGGTCATAAATGAATGGTGAATTTTGTCTAAGACCTCACTGCCTCTTTAGATAATCATACGGTTTTTATCATTTAATTTGCTAACATGATGTATTACATTGATTACCTTGCAGATATTAAAGAATCCTTGGATGCCTGAGATAAAGCCCACTTGGTAATGAAGTATGATCTTTTTAAAATGGTTTTGGATTCTGTTTGTTAGGATTTTTTTAAGGATATTTGCGTCTATGTCTATCAGTGTTAGTGGCTTGTAGTTTTCTTTTCCTAAGGCATCTTTGGTTTTGGAGTTAGGGTGTTGGTGGCCTCATAGAATGAGTTTGGAAATTTCCCTTACTCTGCAAATTTCTGGAAGAATTTGAGTAGAATAAGTGTCCAGTTCAATTCAGTTCAGTTGCTCAGCCATGTCTGACTCTGTGCCCCCATGAAGCACAGCACACCAAGCCTCCCTGTTCATCACTAACACCCGGAGTTCACTGAAACTCATGTCCGTCGAGTTGGTGATGACATCCAGCCATCTCATTCTCTGTCGTCCCCTTCTTTTCCTGCCCACAATCCCTCCCAGCATCAGAGTCTTTTCCAGGGAGTGAACTGTTCGTATGAGGTGGCCAAAGTATTGGAATTTAAGCTTTATCATCAGTCCTTCCAATCAACACCCAGGACTGATCTCCTTTAGAGTGGACTGGTTGACTCTCCTTGCAGTCCAAGGGACACTCAAGACTCTTCTCCAACACCACAGATCAAGAGAATCAATTCTTCGGCGATCAGTTTTCTTCACAGTCCTACTCTCACATCCATATATGACCACTGGAATAACCATAGCCTTGACTAGATGGACCTTGGTTGGCAAAGTAATGTCTCTGCTTTTAACATGCTATCTATATAAAGTACTATAAACTTGAAAAATGATAGAAGCCAAAATAATTCTCAAACTTGTAATGTAGTATATAGAAATGAATGTAAGGGAATGATAAAGAATAGATAAAAAGTTTCATTAATAAAAACATGAATAAAATAAAAAATAATCCAGCAATTTCTCTAGAGTTACTGTGAGCTTAGTGGTGTCAGATCAGTGTCAGATGGTCTCTTTTTCCAACCCTTCGACTGCAAGGAGGTCCAACCAGTCCATCTTAAAGGAGATCAATCCTGGGTGTTAATTGGAAAAACTGATGCTAAAGGTGAAATTCCAATACTTTGGCCACATCATGCTAAGAGTTGACTCAATGGAAAAGGATCTGATGCTTAGAGAGATTGGGGGCAGGAGGAGGAGGGAATGACAGAGGATGAGATACCTGGATGGAATCACTGACTCAGTGGACATGAGTGTGAGTAAATCCCGGTAGTTGGTGATGGACAGAGAGGCTTGGCATGCTGTGATTCATTGGGTCACATAGAGTTGGATACTACGAACCAACTGGACTGAAGGACAAACTAAGTGACTTGTTATCAAAAGCTATTGTTGTCCTGAATTGCACATTTTCTGCATTAACTTCAGATTTTCAATTTATTGCACCTGTCAATTCTGGGCTAGTTCACCCTTCTTGCTAAATTTTTACTTCCTCATTGGCAATTTTCTTCCCTGACAAGTTTACACATGACTAGTTTGCACCATAACGCTAGGGGTCAGCAGGCCCTTATATGACTTCACTTGCTCAGTGGTGCAGTGGTGAGGGTAGGACATTGAAAATAAATACTGATGCGATATATGGGTCGGGGTGCTTAAGGTAGATGGACCACAGTGGGCCTGCCACTGCAGTAGGTGACATGGACGTTCTCGGTTCACACTGCTCAGGGTCCTGAGTGATCCATGAGGGCACTGCCCAAAGTGAGCCTTGTGTTTCATGCCCTTCCCATGTCTACGCCACTCAGGCTCTCAGGTGCTCTGCAAGGGAGCTAAACATGATCGGTTATATGCTTTCTTTCCTTCCCAGATCCAAATTGCTCAGGCAACTGTGTGGCAGGCAAGGTACTGTCTAAGGTAGGCCATGCATCTTATGTACCTATCAGGTCCCAGCCACTTGGTTTGTTGTAGGGTAAGGGAATAAGTGAAGTCAAGGTTCAGAAAAAGAATGAGACTGGCACTTTTCAGGAACAGATCACCTTTAATTAGGCAAGAAAGAGAAGCAGTCATATTAATGAGTTGCTACACAAACCCAATAAAATTATATGCATATATGTAGGCAAATATGTGGAAAGTCACTGTCTTAAGGGAATCTGTTCTTCTCCAAGGTTGTTTGGAGTAGTTATCACTTAAACGGCTGGGTCAAGGAATTTTGGAGATCAGGCATAGGCTGGACCTGCTGGAAGCTGGGTGTAATCAGCCTTAATGTCCATTTTTTTTTTCTTCAGGTGAGAGAGTTCTTTGCTTTGCACAGAATGGTGGGGATGACCTGGAGGGGAGTTTTAACTCCAGGCTGTTTTCAGCCATGTAAATTTCCTTCATTGTTGGCTTTTCCAGAAGGACAATTTGGAAGAATTCCGTGTGTCTCCAGAGGGGTGATGAACTGATATTTTTACCCTCCTTGCCTATGTGAACTGAGCATGAACCCAGGAAGACATGGTTACCAACTGGCAGCCTGCTCAGAGCTTGGTGGGACATTGGGTCTCTGGGGCTGATATAAGAGCAGCCTCGTGCCTTCTGCCTCTGTCTGATGAAAACATTCCTCTCTGCCTCCTTGGAGGAAAGGGCCATAAATGGCAACCTGTTTGCACATCTTTGATATTTTGTAATGTGCAATCTTTGTTCTGTGAGTGTCTGTTTTCACTATGTGGCCATAGAGACTTCTCTCAAGAAAGGTCCTTTTTTTGAATTTTTGCCTCTGGTGTTCCCATAGTTTAGGTTGCTACATCACCTTAGCTCTGTCAGATCATCCTCAGAGCATTAAAGCTGGGTCCTTATCATAGGGCAGAATATAGAACCCAGGCATCCCTCCCAGGTCCACCTCAATCATGGTGGACAGGAGTATCTGAGATGTTTCTCTACTGGTAATTACCGATAGGTACATTTGCTTTTGTTTTTCTTTCCCTTGGTTATGTTGCTCTAAGCGATCCCTGCGTTCTCCACTGTCACTGTCCTGAGATATTTTACAACTGTCTGCAAGCTCTCCTCATTTAAAACTTCCTCTCCGAGACCAACCTCAGCCCCTAAATATTTTGTCTTTCTTTGTGTCTCTTTATTTTTCCCTACCTCCTTTGGAAAAAACATTTTGACTTCTGGGTAACTTGGACCAGTCAACAGTGTTCCCAGTTTGTTTTCTGGAAGTTCTTCCATGTGCAGTCGATGCTTAGATGATTTGCTGGGGAGAGAGTGGTCTTGTCCTCCTATTGTTCTGATATTTTGGAACCAACTGCCATCCTGCAAGACCAATTTTGTTAACTGAAATGCTGTTGTTCTTCAGCGACTAAGCCATATTTGACTCTTTGTATCCCCTTGGACTCTAGTACATCATTCCTCTCTGCCCCTCACTGTCTCCCATAGTTTCCCTGAGATCATGTCCTATGAATCGCTGATGCAATCCAAAAGTCTCATCCTCTCTCACCCACTGATCCTCCTGCTTTCCACATTTTCTAAAGATCACGGTCTTTCTAATGAGTCAACTCTTTGCCTCAGGTGGACGAAGCTTCGGGGCTTTATTTTCAGCATCAGCCCTTCCAATGAGTCTTCAAAGATGATTTTATATACAATTCATTTGTTTGGTATTCCTGCAGTTCAAAAGAATCTCACAAGTCTTCCCCAGCAGGGCAGTTCACAATCAGTAATCCCTTGGTGTTCTCACATCTGTACATACTTTTGGAAAGAACAGAGATATGACTCTACGGGCCTCTGTGGGCCAAGTCATGTTCTAGTTTTTAAAGACACTCTCTAGCATCGCTTGGTTAGCATGTGAGATGAGAGCAATTATGGTGTAGTTTGAGCATTCTTTGGCATTACCTTTCTTAGGGATTGGAATGAAAACTGAACTTTTCCAGTCCTGCGACCACCACTGAGTTTTTCAGATTTGCTGACATATCGAGTGTAGCACTTTCACTGCATCATCTTCCAGGATTTTAAATAGTTCACCTGGAATTCCATCACCTACACTAACTTTGTTCCTAGTGATGCTTAATAAGGCCCACTTGTCTTCACATTCCAGGATGTCTGGCTCTAGGTGAGTGATCACACCTTCGTGTTTTTCTGGGTCCTGAAGATCTTTTATGTACAGTCTTTCCCATTCGATTGCTTTCCTCTGTTTCTTTGCATTGATCACTGAGACTGAGAAGGTCTTTCTTATTTCTCCTTGCTACTCTTTGGAATTCTACATTCAAATGGGTATCAATTTCCTTTTCTCCTTTGCTTTTCACTTCCCTTCTTTCCACAGCTATTTGTAAGGCCTCCTCAGACAGCCAATTTGCTTTTTTGCATTTCGTTTTCTGGGGGATGATCTTGATTCCTGTCCCCTGTACAATGTCATGAACCTCCATCCATAGTTTATCAGGCACACTCTCTGTCAGATCTAGTCCCTTAAAACTATTTCTCACTTCCACTGTATAGTCATAAGGGATTTGACTTATGTTATGCCTGAATGGTATAGTGGTTTTCTCCACTTTCTTCAATTTCAGTCTGAATTTTGCAACAAGGAGTTCATGATCTGTGCCACAGTCAGCTCCTGGTCTTGTTTTTGCTGGCTGTATAGAGATTCTCCATCTTTGACTGAAAGAATAAAATCAATCTGTTTTCAGTGTTGAGCATTTGCTGATGTCTTCTCTCTGTCATTTTTTGGCCAGATTAATAAAAATGGCTTAAATTTCTTTTGACACCCCCCAAAAAAAATAATTGGAAAAATTTCAAATACCAATGGTATTTAAATGACATTTACCGTAGATTTATAGCATATTTTACTTGAGGATCATAATTTCTACGACTATGTAAGTTTTTAAAACTGCTAATGGAAGGGGATTATTTGATACTATTGAGTCGGACACGACTGAGCGACTGAACTGAACTGAACTGAACTGAACATTTTATGAATAAGGAATCCATTTTTCTTCATTTTTCTGATCTTCTTGGTTGAAAGAGTTATGCAATATTTTTTTTCACTTTGGTTTTAGTTTCAGTTCTTTTTTTTATAGTTTTATTTTTATGTTATTTATTGTTTTTTTCATTTTATTTATCTATTTTTTTTTATTGGAGGCAAATTACTTTCCATTAATATATTGGTTGGTTTTGCCATACACTGACACGAATCTGCCCTGGGTTTACATGTGTTCCCCCTCTTGAACCCCCAGCCCAACTTCCTCTTCCCCATATCCTACCTCCAGGTCATCCATGTGCACCAGCACCAAGCATCCTGTATCATTCATTGAAACTGGACTGGTGATTCATTTCACATATGATAATATACATGCTACAATGCCATTCTCTCAAATCATCCCATCTTCACCCTCTCCCACAGAGTCACAAAGGCTGTTCTACACACTTATGTCTCTTTTGATGTCTCGTGGGAAATAGATGGAAAAACAGTGGAAACAGTGTCAGACTTTATTTTGGGGGCTTCAAATTCACTGAAGATGCTGATTGCAGCCATGAAATTTAAAGACGCTTACTCCTTGGAAGGAAAGTTATGACCAACCTAGATAGTATATTAAAAAGCAGAGACGTTACTTTGTGAACAAAGGTCCATCTAGTCAAGGCTATGGGTTTTCCCGTGGTCATGCATGGATGTGGGAATCGGACTGTGAAGAAAGCTGATCACGGAAGAATTGATGCTTTTGAACTGTGGTGTTGGAGAAGACTCTGTTCATTGGAAGGACTGATGCTAAAGCTGAAACTGCAGTACTTTGGCCACATCATGCGATGAGTTGTCTCACTGGAAAAGACTCTGATTCTGGGAAAGGTTGGGGGCGGGAGGAGAAGGGGACGACAGAGAATGAGATGGCTGGATGGCATCAACGACTCTGTGGACATGAGTTTGAGTGAACTCCGGGAGTTGGTGATAGGGAGGCCTGGCGTGCTGTGATTCATGGGGTCGCAGAGAGTCGGACACGACTGAGCAACTGAACTGAACTGAACTGATACAGGGTTAAGGCTACCATTATTCTAAATTCCATATATATGCATTAATATGCTGTATTGATGTTTTCCTTTCAGGCTGACTTCATTCTGTATAATAGGCTCCAGTTTCATCCACCTCATTAGAGCTGACTCAAATGCATTTTTTTAATAGCTGAAAAATACTCCATTGTGTATATGTACCAGAGCTTTCTTATCCATCCATCTGCAGATGGACATCTAGGTTGCTTCCATGTCCTCGCTATTATAAACAGTGCTGCAATGAATATTGGAGTACATGTCTTTCTTTCAATTCTGATTTCCTCGGTGTGTACGCCCAGGAGTGTGATTGCTGGATCATTTTTTGAGGAATCACCACATTGTTCTCCATAGTGACTGTAGTAGTTTGCATTCCCACCAACAGTGTAAGAGGGTTCCATTTTCCCCACACCCTCTCCAGCATTTACTGCATGTAGACTTTTGGATAGCAGCCATTCTGCCTGGTGTGAAATGGTATCTCATTTTTGCTTTGATTTGCATTTCTCTGATTATGAGGGATGTTGAGCATTTTTTCATGTATTTGCTAGCCATCTTTATGTCTTCTTTGGAGAAATGTCTGTTTAGTTCTTTGGCCCATTTTTTGATTGGGTCATTTTTTTTTTTTTCTGGAATTGAGCTGCAGGAGCTGCTTGTATATTTTGGAGATTAATTCTTTGTCAGTTGTTTCATTTGCTATTAATTTCTCCTATTCTGAAGACTGTCTTTTCACCTTGCTTATAGTTTCCTTTGCGGTGCAGAAGTTTTTATTTAAATTAGGTCCCATTTGTTTATTTTTTCTTTTATTTCCAGTATTCTGGGAGGTGGGTCATGGAGGATCCTGATGTGATTTATGTCGGAGAGTGTTTTGCCTATGTTCTTCTCTAGGAGTTTTACAGTTTCTGGTCTTACATTTAGATCTCTAATCCATTTTGAGTTTATTTTTGTGTGTGGTCTTAGGAAGTGAACTAGTTTCATTCTTTTGCAAGTGGCTGACTAATTTTCCCAGCACAACTTGTTGAAGAGACTTTCTTTTCTCCATTTTATATTCTTGCCTCCTTTGTCAAAGATAAGTTGTCCATAGGGGAGTGAATTTATTTCTGGGCTTTCTATTTTGTTCCATTGATCTATATTTCTGTCTTGATGACAGTACCATCCTGTCTTGATGACAGTACCATACTGTCTTGATGACTGTGGCTTTTTAGTAGAGCCTGAAAGGGCGGGAGGAGAAGGGGACGACGGAGAATGAGATGGCTGGATGGCATCACCAACTCGATGGGCATGAGTTTGAGTGTACTCCGGGAGTTGCTGATGGACAAGGGGGCCTGGCGTGCTGTGATTCATTGGGTCGCGGAGAGTCGGACACGACTGAGCGACTGAACTGAACTGAACTGAAGTCTGGCAGATTAATTCCCCGAGTTCCATTCGTCTTCCTCAAGATTGCTTTGGCTATTCAAGGTTTTCTGTATTTCCAAAAAATTATGAGATTATTTGTTATAGATTTGGGAAAAATATCGTTGGTAGCCTGAAAGGTATTGCATTAAATGTATAAATTACTTTGGGTAGTATACTCATTTTTACTATATTTATTCTTCCAATCCACGAAAACGATATATTTCTCCATCTATTAGTGTCCTCTTTGGTTACTTTCACTAGTATTTTATAGTTTTTTGTGTACAAGTCTTTTGTTTCCTTAGGTAGATATATTGCTAAGTATTTAATTCTTTTCATTGTAACAGTGAATGGAATAGTTTCCTTAATTTCTCTTTCTATTTTCTCATTATTATTGTGTAGGAATGCAAGGGATTTTTGTGTTGATTTTATATCCTGCAACTTTACTCTGCTCATTGGTTAGCTCTAGTAGTTTTCTGGTAGAGTCTTAAGGGTTTTCTGTGTAGAGAATCATGTCATCAGCGAATACTGAAAGTTTTACTTCTTCTTTTCCAAGTTGTATTCCTTTTATGTCTTTTTCTGCTCTGATTGCTGTGGCCAAAACTTCCAGAACTATGTTGAATAGTAGTGGTGAGAGTGGGTACCCTTGTCTTGTCCCTGATTTTAGGGGAAATGCTCTCAGTTTTTCACCATTGAGGATCATGTTTGCTGTGTATTTGTCATATATAGCTTTTGTTATGTTGAGATATGTCCTTTCTATTCCCACTTTCTGAAGGGTTTTTATCATATGGATCTTGAATTTTGTCAAAGGCTTTCTCTGCATCTATTGAGATAGTCATATGATTTTTATTTTTCAGTTTGTTAACATGGTGTATTATATTGATTGATTTGTAGATATTGCAGAATCCTTGCATTCCTGGGGTAAAGCCCACTTTGTCATGATGTATGATCTTCTTAATGTGTTGTTGGATTCTGATTGCGAGAATTTTGTTAAGGATTTTTGCATCCATGTTCATCAGTGATATTGGCCTGTAGTTTTCTTTTTTTGTGTGGGATCTTTACCAGGTTTTGGGATTAGCGTGATGGTGGCCTCATAGAATGCATTTGGAAGTTTCCTTTCCTCAGCAATTCTCTGAAAGAGTTTCATTAGAATAGGTGTTTGCTCTTCACTAAATTTTTGGTAGAATTTAGTTGTGAAGCCCTCTGAGCCTGGGCTTTTGTTTGCTGGAATATTTCTAATCTCAGTCTCTAATTCTGTGCTTCTGATGGGTCTGTTAAGATTTTCTATTTCTTTCTGGTTCAGTTTTGGAAGGTTTTACTATTCTAAGAATTTGTCCATTTCTTCCAAGTTATTCATTTTATTGCCATATAATTTCTGATAGTATTCTCTAATATTCCTTTGTATTTCTGTGTTGTCGGTTGTGATCTCTTCATTTTCATTTCTAATTTTATTGATTTTGTCCTTCTCCCTTGTTTCTTGATGAGTCTGGCTAGTGGTTTATCAATTTTATTTACCTTCTCGAAAAAACAGCTTTTGCCTTTGGTGATTTTTGCTATGGTCTCTTTTGTTTCTTTTGCATTTATATCTGCCCTAATTGTTATGATTTCTTTCCTTCTACTATCCCTGGGGTTCTTCATTTCTTCCTTTTCTAGTTTCTTTAGATGTAGAGTTAGGTTATTTAGTTGAATTTTTTCTTGTTTCTTGAGGTGTGCCTGTATTGCTATGAACTTTCCCCTTAATACTGCTTTTACAGTGTCCCAGAGGTTTAGGGTTGTTGCGTTTTCATTTTCATTAATTTCTATGCATATTTTGATTTCTCTTTTAATTTCTTCTATATTTTGTTCATTATTCAGCAGCGAGTTGTTCAGACTCCATATGTTGGCATTTTTGATAGTTTTTTTCCTGTAATTGAGATCTAATCTTACTGCATTGTGGTCAAAAAAGATACTTGGAATGATTTCAATTTTTTTTGAATGTACCAAGGCTATATTTATGGCCCAGGGTGTGATCTATCCTGGAAAAGCTTCAGTGTGCACTTGAGAAAAAGTTGAAATTCATTGTTTTGGGGTGAAACGTCCTATAGAGATCTATTAGGACTAACTTGTCTATTGTATCATTTAAAGTTTGTGTTTCCTTGTTAATTTTCTGTTTAGTTGACATATCCATAGGTGTGAGTGGGCTATTAAAGTCTCCCACTATTACTGTGCTATTGTAAATTTCCCCTTTCATACTTGTTAGTAATTTTCTTACATATTGTGGTGCTCCTATGTTGGGTGCATAAATATTTATAATTGTTATATCTTCTTCTTGGATTGATCCTTTGATCATTATGTACTTTCCTTCTTTGTCTCTTTTCATAGGCTTTGTTTTAAAGTCTATTTTATCTTATATGAGTACTGCTACTCCTGCTTTCTTTTGGTCTTTATTTGCGTCGAATTTACTTTTCCAGCCCTTCACTTTCAGTCTGTATGTGTCCCTAGTTTGAAGTGGGTCTCTTGTAGAGAACATATACGGGGGTCTTGTTTTTGTGTCCATTCAGCCAGCCTTTGTCTTTTGGTTAGGACATTCAACCCATTTACGTTTAAGGTGATTATTGATAAGTATGATCCCATTTCCTTTTTCTTTATTTTTTTTTTGGTTCGAGTTTATATACCATTTCTGTGTTTCCTGTCTAGAGAAGATCGTTTAATCTTTGTTGCAGAGCTGGTTTGGTGTGCTGAAATCTCTCAGTTTTTGCTTGTCTGTAAAGTTTTTGATTTCTCCTTCATATTTGAATGAGATCCTTGCTGGGTATAGTCATCTGGGCTGTAGGTTACTTACTTTCATCACTTTAATATGTCTTGCCATTCCCTCCTGGCCTGAAGAGTTTCCTTTGAATGATCAGCTGTCATCCCTATGGGGATCCCATTGTGTGTTATTTGTTGTTTTTCCCTTGCGGCTTTTAATATTTTTTCTTTGTGTTTGATCTTTGTTAATTTGATTAATATGTGACTTGGGTTATTTCACCTTGGGTTTATCCTGTTAGGAACTCTCTGGGTTTCTTGGAATTGGGTGATTATTTCCTTCCCCATTTTAGTGAAATTTTCAACTATTATTTCCTCAAGTATTCTCTCATGGTCTTTCATTTTGTCTTCTTCTTCTGGGACTCGTATGATTCGAATGTTGGGGCATTTAACATTGTCCTAGAGATCTCTAATATTGTCCTCATTTCTTTTAATTTGTTTTTCTCTTTCCATCTCTGTTTCATTTATTTGTACAATTCTATTTTCTAGCTGACTTATCCTGTCTTCTATCTCCGTTATTCTACTGTTTGTTCCCTCAAATTGTTTCTGATCTCATCTATTGCACTGTTCATTGTATATTGACTTTTTTTCCCCCTCTAATTCCTTATTAAACATTTCTTGCATCTTCTCAATCCTTTTCTCCACTTTATTTATCTGTAACTCCTTTTTGCTTTCCACATTTTGAATCATTTTCACAATTAAAATTCAAAATTCTTTATCACGTAGGTTCCCTATGTCTTCTTCTTTTGTTTGTGTTGGTGGGCATTTATCCTGTTCCTTTACTTGCTGGGTGTTTCTCTGCCTCTTCGTCTTGCTTATATTACTGTGCTTGGGATGGCCTTTCCGTCCTCTGGCAGTTTGTGGAGTTCTCTTTATTATGTAGTTACCTCGTTGTGTGTGGGGTTGGATGGGTGACTTGTCAAGGTTCCCTAATTTGGTTTGCTTGTTTCAGTGTTCTGGTGGGTGGAGCTGGATTTCTCTCTGGATTGCAGTGGAGAGTCCAGTAATGAGTTTGAGATGTCAGAGGTTTAGGGTGGCTTTGGGCAGCCTATATGTTGAAGCTCAGGGCTGTTTTCTTGTGTTGCTGGCGAATTTGTGTGGTATTTATTTCACCAAAACTTGTTGACCCTTGGGTTGTGCCTTTTTTCAGTTTATGTATGGAGGCATTTGATGGGCACCTATCAATTAATGTACCCTGGAACAGGACGTCTCTGGTGTTCTCAGGATTTGGCCTTAAGCCTCTGCCTCTGGTTTTGTCTTATTCTTGCAGTAGGCTCAAGACTTCTCCCTCTGTTACCTCCAAGGCGGTTACTTCTATTGTAAAATCTCTACTGTTTGCTGGTCTCTTCAGTGTCTAATTCCCATCCTGACACCATGGGGTGGTGGTGGACACCTGCTCACCTGTTCAATCCTGCCGTGGGGAGGGAGGAACGCTGCTAACAAATATCACTGGCATCTGTGGGGAGTGCTCACAGTGTCTCTACTACTGTGGGAATGCACCCGCTCGCAGCGTGTGACTTTTTCCTGTTTATGCTGCTCAGGGTCTAGGTTGTCCGCCAGGTGCTGTCCCTGGCCAGCGCTGGGTTGCATGCACTTTCCAGGTCTGAGCGACTCAGGTTCAGGTCCGCGAGTACTCCACAAAAGCGCAGACTTGGCTGGGCCTGTGTTTTGTGCCTTCCCCGGTCTGAGCAGCTCAGGTGATTAGGCGTTTGCTGAGCGTGGTCGCTGTGGCTTATCCCCTCCCCGGTCCCTGTTGCTTGGTTTTGTGGTTGTACAACCGGAGCACTTTCTCAGGTAAATATTGACCGACCCAAACTCAAGAAGTCTTGGTTAGCAAGGAAGCCTGACTTCAGCTTGGTATGGGAAGCCTCTCCGGGGCTGCAGCTGCCCCTTTCGGCACTGGCTGCCCTCCATGCCTGTCCCGGCGGGAGCTGGGGGATGAGCCGCCCACAGCCGGCTTACTTTGCTCAGTCCTTTGTTCTGTGAGCTGGACTGGAAGAATCTTCGGTTGGGGCTTTTCGCTGCACAGTCTGCTTTGCTCCCATTAGAGCGCTCAGCTTGCCCTCGGGGTGTTCAGGCCCGGTCCTCTCTCTAAGTGCTGCCTTCACGCCTCCCTGCCCAGCCCCCATCTGCTAGTGGTGGGTGCGGGCATCTGCACCACTTCTCCACTGAGAATTTCCTCTGGGCACTTAGTCTGTGAGCTTTAATTATTTATGTCTCTTTTCTCCTAGTTATGTGGCACTCTGAGGTTGCAAGCCTATCCACAGAGTCGCCTGTGTTTCCATGTGCTTGGAAACTTCTCTTAATTTTTTTTAAGCCTCCCTTCCCGGGACAGAGCTCCCTTCCTCCCTCTTTTGTATCTCTTTGTCTTTTATGCTGTTTCCTACCTCGTTTTGAAGTCTATGGGCAGCTTTTCTGGGTGCCTGATGTCCTCTGCCGGTACTCAGAAGTTGTTTTATGGGACTTACTCAGTGTTCAAATGTTATTTTGCTGATTTTGTGGGGGAGAAAATGGTCACCCTGTCCTATTCCTCCACCATCTTCCCATGCTCCCCTTAGTTTCAGTTCTATCATAACCATATTTTGAACGAGGTTATCCTCACATTTAGTAACAATCAAAAGAAGAGTTGATCATAAAAATGTCTCTACAGTATCTTTATTATTCCTAGATAAGAAGAAGCATATTAAAGCAATGGGTAATATGGGTGATCATAAATCTGACTTCCATTTTGAAATTAGAGGAGCAAATATATTTTGAGACTGCAGAAGTGTAACTGTGCCATTCATATTAAAGCGTTCTACCGTTCAGATAGTTACTGATACAAGTGCCCTAACTTGATATTATTTCTCTTCTCTATCATCAATATCAGTTAGACCACAAGAAAATATTGTGGTACATCAATCTGCTATTTCTCTTATTGATTTTTTAATGGAAGGGTAATTGTTTTAAAGCCTTTGACTGTGTGGATCACAATAAACTGTGGAACATTCTGAAAGAGATGGGAATACCAGACCCCTGAGCTGCCTCTTGAGAAACCTGTATGCAGTTCAGGAAGCAACAGTCAGAACTGTACATGGAAGAAGAGACTGGTTCCAAATAGGAAAAGGAGTACATCAAGGCTGTATATTGTCACCTTGCTTATTTAACTTATATGCAGAGTACATCATGAGGAATGCAGGGTTGGAAGAAGCACAAGCTGGAATCAAGATTGCTGGGAGAAATATCAATAACCTCAGATATGCAGATAACACCACCGTTACAGCAGAAAGTGAAGAGGAACTCAAACGCCTCTCGGTGAAAGTGAAAGAGGAGAGTGAAAGGGTTGGCTTGCAGCTTAACATTCAGAAAACAAAGATCAAGCCATCTGGTCCCATCATTTCATGGGAAATAGATGGAAAAACCGTGGAAACAGTGTCAGACTTAATTTTTTGGGCTCCAAAATCACTGCAGATGCTGATTGCAGCCATGAAATTAAAAGACGCTTACTCCTTGGAAGGAAAGTTATGACTATCCTCAATAGTATGTTAAAAATCAGAGACATTACTTTGCCAACCAATGTCCGTCAATTCAAGGCTATGGTTTTTCCCGTGGTCATGTATGGATGTGAGATTTGGACTTTGAGGAAAGCTGATCGCCGAAGAATTGATGTTTTTGAACTGTGGTGCTGGAGAAGATTCTTGAGAGTCCCTTGGACTGCGAGGAGATCCAACCAGTCCATTCTAAAGGAGATCAATCCTGGGTGTTCATTTGAAGGACTGATGCTAAAGCTGAAACTGCAATACTTTGGCCACTTCATGCGACGAGTGGACTCACTGGAAAAGACTCTGATCCTGGGAAAGTGTGAGGGCGGGAGGGGAAGGGGACAACAGAGAATGAGATGACTGGATGGCATCACCGACTCTATGGACATGAGTTTGAGTGAACCCTGGAGTTGGTGATGGACAGGGAGGCCTGGCGTGCTGTGATTCATGGGGTCGCGGAGATTCGGACACGACTGAACGACTGAACTGAACGGAACTGAACTGAACTGTTTTACCGAATTTTGCTGTATTCTGTCAGAACTCAAAATAAATCAGGCATAGATATACCTATATCCCCTCCCTTTCGGAACACCTTCATATCTCCCTCTCCATCTCACAATCTAAGTTGAGCATTTTTCACTGGGTGTCACTTAGCAGCTGCTCTAAATCAAATGGTTTCAATGTCTACTTGACATACTTTGGCAGCTATGTCTGTTTCTCTTTTGCAGTACCACATCGTAACTCCATTATGCAACAGTGATTTTGGACTGAGGGTGTAAACTTCTACCTTTCCAGGTGTGTAGGGTAATGTGCCAGCCCATGACAAACCTTTCCCTAAACTACAACAGGCAGGCCATTCATATTTCCCTGAATTTTGCAAGAATTCCGTGTGTCTCCAGAGAGGTGCTGAACTCATATTTTGACCCTGCTGACGCATGTGAACTTTGCAAGAATTCCATGTGTCTCCAGAGGGGTGCTGAACTCATATTTTGACCCTCCTGACCTATGGGAACTGAGCATGAACCCAGGAAGACATGGTTAACAACTGGCAGCCTGCTCAGAGCTTGATGGCAGATGTGGTCTCTGGGGCTGATATAACAGCAGCCTCGTGCCTTCTGCCTTGGTCTGATACAAACATTCCTCTCTGCCTCCGTGGAGGACAGGGCCATAAATTGAAGCCTATTTGCACATCTTTGATATTTTGTAAAAGATTCTTGAGAGTCCATTGGACTTCAAGGAGATCCAACCAGTTCATTCTAAAGGAGATCAATCCTCAGTGTTCATTGGAAGGACTGATGCTAAAGCTGAAACTTCAATACTTTGGCCACCTCATGAGAAGTGTTGACTCACTGGAAGACTCTGATGCTGGGAGGGACTGGGGGCAGAAGGAGAACGGTACGACAAAGAATTAAAAGGCTGGATGACATCACTGACTCCATGGACATGAGTTTGAGTGAAGTCCAGGAGTTGGCGATGGACAGGGAGGTCTGGAGTACTGTGATTCATGGGGTTTCAAAAAGTCGGATACGACTGAGCCAGTGAACTGAAATGAACTGAACTGAATGTGCAATCTTTGGTTCTGTGAGTGTCTGTTTTCACTATATGGTCATAGAGAATTATCTCAAGAAAGGACTTTTTATGCATTTTGGTCTCTGGTGTTCCCATGGATTAGGTTGTTACGTCACCTTAGACCTGTCAGATCATCCTCAGATAATTAAAGCTTTGTCCTTATCATAGGGCAAGTGATACAGTCCGGACATTCCTCCTAGGTCCACCTCAATGATGATGGACAGGTGTATCTGATTTTTTTCTCTGCTGGAAATTACAGTTAGGCACATTTGTTTTTGTTTTTCTTTCCCGTGGTTATGTTGCTCTAAGCGATCCCAGAGCTCTCCACTGTCACTGTCCTGAGAGGGTTTACAAGCTTCTCCTCATTTACAACTTCCTCTCCAAGACCAGCTTCAGCCCCTAAATACTTTGTCTCTCTTTGTGTCTCTTTTATTTTTTCCTACCTCCTTTTCAAAGGAAAATATGTTTGACTTCTGGGTATCTTGGGCCATTCAACAGTGTTCACATTTTTTTGTCTGGAAGTTCTTCCATGTGCAGTCGATGCTTAGATGAATTTGTTGGGGAGGGAGTGGTCTTGTCCTCCTATTCCTCTGATATTTTGGGACCAACTGCCATCCATCAAGACCCATCTTATTAACAGAAATGTTATTGTTCTCCAGCCACTAAGCCATGTTTGACTCTTTGTATCCCCTTGGACTCTAGCACAAGAGGCCTCTCTGTCCCTCACTCTCTCCCATAGTTTCCCCAAGATCATGTCTTTTGAATCGCTGATGCTCTCCAGATGTCTCATCCTCTCTCACCTACTGATCCTCCTGCTTTCACCATTTTCTAAAGATCATGGTCTTTTCTAATGAGTCAGCTCTTTGCTTCAATTGGACAAAGCTTTGGGTCTTTATTTTCAGCATCAGTCCTTCCAATGAGTCTTCAAAGTTGTTTTTCTTTACAATTAATTTGCTTGGTATTCCTTCAGTTCAAAAGAATCTCACAAGTCTTCCCCAGCAGAGCAGTTCTTAATAAGTAATCCCTTTGTGTTCTCATATCTGTACATACCTTTGGAAAGACCAGAGATATGACTCAACGGACCTCTGTACGTCAAGTCACGATTTAGTTTTTAAAGACCCTTTCTATCACCGCATGATTAGCATGTGAGATGAGAGCAATTATGCTGTAGTTTGAGCGTTCTTTGGTATTGCCTTTCTTTGGGATTGGAATGACGACTGACATTTTCCAGTCCGGTGGCCGCTGCTGCGTTTTCCAAATTTGCTGGCATATTGAGTGCAGCACTTTCACATCATCATCTTCCAGGATTTGAAATAGCTCAACTGGAATTCCATCATCTACTCTAGCTTTGTTCATAGTGATGCTTCCTAAGGCCCACTTGTCTTCACATTCCAGGATGTCTGGCTCTACGTGAATGATCACACCATCATGATTTTCTGGGTCCTGAAGATCTTCTATGTACAGTTCTTCTGTGCATTCTTGCCACCTCTTCTTAATATCTTCTGCTTCTCTTTGGTTCCTAACATTTGTGTTCTTTATTGAGCCCACCTTTGCATGAAATGTTCCTTCAGTATTTCTAATTATCCTGCAGATATGTCTAGTCTTTCCCATTCTATTGCTTTCCTCCATTTCTTTGCATTGATCACTGAGGAAGTCTTTCTTATTTCTCCTTGCTATTCATTGGAACTCTACATTCAAATGGGTATAAATTTCCTTTTCTCCTGTTCTTTACACTTCCCTTCTTTCACAGCCATTTGCAAGGTTTCCTCAGACAGCCATTTTGCTTTTTTGCATTTCTTTTTCTTGGGGATGATCTTGATTCCTGTCTCCTGGACAATGTCATGAACCTCCACCTATAATTTATCAGGCACCCTCTCTGTCAGATCTAGTCCCTTAAAACTATTTCTCACTTCCACTGTTTAGTCATAAGTGAATTGACTTAAGTCATACGTGAATGGAATCGGGGTTCTCTCCAATTCCTTCTATTTCAGTCTGCATTTTCAACAAGGAGTTCAGGATCTGTGCCACAGTCAGCTCGTGGTCTTGTTTTTGCTGTCTCCATCTTTGACTGAAAGAATAAAATCAATCTGATTTCAGTGTTGAGCATTTGGTGATGTCTTCTCTCTGTAATTTGTCCAGATGAATAAAAATGGCTTAAATTATTTTTTGACCAAAAAATAATTGGGAAAATTTCAAATACTAGTGGTATTTAAATGATATTTACCATAGACTTATAACGTATTTTACTTGAGGATCATAATTTCTACGACTATGTAAATTTTTAAATCTACTAACGGAAGGGGATTATTTGATACTAATTTATATTTTATGATTAAAGGAATCCATTTTTCTTTGTTTTTCTGATCTATCTTGGTTGAAAGAGTTATGTAATATTTTCCCCCCTTTGGTTTTAGTTTCAGTTCTATCATAACCGTATTTTGAACGAGGTTAACCTCACATTTAGTAAGAATCAAAAGAAGAGTTGATCAGAAAAATGTCTCTACAGTATCTTCATTAATCCGAGATAAGAAGAAGAAGCATGCTAAGCAATGGGTAATGTGGATGGTCATAATTCTGACTTCAATCCTGGAAGTAGAGAAGCGAATGTATTTTCAGCCTGCAGAAGTTTAAGAGTGCCATTCACACTAAAGCGTTCTGCCATCCTGATAGTTTCTGATACAAGTGCCCTAACTTGAAAGTTTTTCTCTTCTCCATCATCAATATCAGTTAGACCACAGGAGCATATTGTGAAACATCACCCTGCTGTTTCTCTCTTTTTTTTTAAATGGAAGGGTAATTGTTTTACCGAATTTTGCTGTATTCTGTCAGAATTCAAAATAAATCAGGCCTAGATATATATATATCCCTTCCCTTTCGGAACACCCTCATATCTCCCTCTCCATCCCACAATCTAGGTGTAGCACTGTTCACGGTGTTTCACCTAGCAGCTGTTTTAAACCAAATGGCTGCAGTGTATGTTTGACATACTGTGGTAGCTATGTCTACTTCTATTTTGCAGTACCACATTTTATCTCCATTATGCAACAGTGATTTTGCGCTGAGGGTGGAAACTTCTACATTTCCAGGTGTGTACAGTCATGTGGCAGCCTATGACAAATGCCAGGAGACAGTGAGGGAAATCCTACCTGTGGCAAAGGTCAATTGTGGAAGAGGCCTGACGGGCAAAGTCTAATCAAGACTCGAGGAACCCCGTGGACTTACCCGAGCATCTACCCCAAAGAAAACTGGAGTCTGACTGCCTTACTATCTTATGCCTCTTACCAAGTCCTCTAATACTTACAGAGGCTTACCCCCAACCACCTTTCTCTGAAAACATTAATTCACAGCTGTAGTTTAAAAGTTCTCCTCGGCTTAATAGGAGTGTGCCAATCCAAGCCCCTCTGATAGCTTTCTAACTTGCATGACAAGTTTGTCCGGGCTCTTACAACTATGAATGCAACTGTTTACAGCCTCCCAGCCATGCAAGGACAAAAAACCTAATATTCTAAAATACAGGAATTTGTTGAAGAAGTTAAATCATTAGAATAGTACTAAAAAAGATTTCATTGTTGAATCAATACTTGCTGCAAGCTTTCCATATTTTCTATCTATTGTACCCTTGGAAATATATTAATCACATATGGAGAAAATAAGTAGTAGCCTTTGATTTAACCGCACCAGATCTTAAGGTAATAAATTCCTTTTTTTGTAGCTCACTACACCCTTGCCTTATAGGAATGTAACTTTGTCATATGTCTTTGGAGAATAGCACTTGACTTTAGGAAAATCACCTTAAAAGAATATAAGACTTTTTCTAGCTAACTAACCTTTGTTAGGAGAGAGGGCCATAAACTGTTAGCAGGCCTCCTTGCCAGAAGATGATGTAAACCACCTAAAACTTTTGTATATCACGAGACATACAAAAATAAGCCCTGATCCTGGTAAAGATCAAGACTGCTGACCCCGTGTGATTTTGGTGTGACTCTATACCTCGCGTTCTCTATTTTTCATGCACAACTTAGGGTATAAAAGCAGCACTGGAAAATAAAGTTTTGGGCCTTGCTCACTGAAGCTTGGTCTCCCCATGTCGTTCTTTTTCCATCCTTTTCTCTATTCTCCTTTTACTGGTTGAGATCCTTGGAGCACTGGGCCCTCTGCGTTTACTTATCTGCCTGGACTTCTAAGACCCACTTGAGGGGCTGCCCTGGTGGAGTGCCTCCAGTGATTCGAGAGGTCGCCTGCGGACTACGTAAACAGAGCAAACCCCGTGCTTGGGTTTTGTCGGTTTCCTGTGTAAACCAAGGAATCATTAGCCCCTGTCTCTCTCTCTTTCTCTGACACCAACATCATTCATCCTGCGGATACCCTGGATCATATTAAGGCTGGTTCCTGATAGACAAACCTTTTCCTAATCTACAACAGGCAGGTCATTCATGTTTCCCAGTACTGGAGATCTCTGATACATTGTTGCCTCTCTTTCTAGGTCAATACATCAACCATATTCATTGTTTAAAAATCATCCTAATACAACTGGTGTAACAAATAGGTGTCAGATTATGCATGATACTGAAGATTAAAATTAATGTTGGGACATGTCAACAAATTCCTACAATTCTCTTATTTGAAGAATAAAGCTATATTCTCATTTTCATAGTGTCAATTTCACTTTGAAATAATTAGAGTAAACGAGCATTTCAGTTCCTGGATATTTTGCTCTGCTTTAATATAAAATATTCTGTTCAAGGAAACATTCAGTATGCATCAAAGGTACATTACACCTAATGAATTGTTTGAAAAAATAGAAAATGTAAACAATGTAAAAAGGCAAAATGTAAATAAATTGACTTGTGAAATCATCCAGGCAGAACTGACTGGGTGTCTAAGTTAGGATGGTATGGGGGAAGGATCAGAAACAAATCAAATTTAGAAACAACAAATGAGCATATATATATATATATATATATATATATATATATATATATATATATATCGTGAGGAGCTACCCCACGCCTGAGGTCAGGGCCGGCGGCCGAGAGGAGCTACCCTACGTCCAACAGGTGGTGGCTGCGCGGGCGCAGGAGGGCCCAGAGGAGCTACTCCGCGTTCAAGGTCAGGAGGGGCGGCCTTGAGGAGATACCCCTCACCCAAGGTAAGGTACAGCGGCTGCACTTTGCTGGAGCGGCTGTGAAGAGATTTTCCACGACCAAGGTAAGAGAAACCCAAATAAGACGGTAGGTATTGCTAGGGGGCACCAGAGGGCAGACAAACTGAAATCATAATCACAGGAAACTAGCCGATCTGATCACATGGACCACAGCCGAATGTGGTCCACTGGAGAAGGGAATGGCAAACCACTTCAGTATACTTGCCTTGAGAACCCCATGAACAGTAACAAAGGGCAAAATGATAGGATACTAAATGAGGAATTCCCCAGGTCAGTAGGTGCCCAGTATGCTACTGGAGCTCAGTGGAGAAATAACTATAGAAGGAATAAAGGGTTGGAGCAAAAGCAAAACCAATACCCAGTTGTGGATGTGACCAGTGATAGAAGCAAGGTCAGGTGCTGTAAAGAGCAATATTGCATAGGAACCTGGAATGTTAGGTCCATGAATCAAGGCAAATTGGAAGTGGTCAAACAGGAGATGACAAGAGTGAACGTCGACATTCTAGGAATCAGTGAATTAAAATGGACTGGAATGGGTGAATTTAACTCGGATGACCATTATATCTACTACTGTGGGCAGGAATCCCTTAGAAGAAATGGAGTAGCCATCATGGTCAACAAAAGAGTCCGAAATGCAGTACTTGGATGCAATCTTAAAAAGGACAGGATGATTTCTGTTCGTTTCCAAGGCAAACCATTCAATATTACAGTAATCCAGGCCTATGCCCCAACCAGTAATGCTGAAGAAGCCGAAGTTAATCGGTTCTATGAAGACCTGCAAGACCTTTTAGAACTAACACCCAAAAAAGAAGTCCTTTTCATTATAGGGGAATGGAATGCAAAAGTAGGAAGTCAAGAAACACCTGGAGTAACTGGCAAATTTGGCCTTGGAGCACGGAATGAAGCAGGGCAAAGGCTAATAGAGTTTTGTCAAGAGAATGCACTGGTCATAGCAAACACCCTTTTCCAACAACACAAGAGAAGACTCTACACATGGACATCACCAGATGGTCAACACCGAAATCAGATTGATTATATTCTTTGCAACCAAAGATGGAGAAGCTGTATACAGTTAGCAAAAACAAGACCAGGAGCTGACTGTGGCTCAGATCATGAACTCCTTATTGCGAAGTTCAGACTTAAATTGAAGAAAGTAGGGAAAACCACTAGACCATTCAGATATGACCTCAATCAAATCCCTTATGATTATACAGTGGAAGTGAGAAATAGATTTAAGGGACTAGATCTGATTGATAGAGTGCCTGATGAACTCTGGACGGAGGTTCGTGACATTGTACAGGAGACAGGGACCAAGACCATCCCCATGGAAAAGAAATGCAAAAGAGCGAAATGGCTGTCTGAGGAGGCCTTACAAATAGCTGTGAAAAGAAGAGAGGCGAAAAGCAAAGGAGAAAAGGAAAGATATAAGCATCTGAATGCAGAGTTCCAAAGAATAGCAAGGAGAGATAAGAAAGACTTCCTCAGTGATCAATGCAAAGAAATAGAGGAAAGCAACAGAATAGGAAAAACAAGAGACCTCTTCAAGAAAATTAGAGATTCCAAGGGAACATTTCATGCAAAGATGGGCTCGATAAAGGACAGAAATGGTATGGACCTAACAGAAGCAGAAGATATTAAGAAGAGGTGGCAGGAATACACAGAACTGTACAAAAAAGATCTTCACGACCAAGATATTCACGATAATGTGATCACTGACCTAGAGCCAGACATCTTGGAATGTGAAGTCAAGTGGGCCTTAGAAAGCATCACTACTAACAAAGCTAGTGGAGGTGATGGAATTCCAGTTGAGCTATTTCAAGTCTTGAAAGATGATGCTGTGAAAGTGCTGCACTCAATATGCCAGCAGATTTGGAAAACTCAGCAGTTGCCACAGGACTGGAAAAGGTCAGTCTTCATTCCAATCCCAAAGAAAGGCAATGCCAAAGAATGCTCAAACTACCGGACAATTGCACTCATCTCACACGCTAGTAAAGTCATGCTCAAAATTCTCCAAGCCAGGCTTCAGCAGTATGTAAACCATGAAATCCCATATGTTCAAGCAGGTTTTAGAAAAGGCAGAGGCTCCAGAGATCAAATTGCCAACATCCGCTGGATCATGGAGAAAGCAAGAGAGTTTCAGAAAAACATCTATTTCTGCTTCATTGACTATGCCAAAGCCTTTGACTGTGTGGATCACAATAAACTGTGGAACATTCTGAAAGAGATGGGAATCCCAGACCACCTGACCTGCCTCTTGAGAAACCTGTATGCAGGTCAGGAAGCAACTGTTAGAACTGGACATGGAACAACAGACTGGTTCCAAAAAGGAAAAGGTGTACGTCAAGGTTGTATATTGTCACCTTGCTTATTTAACTTATATGCAGAGTACATCATGAGGAACGCTGGGGTGGAAGAAGCACAAGCCGGAATCAAGATTGCTGGGAGAAATATCAATAACCTCAGATATGCAGATGACACTACCCTTATGGCAGAAAGTGAAGAGGAACTCAAAAGCCTCTTGATGAAAGTGAAAGAGGAGAGTGAAAAGGTTGGCTTGAAGCTCAACATTCAGAAAACAAAGATCATGGCATCTGGTCCCATCACTTCATGGGAAATAGATGGAAAAACAGTGGAAACAGTGTCAGACTTTGTTTTTTGGGCTCCAAATTCACTGCAGATGCTGATTGCAGCCATGAAATTAAAAGACGCTTGCTCCTTGGAAGGAAAGTTATGACCAACCTTGATAGTATATTAAAAAGCAGAGACATTACTTTGCCAACCAAGGTCCGTCTAGTCAAGGCAATGGTTTTTCCCGTGGTCATGTATGGATGTGAGAGTTGGACTGTGAAGAAAGCTGATCACCGAAGAATCGGTGCTTTTGAACTGTGGTGTTGGAGAAGACTCTTGAGAGTCCCTTATACTGCAAGGAGATCCAACCAGTCCATTCTAAGGGAGATCAATCCTGGATGTTCATTGGAGGGACTGATGCTAAAGCTGAAACTGCAATACTTTGGCCACCTCATGCGACGAGTTGACTCACTGGAAAAGACTCTGATGCTGGGAAAGGTTGGGGGCAGGAGGAGAAGGGGACGACAGAGAATGAGATGGCTGGATGGTATCACCGCCTCTGTGGACATGAGTTTTGAGTGTACTCCGGGAGTTGGTGATGGACAGGGAGGCCTGGCGTGCTGTGATTCATGGGGTCGCGGAGAGTCGGACACGACTGAGCGACTGAACTGAACTGAACTGACTGACTGATATATATATTAATGCTTTCTCAGTTTTATTATATTATACCAGTCATTGCAAAGAAAGCTAAGAGGTTAGACAGAAGGTTTTCTTCATTTAAAAAAATATGTGTTTCACTTGAAAATGTAGATGTAGACTACTCGATAATCACGATCAGTATCATACCATGATGGGATGCCAATGATAACATGACATAGTCAAGATTGCACCACAGTCAGCAAAAGATAAGCATTTTACAAGATGTATTAAAAAGGGTCATTCTTGCTCTACTCTCCTTATGCCATGCCTTTATTTGCTTCCACCAACACACCACCCTATATTTCCTCATGTATATTTTGATGTTGCTTTGCTGTTCCTACAAAGATAGACTTAAATCCTTCTGGTGATGCAGCATCTCAGCAAGGTAATCAGTTTTTGGAAGACATGGCATTTATTTCCCTTACTAGCTGCATTATCTCTTACACAGAATTTCTAGAGCTACAATCAGACAACATATTTTCAGTCATAATAAGCCACATTTCACAACTTTTCCTAAACACTTACTTGGGAATGGAAAGAACCTGTCTTCCTTCCTACCAAGTTGCCACAGATGTCTAATCTTCTATGTGTTGTATCTGTACCCAAGTTGCCTTATGTATCTTTCACATCAGCTAAGACATAGTGCTTGCCAAATGAAGTATTTTAAGTATTACCTGAATTTGGTCCCATCACTTCATGGGAAATAGATGGAAAAACAGTGGAACCAGTGTCAGACTTTATTTTTTTGGGCTCCAAAATCACTGCAGATGCTGATTGCAGCCATGAAATTAAAAGACGCTTGCTCCTTGGAAGGAAACTTATGACCAACCTTGATAGTATATTAAAAAAGCAGAGACATTACTTTGCCAACCAAGGTCCGTCTAGTCAAGGCAATGGTTTTTCCCGTGGTCATGTATGGATGTGAGAGTTGGACTGTGAAGAAAGCTGATCGCCTTGGTGATGAACAGGAAGGCCTGGCGTACTGTAATTCATGGGGTCGCGGAGAGTCGGACACGACTGAGCGACTGAACTGAACTGAACTGAATTAGGAATAAAAGGTGCGAAATAAATTAGCAGTCTAAAGCTATATACATTACTCAACAACATCCCATAGCCTCCAACATTACCATTATTCAGTTCAGTTCAGGTTGAATTCAGTCTCTCAGTCGTGTCAAACTCTTTGAAACCCCCTGAATCACACAATGCCAGGCTTCTGTGTCCTTCACCAACTCCCGGAGTTCAATCAAACCCACCTCCATAGAGTCGGTGATGACATCCAGCCTTCTCATTCTCTGCCGTCCCCTTCTCCTTCTGCCCCCAATCCCTCCCAGCATCAGAGTCTTTTCCAGTGAGTCAGCAGTTCGCATGAGGTGGTCAAAGTATTGCAGCTTCAGCATCAGTCTTTCTTATGAACATCCAGGACTGATCTCCTTTAGCATGGACTGGTTGGGTCTCCTTGTAGTCCAAGGGACTCTCAAGATTTTCTCCAACACCACAGTTCAAAAGCATCAATTATTCAGCTATCAGCTTTCTTCACAGTCCAAGTCTCACATCCATACATGATCCCTGGAAAAAATATAGCCCTGGCTAGACTGATCTTTGTTGGCAAAATAATGTCTCTGCTCTTTTATATGATTTAAAGGTTGGTTACAAATTTCTTTCCAAGGAGTGATCTTCCTTTAATTTCTTGCTGCAATCAGCTTCCGCAGTGATTTGGAGCCCCAAAAATAAAGTCTGAAACTGTTTCTACTGTTTCCCCATCTATTTCCCGTGACGTAATGGGACCATTTAGGTATGACCTAAATCAAGTCCCTTATGATTATACAGTGGAAATGAGGAATAGATTTAAGGGACTAGATATGATAGATAGAGTGCCTGATGAACTCTGGATGAAGGTTCGTGACATTGTAAAGGAGACAGGGACCAAGACCATCCCCATGGAAAAGAAATGAAAAAAAGCAAAATGGCTGTCTGAGGAGGCCTTACAAATAGCTGTGAAAAGAAGAGAAGTGAAAAGCAAAGGAGAAAAGGAAAGATATAAACATCTGAATGCAGAGTTCCAAAGAATAGCAAGGAGACATAAAAAAGCCTTCCTCAGTGATCAATGCAAAGAAATAGAGGAAAACAACAGAATACGAAAAACAAGAGATCTCTTCAAGAAAATTAGAGATTGCAAGGGAACATTTCATGCAAAGATGGGCTCGATAAAGAACAGAAATGGTATGGACCTAACAGAAGCAGAAGATATTAAGAAGAGGTGGCAAGAATACACAGAAGAACTGTATAAAAAAGATCTTCACAACCAAGATAGTCACGATAACGTAATCACTGACCTAGAGCCAGACATCTTGGAATGTGAAGTCAAGTGGGCCTTAGAAAGCATCACTACGAACAAAGCTAGTGGTGGTGATGGAATTCCAGTTGAGCTATTTCAAATCTTGAAAGATGATGCTGTGAGAGTGCTTCACTCCGTATGCCAGCAAACTTGGAAAACTCAGCAGTGGCCACAGGACTGGAAAAGGTCAGTCTTCATTCCAATCCCCAAGAAAGGGAATGCCAAAGAATGCTCAAACTGCCGCACAGTTGCACTCATCTCACACGCTAGTAAAGTCATGCTCAAAATTCTCCAAGCCAGGCTTCAGCAATATGTGAACCGTGAACTGCCAGATGTTCAAGCAGGTTTTAGAAAAGGCAGAGGCACCAGAGATCAAATTGCCAACATCCACCAGATCATGGAGAAGGCAAGAGATTTCCAGAAAAACATCTATTTCTGCTTCATTGACTATGCCAAAGCCTTTGACTGTGTGGATCACAATAAACTGTGGAACATTCTGAAAGAGACGGGAATACCAGACCACCTGACCTGCCCCTTGAGAAACCTGTGTGCAGGTCAGGAAGCAACACTCAGGACTTTACATGGAACAACAGAATGGTTCCAAATAGGAAAGGGAGTGCGTCAAGGCTGTATATTGTCACCTTGCTTATTTAACTTATATGCAGAGTATATCATGAGGAACGCTGGGCTGGGAGAAGCACAAGCTGGAATCAAGATTGTTGGGAGAAATATTAATAATCTCAGATATGCAGATGACACCACCCTAATGGCAGAAAGTGAAGAGGAACTCAAAAGCCTCTTGATGAAAGTAAAAGAGGACAGTGAAAAGGTTGGCTTGAAGCTGAACCTTCAGAAAACATAGATCAAGGCATCCGGTCCCATCATTTCATCTGAAATAGATGGGAAAACAGTAGAAACAGTGTCAGACTTTATTTTTGGGGGCTCCAAAATCACTGCATACGGTGATTGCAACCATGAAATTAAAAGACGCTTACTCCTTGGAAGGAAAATTATGATCAACCTTGATAATATATTAAAAAGCAGAGACATTACTTTGCCAACCAAGGTCCGTCTAGTCAAGGCTATGGTTTTCTCCATGGTCATGAATGGATATGAGAGTTGGACTGTGAAGAAAGCTGATCGCCGAAGAATTGATGCTTTTGAACTGTAGTGTTGGAGAAGACTCTTGAGAGTCCCTTGTACCGCAAGGAGATCTAACCAGTCCATTCTAAGGGAGATTGATCCTGGGTGTTCATTGGAAGGACTGATGCTAAAGCTGAAACTGCAATACTTTGGCCACCTCATGCGACGAGTTGACTCACTGGAAAAGACTCTGATGATGGGAAGGGTTGGCGGCGGGAGGAGAAGGGGACGACCGAGAATGAGATGGCTGGATGGCATCACCGACACTGTGGACATGATTTTGAGTGAACTCCAGGAGTTGGTGATGGACAGGGAGGCCTGAGGTGCTGTGATTCATGGGGTCGTGGAAGTTGGACACGGCTGAGCGACTGAGCTGAACTGAATGGGACCAGATGCCATGATTTTAGTTTTCTGAATGTGGAGCTTCAAACCAACTTTTTCACTCTCCTCTTTCACTATCATCAAGAGGCTTTTGAGTTCCTCTTCACTTTCTGCCATAAGGGTGATATCATCTTCATATCTGAGGGTATTGACATTTCTCCCAACAATCTTGATTCCAGCCTGTGCTTCTTCCAGCCCACTGTTCCTCGTGAGGTATTCTGCATAGAAATTAAATAGGCAGGGTGACAATATACAACTTTGACACACTCATTTTCCCTTTTGGAACCAGTCCGTTGTACCATTTCCAGTTCTAACAGTTGCCTCCTGACCTGCATACAGGTTTCTCAAGAGGCAGGTCAGGTGGTCTGGTATTCCCATCTCTTTCGGAATTTTCCACAGTTTGTTGTGATCCCCACAGTAAAAGGATTTGACATAGTCAATGAAGCAGAAATAGATGTTTTTCTGGAACTCTCTTAGTTTTTCCATGATACAGAGGATGTTGGCAATTTGATCTCTGGTGTCTCTGCCTTTTCTGAATCCAGGTTGAACATCTCGAAGTTCATGGTTCACGTATTGCTGAAGCCTGGCTTGGAGAATTTTGAGCGTGAATTTACTAGTGTGTGAGATGAATGCAATTGTGTGGTCATTTGAATATTCTTTGGCATTGCCTTTCTTTGGGAATGGAATGAAGACTGACCTTTTCCAGTCCTTTGGCCACTGCTGAGTTTTCCAAATTTGCTGTCATATTGAGTGCAGCATTTTCACAGTATCATCTTTCAGGATTTGAAGTAGCTCAACTGGAATTCCATCACCTCCACTAGCTTTGTTCGTAGTGATGCTTTCTAAGGCCCACTTGACTTCACATTCCAAGATGTCTGGCTCTCAGTCAGTGATTACACCATCGTGACTATCTTGGTCATGAAGATCTTTTTTTGTACAGTTCTTCTGTGTATTCTTGCCACTTGTTCTTAATATCTACTGTTTCTGTTAGGTCCATAATATATCTGTCCATTATCGAGCCCATCTTTGCATTAAACGTTCCCTTCGTTTCTCAAATTTTCTTGAAGAGATCTCTTGTCTTTCCTATTCTGTTGTTTTCCTCTATTTCTTTGTATTGATCACTTAGGAAGGCTTTCTTATTTTTCCTAGCTATTCTTTGGAAATCTGCATTCAGATTCTTATATCTTTCCCTTTCTCCTTTGCTTTTTGCTTTTCTTCTTTTCATAGCTATTTGTAAGGCCTCCTCAGACAGCCATTTTGCTTTTTTTCATTTCTTTTCCATGGGCATGGTCTTGGTCCCTGTCTCCTGTACAATGTCAAGAATCTCCATCCAGAGTTCATCAGGCACTCTATCTACCATATCTAGTCCCTTAAATCTATTTCTCACTTCCACTGTATAAACATAAGGGATTTGGTTTAGGTCATATGTGAATGGTCTAGTAGTTTTCCCTACTTTGTTCATTTTAAGTCTGAATTTGGTAACAAGGAGTTCATGACCTGAGCCACAGGCTGTTCCTGGTCTTATTTTTGCTAACGGTATAGAATTTCTCCATCTTTGTCTGAAAAGAATATTATCAATCTGATTTCGGTGTTGACCATCTGGTGATGTCCATGTGTAGAGTCTTCTCTTGTGTTGTTGAAAAAGGGTGTTTGCTATGACCAGTGCGTTCTCTTGGCAAAACTCTATTAGCCTCTGCCCTGCTTCATTCCCTGCTCCAAGGCCAAGTTTGCCTGTTACTCCAGGTGTTTCTTGACTTCCTACTTTTTACATTCCAGTCTTCTATTATGAAAAGGGCATTTTTTTGAGGATTAGTTCTAAATGTTCCTGTAGGTCTTCATAGAACCATTCAACTTCGGCTTCTTCAGCGTTACTGGTTGTTGAATAGCCTTGGATTACTGTAATAAATTAATGGTTTTTCTTGGAAATGAACACATTTCATTCTGTCGTTTTGGAGACTGCATCCATGTACACATTTCGGACTCTTTTGTTGACCATGATGGCTCCTCCCTTTCTTCTAAGGTGTTCCTGCCCACAGTAGCACATATAATCATCTGAGTCATCTGAGTTAAATTCACCCATTCCAGTCCATTTTAATTCACTGATTCCTAGAATGTCTACATTCACTCTTGCCATCTCATGTTTGACCACTTCCAATTTGCCTTGATTCACGGACCTTACATTCCAGGTTTATGCAATATTGCTCTTTGCAGCATCGGACCTGTTTCTATCACCAGTAACATCCACAACTGGGTACTGTTTTTGCTTTGGCTCCATCCCTTCCCTCTTTCTGGAGTTTTTTAATCCACTGATCAACAGAAGCATACTGGGCACCTACCACGCTGGGGAATTCCTCATTCAGTTTCCTATTACTTTGCCTTTTCATACTATTCTTGGGGTTCTCAAGGCAGGTATACTCAAGTGGTTTGCCGTTCCCTTCTCCAGTGGACCACATTCTGTCATACCTCTCCACCATGTCCTGCCTGTCTTGGGTGGCATGGCTTAGTTTCTGTGAGTTAGACATTTATATTTAACTGAGAATTAATAAGGTGGTGTGTCTTCATTTTAATGCAATGTCTAGAATTGTCAGAGCTTTTACATCCAAAAGCAAGTGACATTTAATTTGATGACTGCAATCACTATTTTTAGTAATTTTTGAGCCAAAGAAAATGAAGCCTGTCACTGTTTCCACATATTTCAATTTAGTTCAGAACAGCCTCAGTCGTGTCCTACTGTTTGCTACCCCATGAATTACAGCATGTCAGACCTCCCTGTCCATCACCAACTCCTGGGGTTCACTCAACCTCATGTCCGTCGAATCGGTGATGACATCCAGCCATCTCATCGTCGGCCATCCCCTTCTCCTCCTGCCCCCAATTCTCCCAACATCAGAGATTTTTCCAGTGAATCAACTTTTCGCATCACGTGGCCAAAGTATTGGAGTTTGAGCCTCAGCTTCAGTCCTTCCAATGAACACCCAGGACTGATCTCCTGTAGAATGGATTGGTTGGATCTCCTTGTAGGGACTCTCAATAATTTCCTCCAACACCGTAGTTCAAAAGCATCAATTCTGCGCTCAACTTTCTTCACAGTTCAACTCTCACATCCATATTGACCACTGGAAAATACACAGCCTTAACTAGACCGACCTTGGTTGCAAAGTTATGTCTCTGGTTTTTAATATGCTATCTAATTTGGTCTTAACTTTTCTTCCAAGGAGTAAGCGTCTTTTAATTTCATGGCTGCAATCAGCATCTGCAGTGATTTTGGAACCTAAAAAATAAAGTCTGACACGGTTTCCTCTGTTTCTCCATCTATTTCTCATGAAGTGATGGGACCAGATGCCATGATCTTAGCTTTCTGAATGCTGAGCTTTAGTCCAACTATTTCACTCTCCTCTTCCACTTTCATCAAGAAGTTTTTAAATTCCTCCTCACTTTCCGCCGTAAAGGTGCTGTCATCTGCATTTTTGAGGTTATTGATATTTCTCCCGGCAATCTTGATTCCGGCTTCTGCTTCTTCCAGCCCAGTGTTTCTCATGATGTACTCTGCATATAAGTTAAATAAGCAGGATCACAATATACAGCCTTGACATACTCCTTTTCCTATTTGGAACCAGTCTGTTGTTCCATGCCCAGAACTAACTGCTGCTTCCTGACCTGCATACAGTTTTCTCAAGAGACAGGTCTGGTATTCGCACCTCTTCCAAAATTTTCCACCATTTATTGTGATCCCCACAGTCAAAGGCTTTGCATAGTCAATAGAGCAGAAAGAGATGTTTCCTGGGACTCTCTTGTTTTCTCCATGATCCATCGGATGTTGACAATTTGATCTCTCTTTCCTCTGCCTTTTCTAAAACCAACTGGAACATCTGGAAGTTCACATGTTTACCCCTTCTGTTTGCAGAGTAGTGATGGGACCAGATGGCTTTTTCTTTGTTTTTATGAATGTTGAGTCGTCAGTATGGTTTTGCCCTCTTCTCATTCACGCTCGTCAAAAGACTCTTTACTTTTTCTTCACTTTCTTTTTGTTTCAGTGTTGCCATCTATATAATCTGAGGCTGTTTATGTTTCTCCCAATCCTTGATGCAAGCTTGTGATTTACTCATCTGGTATTTTAATAGTATACTCTAATGTAGATTCACATAAGCTGAGTGACAATACAGAGATTTGTCACATTCTTTTCCCGGTTTTGAACATTCAGTTGTTTTATATCTGGTCCCAATTCTTTCGGCTTGACACATTTAAGGGTGCTTTCAACGTTTACTTCCTCGAGAATCTTCCAAGTACCCCACCCCTTATTGTTTTGGTGTTCTCCTTCTAGACACCTAAGTTTCACATTGTGGGACATTTATCACTGCTGAGCTTTACCTGTTTAACTTGTTGTTTTCGTTGCACACTTCACTGTGCTTCATTTGTTTCCTCCTTTCTGCTTCCACCTAATTGTTCTTTCTCTGTCTCAGTTATTCTACTGTTGGTTCCTTCCAGGTTGTTGTTAGTCTCAGATGTTGTATTGATATTTACTGCTTGACTCCTCTTTATTTCTTCTAGATCCATGTTAAACATGTTTATTTCTACTCATTCCAGTCCCCCAGTGTATTTACTGGCAATTCTACATCTCTTTCAAGATTTTTATCTTTACTCTCATTATTCTGAATTCTTTTTCAGGAAAACTTCCTAACTACTCTTCTTTTCTTTGTTTTTTCGGTTTTTTATCATTTACCTTCAGCAGCTGCATATTTCTCTCCCTTTTCATTCTGTTTTGATTAATGTGATTTGGGTCCCCTTTCTGCAGGCCGGAGAATTATAGCTCCACTCTGTTGTGGAACCTGTCTTTTGTGGGTGAGATTGGACCAGTGACTTCTCAAGGTTTAATGTTTTGGATCATTTGTGTGTGTTCACTGGCAGGCAGATTTGTATCTCTTCTCTCTGAAGTGCAATGAATTGTCCATGGACTGTGCTTTGGGGTGTTTTTGGGTCTGGTATGGCTTTTATACTATTCGTTGTTGTGTTTCTGTTTTACTGGAGAATAGCTGTGGGTACTCTTGTACTGAACTTACTGACTCAAGTGTGGAGATTGTTTTCCATGTAGACACAGAAACTCTGGGGTGTGTGCTTGTCCTTTAATATTCCTTGAGGTAAGGAGTTCAATGTTGATCTAAAGTTCTGGAATCGACGCCCTGGCCTCTGGGTTTCTGTTCCCAGGTTGCAGTAACATAAAAAATCCATGCAATACAGAAGATAAAACCCGAGGTTAATGGTGGCACAACTCTTCTCATCCCGAAAGAATCAAAGGGATTCACAGAATTTCAGACAGCAGAGAAAAGGGAAGAGGGAGAAAGACGTGCCGAAGGGGAGTTATGGGAGAGTTGAACGGGGAGAGAGCAATCAATTCGGGAAAACGAATGCATAAGTGAAATCAGATCGTAAAAATTTTGTTACTAAAGTCGCAACATTGATATCAATTTTTTGGAAAGTAAAAGTTAAGAACCAAAAATAAAATATAGACTTGTTTAAATAGTGTAAAAAAAGAAAACGGAGTCCAAATTCATTCTCTCATATATAAAAAGTGTTTAAAAAGATTTACGTGTGTTTTCCTTGAAAGCTAATAATAGTTAATAGAAATAAATGTTTAGGTTATAATAAAGGACAAAAGTAGTTTAAAGTTAAAGAAATCGTATAGAAACTGGAACCTATTATACAGAGTGAAGTAAGCCAGAAAGAAAAACACCAATACAGTACACTAAGGCATATATATGGAATTTAGAAAGGTGATAAGGATAACCCTGTATACGAGACAGCAAAAGAGACACAGATATAGACAAAGATATAGACACAGATATAGACAAAGATATATCAGTCTTTTGGACTCTGTTGGGGAGGGCGAGGGTGGGATGATGGGATAATGGCATTGAAACATGTATATTATCCTATGTGAAACGAATCGCCAGTCCAGGTTCGATGCATGATACAGGATGCTCGGGGTTGGTGTACTGGGATGAACTAGAAGGATGGGATGTGGAGGGAGGTGGGAGGCGGGTTCAAGATGGGGAACATATGAACACCTGTGGCAGATTCATGCCAATGTACGGCAAAACCAATACAATAATATAAAGTAATTAGCCTTCCAATAAAATAAATAAATTTTAAAAAAAGAGAGGAAATAGATCTCAGAATTTTAAAGTAGTTGTGTGCTTTTTGGTGTCAATACAGTGTCAGACAGTCTCTTGTTGAAGCTTGTACTTGTCAAAGGTGACTGTTTTTCCTCACTTGAACAGTCTGGCCGTATATTGCAGACTTATTACGTTTAACCTGTCACTTCTGGGTTGGTTTATGCTTCTTTGTTTATATTTCCATCTTTTATTTGAAAGCCTCTCCATATCTGGTTTTCACCATGAAACGAGGGTGCAGTAGCCTCTTATTCGACCTCACCTGTTCAGTGTTTGGGGGTGAGAGGTGGGACACAGAAAACAAATGCCATTGGGATAGTGGGGATGCTTGAGGTCTATTGATCACATCGGGCTTGTCAATGACAAATGGGGCATGTACTTTCTGGGTCCACCCTGCTCAGACTCCTGGTTGATACATGAGGGCACAGTCCCAAGTGGGCCCTGTGTTTCATGCACTTCTCAGCCAATCAGACAGTTAGGTGCTTGGCAAGAGCCATGACCACTATTGGCTATGTGTTTTGTGCTCTTCCAAAGTCCAAAACCTCGGGTGACTGGTTGGAAGCAAGGCACAGTCCCAGGTGGTCCATGCATCTTATGCAAATTTCTGGTCTCAGCCACTCAGTTTGCTGCCTGTGTCTGCAGAAGCAACAGTCTCAAGTGTGTCATGCGTCTCCTCAGGTTAACTGACCCCAGGCTGTCATGTTTCTGGGCTATGTGAACTGTCCATGAAGTGAGGAATTCATCACTAGCAACTGTCAGCCAGCTTAGAGTTGGCAGGGGATGTGTCTGGGGCCAAGATTCTATTAGCCTATTTCCTTCTTCCTCTGGCACTCGTACACGTTCCTCTCTCCCTCCGTGGAAGAATGGGTCTTAAATGGACACTGGCTTGGTCTCCTTTGGTATTTTCTAGTGCACAATCTTCTGTTCTGTGAGTATGCTATGGTTCAAGATGTGGCCTTAGAGCCTTCTCACGGGAAAGGTCCTTTCTAAAATATCTGTCTCTAGTGTCCCCATAGTTTAGGTTTGCGTGTTACCTTAGCTTTGTCACATTGTCCTCAGGGCACTAATGGTGATTCTAACCATAGTGTGTTTGATACTTCCCAGACATCCCTTCGATGACCCATGTATGACAGTGGGAGTGAGTATCTCAGTCATTTCTTGGCTAGTGATTGCATTTATTGGCATAATCTGTGTTTTTATTCTTCCTCTCTTCCGTTCTATTTCTTCCCCAACTGACACCTATGAGAGAGGGTTTCTTATTTTGTGCAAATTTCTCCTCCTTTAAGACTCCTTCTCCAAGGCGAGTCTCAATCCCTAAAAACATTTCCTCCCTTTCATTACTTATTTTTTCTTACCTACTTTTCAACAGACTGGTTTTCCTTTATCGGTTTCTAGGGCTCATCAACATTGGTCACAAATTTGTTTCTGGAAGGTGTTCCATGTGCAATCTATCCTTTGATGAATTTGTGTGGGAGAAAGTGGACTCAGGCTCCTATTCCTCTAACATGATGAGACCCTACCGAGACCCTGGAAGATCCATTTTATTAACTGAAATCTTGTTGCTTTTCAGTCACAAAGTCTTGTCAGACTCTTTGTGTCCCCTTGGACTGCAGCACACAAGGTCTCTCTGCCCCTCACCATCTCCCAGAGGCTGCTTGAGATCATGTCCATTGAATGAGTGTAGCTATACACTCTTCCACTCCTCTCTCATCCAAATCATGAAACAAGATTTAATTGGCTCCTAAGAATCAGGGTCTTTTCTCATGAGTCAGTTCTTTTCTCAGGTGGTCAAAGCTTTGGAGATGCAGCTTCAAAATCAGTGATTCTAATGAATCTTCAGAGTTGATTTCCTTTAAGTTTGAATGGCTTGATCTCCTTGCAGTCTAATGGACACTCACAAGTCATCCCCAGCAGAGCAGTTTGGTGTTCTCACATCTGTACATGTCTACTGGAAAGACCATTAGTGCACTCAATGTACCTCCTTTGGTCAAGTCAACTATTCACTTTTTAACACGCTTACTAACTGTGTGAGTGCCATTCTTCCAGGAAGCACCTGTATTCTAATTTTATAGCTGCCATCACATTCATAGTGAATATAGAGCCACAAAAGAGGAACTCTGTCACTGCTTCTGCCTTTTCCACCTTTATTTCCCATGAAGCAGTGGGACCAGATGCTATGATCTTACTTTGTGTAACACTGAGAATTCAAGTGTACTGTTTATCCTATGTTTTCCTATCAACATTGAGAATTATTTTATTCTTGTACCATTTTTTCCCCTCAGTGTTTTGGATAAGAAATTGTTTCCTAAGAGTATTCTAAGATGATCGTTACTCATCATATATAATACTGCTGGTTTTAAGTTTCCTGTTGGAGCATTTGTGCCATGCTTCTGTGATAACTGTAAAATGTTGACACTATACACAGCCTATAATGCATTTCTCTATTAACATAATATATTGAGCCTCTTCATGTTGTCTGTAATGTGGCAACTGCAAAAATACAAAGGAGGACAAGAAATAATGATATAATGTGGAGGAGGACAGGAAGCCGAAACGCTGTGTCATGAAGGGAGAGAAGTTTTGATCATCAATCTTTTCTACTCAAATATTTGGTACCAGAAGTTTAAAGTGATGAAATAAAAATGTGCACACTGAATTATGGAAGAGTTATTTTAATGTACACATCATATAATTTTAGTGTTCAACTAGCCAGAGAGCCTGATTATGATCTATGCACAGTGCATGGTGCACCTGTTTAACCCATTAATTTGAATGTTTAAAATTATATCCAACGTGAGGAGAGGAACAGCAGTCTTAGAACAATATCTCTAAGTAAATGAGAGTTGCAGTTTTATGGGCTCAAGGTGTCCTCATACGTATGAACCCCATCACTATTACAGAAAGCATAGTGGGTGATCAGCTCCATTTGGGACAGCCTTTCAAAACAGGATCTACATTATTCAGCCAGAAAGTTATTAAGTAACGTTGGGATTCCCAAACAGTTCATTTAAGATCTTGGGAACAAGCGAAGACTTTGACCACCTAAATAAAGTTGTCTAAAATTATATTTTGACATATACACATATATACACATATGTGCATGTGTGTGTGTATAAAAAAATGTACAATGGCTTTTAATTCCTGTTAGGCAAAGCAGCAATGGAAAAAAATTAAAACCCAAAAGTAGCATGATTCAAAAGTCTCAGTTCAGTTCAGTTCAGTTCAGTCACTCAGTCGTGTCCGACTCTCCCCGACCCTATGAACCACAGCACGCCAGGCCTCCCTGTCCATCACCAACTGTCTACTCGGTTATTGTACATACGTAAGTGGAAAAAATACGAGAACTCCTTTATATCACTCCCCTCTTTTCTTTTAGTAAATAGCTACCAGTTTTCAAATGTTTGTCCAGGTTTAATGACAAAAATAAAGTTATAGAAAAATATATATATACGTAATTCAGTTCAGTTCAGTTCATTCGCTCAGTCGTGTCCGACTCTCCGTGACTTCATGAATCACAGCATGCCAGGCCTCCCTGTCCATCACCAACTTCCGGAGTACACTCAAATTCATGTCCACAGAGTCGGTGATGCCATCCAGCCATCTCATTCTCTGTCGTCCCCTTCTCCTCCCGCCCCCAACCTTTCCCAGCATCAGAGTCTTTTCCAGTGAGTCAACTCGTCGCATGAGGTGGCCAAAGTATTGCAGTTTCAGCTTTAGCATCAGTCCCTCCAATGAACATCCAGGATTGATCTCCTTTAGAATGGACTGGTTGGATCTCCTTGCAGTATAAGGGACTCTCAAGAGTCTTCTCCAACACCACAGTTCAAAAGCATCAGTTCTTCGGCGATCAGCTTTCTTCACAGTCCAACTCTCATATCCATACATGACCACGGGAAAAACCATTGCCTTGGCTAGACGGACCTTGGTTGGCAAAGTAATGTCTCTGCTTTTTAATATACTATCAAGGTTGGTCATAACTTTCCTTCCAAGGAGCAAGAGTCTTTTAATTTCATGGCTGAAATCAACATCTGCAGTGATTTTGGAGCCCCCAAAAATAAAGTCTGACACTGTTTCCACTGTTTTGTCATCTATTTCCCATGAAGTGATGGGACCAGATGCCATGATCTTTGTTTTCTGAAAGTTGAGCTTCAAGCCAACCTTTTCACTCTCCTCTTTCACTTTCATCAAGAGGCTTTTGAGTTCCTCTTCACTTTCTGCCATAAGGGTCGTGTCATCTGCGTATCTGAGGTTATTGATATTTCTCCCAGCAATCTTGATTCCAGCTTGTGCTTCTTCCAGCCCAGCTTTCCACATGATGTACTCTGCATATAAGTTAAATAAGCGAGGTGACAATATACAACCTTGACGTATACCTTTTTCCTATTTGAAACCAGTCTGTTGTTCCATGTCCAGTTCTAACAGTTGCTTCCTGACCTGCATACAGGTTTCTCAAGAGGCAGGTCAGGTGGTCTGGGATTCCCATCTCTTTCAGAATGTTCCACAGTTTATTGTGATCCACACAGTCAAAGGCTTTGGCATAGTCAATGAAGCAGAAATAGATGTTTTTTTGAAACTCTCTTGCTTTCTCCATGATCCAGCGGATGTTGGCAATTTGATATACGTAATAGATATACATATATCTATATAAAGTAGACGGATATGTTTGCATAACAAAAAATATTAATATCAAACTTAGATGTCAGATTTATTTCCAGTTCCATGCTCAATCTCATCATGAAATGGCCAAAGTTGTAGTTAACTCAAACACTTCAAGAGTTGGGACAGAAATCGAACCTGCAACTGAGATTTTCAGTAACAGTTATGATCACGCTCTAAATCCAACACTTTATTTCATTTCTTGTTCTAAGCAGTCCCGTCTTAAGATTGAAAACTATGAAAACCTAGAGAGAGAAGTAGGAGGTTCTAGACTTCCTCGTGTTCCCAGAGTAATTTTAATCAGAGAAACTAGAAAAGCCAGAAAGAAAGGAAAATGATCAAGCAATATAGAATAATAGTGCTTGAACATTAAGCAAAGTCCAGGATCTTTAGTTCCTTCTCAAGGGCCATAGATAACATTCTGAGCAATATCCTGTGAACAGTTTTAGAGATACTAAAGCCCCAACCAGGCTGAAATGTAAGTACCTAGGCCACAGAGTAGTTGGAACCAGATGGTCAATGATGTTAACTCCCAATATCCTCAGGAACAGGCCACTAGGAGAATGTTCCCAAACTAATCACACACCACATGCCTAACCTTACTCTGTCAAAAAGTTAGTTCCCCTGAAAGTATTTGGGAAGTGTGGGTCTTTGAAACACCAGCTGCTAGGACACCTTGCCTGGTTCCACAATAAACTATTGCACAGAAGTGAATAACCCAAGTGTGGTTGGGTAAGAGTTCAATTCAGTTCAGTTCAGTTCAGTCAGTCAGTCGAATCCAACTCTTTGTGACCCCATGAATCACAGCAAGCCAGGCCTACCTGTCCATCACCAACTCCCGGAGTTCACTCAAACCCTCCTCGATCGAGTCGGTGATGGCATCCAGCCATCTCATTCTCTGTCGTCCACTTCTCCTCTTGCCCTCAATCCGTCCAAGCATCAGAATCATTACCAGTGAGTCAACCCTTCGCATGAGGTGGCCAAAGTATTGGAGCTTCATATTTAGCATCAGTCCTTCCAATGAACATCCAGGACTGATTTCCTTTAGAATGGACTGGTTGGATCTCCTTGAAGTCCAAGACTCTCAAGAGTCTTCTCCAACACCACAGTTCAAAAGCATCAATTCTTTGGCGATCAGCTTTCTTCACAGTCCAACACGCAAATCCATTGTAATCACTGGAAAAGCCATACCCTTGACTAGACGGACCTTTGTTGGCAAAGTAATGTCACTGCTCTTTAATATGTTATCTGGGTTGGTCATAACTTTCCTCCCAAGGAGTAAGTGTCTTTTAATTTCATGGCTGCAATCAACATCCGCAGTGATTTTGGAGCCCAAAAATATAGTCTGATACTGTTTCCCCGTCTATTCCCCATGATGTGATGGGACCAGGTGCCATGATCTTAGTTTTGTGAATGTGGAGCTTCAAGCCAAATTTTTCACTAACCCCTTTCACTTTCATCAAGAGGCTTTTGAGTTCCTCTTCACTTTCTGCCATAAGGGTGATGCCATCTTCATATCTGAGGGTATTGATATTTCTCCCAGCAGTCTTGATTCCAGCCTGTACTGCTTCCAGCCCATCGTTCCTCATGATGTTCTCTGCATAGAAGTTAAATAATCAGGGTGACAATATACAGCCTTGACGTATTCCTTTTCCTATTTGGAACTTGTCTGTTGCTCCATGTCCAGTTCTAACTGTTTCTTTCTGCCCTGCATACAGACTTCTAAGGAGGCAGGTCAGGTGTTTTGGTGTTCCCATCTCTTTCAGAATTTTCCACAGTTTGTTGTTATTCCCACAGTCAAAGGCTTTGGCATAGTCAATGAAGCAGAAATATATGTTTCTCTGGAACTCTCTTGCTTTTTCCATGATCCAGAGGATGTTGGCAATTTGATCTCTGGTTCTTCTGCCTTTTCTAAAACCAGCTTGAAAATCTGGAGGTTCACATATTGCTGAAGCCTGGCTTGGAGAATTTTGAGCGTGACTTTACTAGCGTGTGAGATGAGTGCAATTGTGTGGTAGTTTGATCATTCTTTGGCATTGTCCTTCTTTGGGAATGGGATGAAGACTGACACTGTGGTCATTGCAGAGTTTCCCAAATTTACTCCAGATTGAGTGCAGCACTTTCACAGCATCATCTTTCAGGATTTGAAAAAGCTTAACTGGAATTCCATCACCTCCACTACCTTTGTTCTTAATGATGCTTTCTAAAGCCCACTTGACTTCACATTCCAAGATGTCTGGCTTTAGGTCAGTGATCACACCATCGTGATTATCTTGGTGGTGAAGATCTTTTTTGTACACTTCTTCTGTGTATTCTTGTCACCTATTCTTAATGTCTTCTGCTTCTCTTAGGTCCATACAATTTCTGACCTTTATCGAGCCCATCTTTGCATGAAATGTTCCCTTGGTATCTCTAATTTTCTTCAAGCGATCTCTTGTCATTCCCGTTCTGTTGTTTTCCTCTATTTCGTTGTATTGATCACAGAGGAAGGCTTTCTTATCACTCCTTGCTATTCTGTGGAACTCTTCATTCAGGTGATTATATATTTTTTTCTCCTCAGCCTTTCGCTTCTCTTCTTTTCACAGGTATTTGTAAGGCCTCCTCAGACAACTATTTTGCTTTTTTGCATTGCTTTTCCATGGACATGGTCTTGGTTCCTGTCTTCTTTACAATGTCATGAACCTCCATCCATAGTTCATCAGACACTCTATCTATCAGATCTAGTCCCTTAAACCTATTTCTCATTTCCACTGTATAATCATAAGGGATTTGATTTAAGTCATATTTGAATGGTTTAGTGATTTTCCCTACTTTCTCCAATTTACGTCTGAATTTGGCAATAAGGAGTTGATGATCTGAGCCACAGTGAGCTCTGGTCTTGTTTTTTCTAACTGTATAGAATTTCTCCACTTTGGCCGCAAAGAATATAATCAATCTGTTTTTTCTGTTAACCATCTGGTGATGTTCATGTATAGAGTCTTCTCTTCTGTTACTGAAAGAGGTTGTTTGCTATGACCAGTGTGTTCTCTTGGCAAAACTCTATTAGTCTTTGCCCTTCTTCATTCTGTGCTCCAGGGCCAAAGTTGGCTGTTACTCCAGGTGTTTCTTAACTTCCTACATTTACATTCCAGTCCCCTATAATGAAAAGGACATCTTTTTAAAGTGTTAGTTCTAAAAGATCTTGTAGGTCTTCATAGAACCATTAAACTTCGTGTTTTTATGCGTTACTGGTTGGGGCATAGGCCTGGATTACTGTAATATTGAATGATCTGCCTTGGAAATGAACAGAGATCATTCTGTTCATTTGGAGATTGTATCCAAGTACAGCATTTCGGACTCTTTTGTTGACCATGATGACTACTCCATTTCTTCTAAGGGATTCCTGCCCACAGTAGTAGATATAACGGTCATCTGAATTAAATTCACCCATTCAAGTCCATTTTAGTTCACTGATTCCTAGAATGTCTATGTTCACTCTTGCCATCTCCTGTTTGACCACTTCCAATTTGCCTTGATTCATGGACCTAACATTCCAGGTTCCTATGCAATATTGCTCTTTGCAGCATCGGACCTTGCTTCTATCACCAGGCACATCCACAACTGGGTACTGTTTCTGCTTTGACTCCATCTCTTCACCTTTTCTGAAGTTATTTCTCCACTGATCTCCAGTAGTATATTGAGCACCTACCGACGTGGGGATTTCCTCATTCACTATGCTATAATTTTGCCTTTTCATACTCTTCTTGGTATTCTCAAGGCAAGTAAACTGAAGTGGTTTGCCATTCCCTTCTCCAGTGGACCACATTCTGTCAGACCTCTACACCATGACCCGCCCATCTTGGGTGGCCCCACACAGTATGGCTTAGTTTCATTGAGTTAGACAAGGCTGTGGTCCATGTGCTCATATAGACTGGTTTACTGTGACCACGATTTCAGTATGTCTGCCCTCTGACGCCCTCTCGCAATACCTACCATCATATTTGGGTTTCTCTTACCTTGGTTGTGAGGTATCACTTCACGGCTGCTCCAGCAAAGCACAGCCATTGCACCTTACCTTGGATGAGGGGTATCTCCTCACGGCCACCCCCTCCTGATTTTGAACTTGGAGTAGCTCCTCTCGGCCGCCACTCCTGGCCTCAGGAGTGGGTAGCGCCTCTCGGCCACCACCGAGAAACACTTTTATTTCAGAAACCAAATAGATTTACTGATGTAATTTATCCATATAAAAATTCTTTAGGAATGAGATTTTGCAGGCTCATGGTTTTCGTTGTGATTTGTGTAAGGAGACTGTATTTTAAGTTTATGTTGAAGTAAACACTGGTTGAACATTACGCTTCAATTGCTAGGAGACTAGTGACTTTGTGATGTCACAGTGACCGGTCCATTGCTAGGAGATCAGTGACTTTTGAAACACTGTGATGGTCTGGGAGTTTCCCTCTGTAGGCCAGCCAAGCAGCATTTGAATTTTCAGTGTGTAAAATCAGACAAATGAGAAAAGTGTTTGAACAAAATTTTTCTGAGATGGCACATATTTCTTCAGAAATTAAAGATGTGCCTCCTAACGATGAATCCACTGGTTCAGAAACCTCCATCAGTCCTTTGTATGATTATACACTTGCTGGAGACTCGGTTTTGCGATCTATTATTGAAAAATATGCTTTTCAGGCTTTGTCTGAGGCAGTTCTGATGAAAAGGCACGTTACACATTTTCTGTCTCTGAAACAGGTGAACTGAATAATTTTCCTTGCCTCACTTTTCCACAAAAATTGTGGAATAGAGTGCAAAGTGATCAATTTAAATCTATTTCGTGGGATGAGAGTGACACTTGTATAGTGATCAATGAAGAACTCTTCAAGGAAGAAGTCTTGGAAAGAAAGGCACCTTTCAGAATATTTGAAACCAATAATACGAAATGTTTAGTTTGACAGCTGAACGTTTATGGGTTTAGTAAAAAGCAACAACATCTTCAAAGATCTGCTTCACTATCTGACTTTCTGGAAGAAGAAAATAACATCTCTCTTTTGAGCAAGGTATTCCAAAATTTTCACTTATTGGTAATATGTAAGATTAAATCATGTGACCTAGAAAACATGTTACCTTATGTAGCTAAAACAGAATTTAAAATTGAGATAGCAAATTGTAGAAGAAGCTTTATTTTTTGAAGTTGAAAACAGCTGGAGGATATAGTATTTGACGTTTAACAAACTTTCCAATCAACTTCAAACAAGATATGAGTCTTGAAGCTACTTAAAGTGGTATTTACTGTATATATACAACGTATTTTTAGTTGAGAAGCATAATTGTTTCTACTATGTTAGATGTTAAAACTAATCGGGAGGCGTTTTATTTGAGACAATTTAATTAGTATCATTAAAGGAATATTTTTTTTTCTTTTTTAAATTTATTTAATTAGAGGCTAATCACTTCATGGGAAATAGACGGAAAAACAGTGGAAACAGTGTCAGACTTTATTTTTTGGGGCTCCAAAATCACTGCAGATGCTGATTGCAGCCATGAAATTAAAAGACGCTTACACTTTGGAAGGAAAGTTATGACCAACCTTGATAATATATTAAAAATCAGAGACATTATTTTGCCAACAAAGGTCCGTCTAGTCAAGGCTATGGTTTTTCCCATGATCATGTATGGATGTGAGAGTAGGACTGTGAAGAAAGCTGATCGCCGTAGAATAAATGCTTTTGAACTGTGGTGTTGGGGAAGACTCTTGAGAGTCCCTTGGACTGCAAGGAGGTCCAAGCAGTTGATTCTAAGGGAGCTCGATCCTGAGTGTTCATTGGAAGGACTGATGTTAAAGCTGAAACTGCAATACTTTGGCCACCTCATGTGATGAGTTGACTCACTGGAAAAGACTCTGATGCTGGGAAAGGTTAGGGGCGGAAGGAGAAGGGGACAACCGAAAATGAGATGGCTGGATGGCATCACCGACTCTGCGGACACGAGTTTGAGTGAGCTCCAGGAGTTGGTGATGGACAGGGAGGCCTGGGGTGCTGTGATTCATAGGGTCTCGGAGACTCGGACATGACTGAGCGACTGAACTGAACTGAACTTTATATTATTGTATTTGTTTTGCCATATATTGACATGAATCTGCCCCAGGTGTACATGTGTTCCCCGTCTTGAAACCCCTTCCCACTTCCCTCCCCATCCCATCCCTCTGGTTCTTCCCAGTACAACAGCCTGTGCATTGTATCATGCATCGAACCTGGACTGTCAATTCATTGCACATATGATATGATTCATGTTTCAATGCCATTCTCCCAAATCACCCAACCCTCGCCCTCTCCCACAGAGACCAAAAGACTGTTCTATACATCTGTGTCTCTTTTGCTGTCTCGTATACAGGGTTATCATTATCACCATTCTAAAGTCCATATATAAGCCTTGGTATAATGTATTGGTGTTTTTCTTTCTGACTTATTTAATTCTGTATAATAGTCTCCAGTTTCATCTACCTCATTAGAACTGATTCAAAGGTATTCTTTTTTAATGCCTGAGTAATACTCCATTGTGTATATGTACCAAAGCTTTTTTATCCATTCGTCTTCAAATGCACATCTAGGTTGCTTCCATGTCCTCGCTCTTATAAACAGTGCTGCAATGAATATTGTTGTACATGTGTCTCTTTCAATTCTGGTTTCCTCTGTGTGTATGCCCAGGAGTACGATTCCTGGATCATATGGCTGTTCTGTTTCCAGTTTTTTAAGGATCTCCACACTGTCCTCCATAGTGGCTGTACTACTTTGCATTCCTACCAACAGTGTAAGAGGGTTCCCTTTTCGCCAAACCCTCTCCAGCATTTATTGCATGTCGACTTTTGAATAGCATCCATTATGACTGGTGTGAAATGGTATCTCATTTTGCTTTTGATTTGCATTTCTCTGATTATAAGGGATATTGAGCAGTTTTTCATGTGCTTTGTTAGCCATCTGTATGTCGTCTTTGGAGAAATATCTGTTTAGTTCTTTGGCCCATTTTTTGATTGGGTCATTTATTTTTCTGGAATTGAGCTGCAGGAGCTGCTTGTATATTTTGGAGATTAATTCTTTGTCAGTTTTTTCACTTGCTATTATTTTCTCCCATTCTGAAGGCTGTCTTTTCACCTTGCTTATAGTTTCCTTTGCTGTGCAGAATGTCATTTGAATTAGGTGGCATTTGTTTATTTTGCTTTTAGTTCCAATATTCTGGGTGGTGGGCCATGGAGGATCCTGCTGTGATTTATGTCAGAGAGTGTTTTGCCTATGTTCTCCTCTAGGTGTTTTATAGTTTCTGGACCTACATTTAGATCTTTAATCCATTTTGAGTTTATATTTGTGTATGGTGTTACGGAGTGTTCTAATTTCATTCTTTTACCAGTTTTTCCAACACCACTTGTGTAAAGAGACTGTCTTTTTTCCATTTTATATTCTTGCCTCCTTTGTAAAAGATAAGGTGTCCATAGGTGCATGGATTTATCTCTGGGCTTTCTACTTTGTTCCATTGATCTATATTTCTGAGTTAATGCCAGTACCATACTGTCTTGATGACTGAAGTCTGGCAGGTTGAGTCTTTCAGTTCCATTCTTCTCCAAGATCACTTTGGCTATTCTAGGTTTTTTGAATTTCCATACAAATTGTGAGATTATTTGTTCTAACATTGTGAAAAATACCCTTGGTAGCTTGGTAGGGATTGCATGTAATGTATGGATTACTTTAGGTATTATACACATTTTCACAATACTTTTTCTTCTAATCCACGAACACGGTATATATCTCCATCTATTAGTGTCCTATTTGATTTCTTTCACCAGTGTCTTATAGTTTTCTATATAGAGGTCCTTTGTTTCTTTAGGTAGATATATCCCTATATATTTTATTATTTTCGTTGCAACAGTGAATGGAATAGTTTCCTTAATTTCTTTTTATTTTTTCATTATTAGTATATAGGAATGCAAGAGATTACTCTGTGTTCATTTTAGACCCTACAACTTTACTGTATTCATTGATTAGTATTCTGGTAGAGTCTTTAGAGTTTTCTGTGTAGAGGATCATGTCATTGGCAAACACTGAGAGTTTTATTTCTTTTTCTCCAGTTTGAATTCCTTTAATGTCTTTTTCTGCTCTGATTGCTGTGGCCAAAACTTCCAGAACTATGTTGAACAGTAGTGGTGAGGGTGGACAAACTTGTGTGTGCTTTAGAAAAAGGAGATAATCATTTTTTTGGGGTGAAATATTCTATAGATATCTATTAGCTCTAACTGTTTTATTGTATCTTAAAGTTTGTGTTTCCTTGATAATTTTCTGTTTAGATGATCTATTCATAGATGTGAGTGGGGTATTAAAGTCTTCCACTATTATTGTGTTGTTGTTAATTTCCCCTTTTATACTTGTTAGTAATTGTCTTACATATTGCGGTGCTCCTATGTTGGTGCATATATTTATAAATGTATCTTCTTCTTGGATTGATCCTTTGATCATTATGTAGTGTCCTTCTTTGTCTCTTTTCACAGCCTTTATTTTAAAGTCTATTTTATCTGATATGAATATTGCTACTCCTGCTTTCTTTTGGTCTCTATTTGCATGGAATAACTTTTTCCAGCACTTCACTTTCAGTCTGTATGTGTCCCTTATTTTGAGGTGTGTCTCTTGCAGACAACATATTTGGGGGTCTTACTTTTGTATCCATTCAGCCAGTATTTGTCTTTTGGCTGGGGCATTTAACCCAATTGCATTTAAGGTAATCATTGGTAAGTATGATACCGTTGCCATTTTCTTTATTGTTTTGGGTTCAAGTTTATACACCCTTTCTATGCTTCCTATCTAGAGAAGATCCTTCAGCATTTGTTGGAGAGCTGGTTTGGTGATGCTGAATTCTCTCAGCCTTTGATTGTATGTAAAGCTTTTGGTTTCTCCTTCATATTTGAATGAGATATGGGTATAGTAATCTTGGCTGTAGATTTTTTTTTTTTTCATCCCTTTCAGTATGTCTTGCCATGGCCTCCTGGCCTAGAGTTTCTGCTGAAAGATCAGCTGTTATCCTTATGGGAATTGCCTTGTGTGTTTTTTGTTGGTGTTCCCTTACTCCTTTTAATATTTGTTCTTGTGTTTGATCTTTGTTAATTCGATTAATGTTTGTATTGGAGTATTTCCCCTTAGATTTATCCTGTTAGGGACTCTCTGTGTTTCTTGGACTTGGGTGATTAATTCCTCCCCCATTTTAAGGAAGTTTTCAACTATTATCTCCTCAAGTATTCGCTCATGGTCTTTCTTTGTGTCTTCTTCTTCTGGGACTTCTATGATTCGTATGTTGGGGCATTTGACATTATCCCAGAGGTCTCTGAGATTGTGCTCAATTGCTTTAATTCATTTTTCTTTTTTCCGCTCTGTTTGATTTATTTCTACAATTCTATCTTCTAGCTCGCTTAACAACTGTCTTCTACCTCCGTTATTCTACTGTTGGTTACCTCCAGAGTGTTTCTGATCTCATCTATTGCATTATTCTTTGTATATTGACTCTTTTTCATTTCCTCTGGATCTTTATTAAATCTTCCTTGCATCTTATTGATCCTTGTCTCCAGGTTGTTTATCTGTAACTGCAGTTGGTTTTCAAGATTTTGAATCATTTTCACTATCAGTATTCAAAATTCTTTATCAGATAGATTCCTTATATCTTATTCTTTTGTTTTCTTTTTTGGTGGGCATTTATCCTTTACTTGCTGGGTATTTCTTTGCCTCTTCATCTTGCCTATATTGCTGTATTTGGGGTGACCTTTCCATCTTCTGGCAGTCTGTGGAGTTTTCCTTATTGTGTAGTTTAATTGTTGTGTGTGGCTTTGGATGGGTGGTTGCCAAGGTTTCCTGGTTAGGGAAGCTTGTGTCGGTGTTCTGGTGGATGGAGCTGATTTCTTCTTTCTGGAGTGGAATGAAGGGTCCAGTAACGAGTTATGAGTTGTCAGTGGATTTGGAGTGGCTTTGGGCAGCCTGTATATTGAAGCTCAGGTCTATTCTCCTGCATTGCTGGATAATTTGCATGGTATGTCTTTCTCTGGAATTTGTTGGCCCTTGGGTGTTGCCTGGTTTCAGTGTAGATATAGAGGCATTACTTTGCCAACCAAGGTCCGTCTAGTCAAGGCTATGGTTTTTCCCGTGGTCATGTATGGATGTGAGAGTTGGACTGTGAAGAAAGCTGATCACCGAAGAATAGATGCTTTTGAACTGTGGTGTTGGAGAAGACTCTTGAGAGTCCCTTATACTACAAGGAGATCCAACCAGCCCATTCTAAAGGAGATCAATCCTGGGTGTTCATTGGAAGGACTGATGCTAAAGCTGAAACTGCAATACTTTGGCTACCTCATGCAACGAGTGGACTCACTGGAAAAGACTCTGATGCTGGGAAAGGTTGGGGGAGGGAGGAGAAGGAGACGACCGAGAATGAGATGGCTGGATGGCATCACCGACTCTGTGGACATGAGTTTAAGTGAACTCCGGGAGTTGGTGATGGACAGGGAGGCCTGGCGTGCTGTGATTCATGGGGTGGTGGAGACTCGGACACGACTGAGCGACTGAACTGAACTGAACTGATGAAGGCATTTGATGAGCACCTATCAATTAATGTTCCCTGGAACAAGAGTTCTCTGGTGTTGTCAGGATTTGGACTTAAGCCTCTGGCTCTGGTATTCTTGCAGTAGGCTCAAGACTTCTCCATCTGTCTCTTCCAACTCAGTTATTTCTGTTTAAACTTCTTCTGTTTGCTGGTCTCTTCAGTGTCTAATTCTCGTCCTGACACAAGGGGGCTGTGGTAGACACTTTTTTAGGCTCACCCATTCAGTCGTGCTGTGGGGTGGGAGGTAAGCTGCAGACAAATATCAACGGCATCTGTGGGGAGTGCTTGCAGTGTCTCAGACACACTGGGTTTGCCCCCACTCATGGCATGTGTTCTGTCCCAGTCTACACTGCACAGGCTCTAGGTTGCTCTGCTGGAAACCGTACAAGGCCGGTGCTGGGTTGGATGTACATCTCTGGTCTAAACCGCTCAGGTTCTGGTACTCAGGTAACCCACAATGGCACAGATTTGGTTGGGCCTGCGTTTTGTGCCCTTCCCCAGTCTGAGCAGCTCAGGTGAGCAGGTATTTGGCCAGCGTGGTCACTGCAACTTATTGCCTCCCCAGTCCCTGCTGTTCGGTTTTCTGGGTGTACAACCAGCGCACCTTCTCAACGGATATCAACCGGCCAGAAGCCAAGAAGTCTTGGTTAGCAACGAAGCCTGCATGCAGCTTGGTATTGGATGCCTCACTAGGACCGCGATTGTCCGCTTCTGTCTCTGGCTGTACTTCCCTGCCTGTCTCAGTGCGGGATGGTGGATAGCCTGACCGCAGCTATCTAGCTCTGTTTAGTCCTTTGTTCTGTGAGTGGGTCTGGTGGTGTCTTATCTTGGGGCTTTTCGCCTTTTTATGGGCTAGCTATCCCACAGTCTGCTTAGCTATCGTAAGTTAGTACCCTCAGATTGCACTCGGCGCATTCAGGCCCTGTCCTTACTCTAAGGGATGCAGCCCGCCCCTCCCTGCCCAGTCCCTCTTTGCTAGTGGGGGGTGCGGGCGGCTGCACTTCTTCTCTGCTGGGAGTTACCACTGCACACGTAGTCTGTAGGTTTTAATTATTTATTTATTGTTCCTCCCAGTTATGTTGCCCTCCGAGGTTCCAAGAGTTGTCATAGATTCACCAGTGAGTGTTTTCAAGTACTTGGAAAGTTCTCTCTTTTATTAAGCCTCCCTTCCCGGGATGGACCTCCATCCTGCCCTGTTTTGCCTCTCTTTTTATCTTTTATATTATTTCCTACCTCTTTTCGAAGACAATGGCCTGCTTTTCTGGGTGCCTGATGTCCTCTGCCAGCATTCAGAAGTTGTTTTGTTGGATTTACTCAGCGTTCATTTTTCTTTTGATGAATTTCTGAGGGAGACCATTGTCACCCTGTCTTATTCCTCCTCCATCTTCCCATCTTCCTATCTCCTCCCTCACAGAAATATTTAAAATTCATTCAATTCTAAGATTTGTTTCTTTCAGAACCTACAGTTCCCATATTTGTTTACAAAAAATGCATTGCACCATCTGCTATTATAACACCTTAGTTGTTATTTGTTACTACTTTCATTAAGTATTTAATCATAGAGTGATTTGAAGAAGTAACGTTAGAGACATTGAGTGTCATTGTTCAATCAACAAGTTGTTTTTAACTCTTTTGTGATCCCATGGACTGCTGCACAACAGGCCTCTCTATCTTTCAGTATCTCCCAGAGTTTGTGCAAATGCATGTCCATTGTTTTTCTGATACCGTCCAACCATCTTATCCTCCATTACTCCCTTCTTCTCCTCTCATCAAACTTTGAAAGCATCATGAATTTTCCAGTGAATTGACACTTTGCGTCAGCTGGCCAAAACGGAACTTTCAACTTCATCATTAGTCCTTCGAATGAATACTTATGGTTGATTTCATTTAGGATGAATTGGCTTAATCTCCTTGAAGTCCAAGGGCCCCCTAAGAGTCTGTAACTTTTCGGGATTCAAAATCACTGCAGATGGTGATGGCAGTGATGAAATTAAAAGACGCTTTCTCTTTGGAAGGAAAGTTATGACAAACCTAGATAGCATATTAAAAAGCAGGGACATTCCTTTGTCATCAAAGGTCCATCTAGTCAAGGCTATGATTTATTCAGTGGTCATATATGAATGTGAGAGTTGGACTCTAAGGAAAGTTTAGTGCTGAAAAATTGATGCTTTTGAACTGTGGTGATGGAAAAGACTCTTGAGAGACCCTTGGACTGCAAGGAGATCCAACCAGACCATCCTAAAGGAGATGAGCCCTGGGTATTCATTGGAATATATCATGGTGAAAGTGAAACTCCAATAGTTTGACACCTGATGTGAAGAAATGACTCATTGGAAAATACCCTAATGTTGGGTAAGATTGAGGGCAGGAGGAGAAGGGGATGACAGAGGATGACATGTTTGGATGGCATTGCCGATCAGTGGACGTGAGTTCGGGTGGTCTCTGGGAGTTGGCAAAGTTAATGAAGCAGATATAAATGTTTTTCTGGAACTCTCTTGCTTTCTCCATGATCCAGAGGATGTTGGCAATTTGATCTCTGGTGCCTCTGCCTTTTCTAAAACCTGCTTGAACATCTGGGAGTTCATGGTTTACATAATGTTGAAGCCTAGCTTGGAGAATTCTGAACATGACGTTACTCGCCTGTGAGATGAGTGCATTGTGCAGTAGTTTGAGCATTCTTTGGCATTGCTTTTCTTTGGGATTGGAATGAAGACTGAACTTTTCCAGTCCGTTGGTCACTGATGAGTTTTCTAAATTTACTGGAATACTGAGTGAAACACTTTCACAGCATCATCTTTCAAGATTTAAAATAGCTCAACTGGAATTCCATCACCACCACTAGCTTTGTTCCTAGTGATGCTTTCTAAGGCCCACTGGACTTCACATTCCAAGATGCATGGCTTTAGGTCAGTGATCACGTTATCGTGACTATCTTGGTCGTGAAGATCTTTTTTATACAGTTCTTCTGTGTACTCTTGCCATCTCTTCTTAATATCTTCTGCTTCTGTTAGGTCCATACCATTTCTGTCCTTTATCGAGCCCATTTTGCATGAAATGTTCCCTTTGAATCTCTAATTTTCTTGATGAGATCTCTTGTTTTTCGTATTCTGTTGTTTTCCTCTGTCTTTGCATTGATCACAGAGGAAGGATTTCTTATCTCTCCTAGCAATTCTTTGGAATTCTGCATTCAAATGCTTATATCTTTCCTTTTCTCCTTTGCTTTTCACCTCTCTTCTTTTCACACCTATTTGTAATGCCTCCTCAGACAGCCATTTTGCTTTACTGCATTTCTTTTCTTGGGGATGGTCTTGGTCCCTGTCTCCTGTACAATGTCACGAACCTCTGTCCAGAGTTCATAAGGCACTCGATCTATCAGATCGAGTCCCTTAAATCTATTTCTCACTTACACTGTATAATCATACGGGATTTGATTTAGGTCATATGTGAATGGTCTAGTGGTTTTCCCTACTTTCTTCAATTTCAGTGTGAATTTGGCAATAAGGTGTTTAGGATCTGAGACACAGTCATATCCTGGTCTTGTTTTTGCTAACTGTATAGAGCTTCTCCATCTTTGGCTGCAAAGAATATAATCAATCTGATTTCGGTGTTGACCATCTGGTGATGTCCATGTGCAGCGTCTTCACTTGTGTTGTCGGAAGAGGGTGTTTGCTATGCGCAGTGTGTTCTCTTGACAAAACTCTATTAGCCTTTGCCCTGCTTCATTCCATGCTCCAAGGCCAAATTTGTCTGTTACTCCAGGTGTTTCTTGACTTCCTCCTTTTGCATTCCAGTCCCCTGTAATGAAAAGGGCTTCTTTTTTGGATGTTAGTTCTAAAAGGTCTTGTAGGTCTTCATAGAACCGTTCAACTTCGGTTTCTTCAGCGTTACTGGTTGGGGCACAGGCCTGGATTACTATAATACTGAATGGTTTGCCTTGGAAACGAACAGAAATCATTCTGTCGTTTTTAAGATTGCATCCAAATACCGCATTTCGGACTCTTTTGTTGACCATGATGGTTATTCCATTTCTTCTAAAGGATTCCTGACCACTGAAGTAGATATGATGGTCATCTGAGTTAAATTCACCCATTCCAGTCCATTTTAATTCACTGATTCCTAGAATGTCTATGTTCAATATTGCCATCTCCTGTTTGACCACTTCCAATTTGCCTTGATTCATGGTCCTAACATTCCAGGTTCCTATGCAATATTGCTTTTTACAGCACTGGAACTTGCTTCTATCTCCTGTAACATCCGCAAATGTGTATTGCTTTTGTTTTTTCTCCATCCCTTTATTCCTTCTAAAGTTATTTCTCCATTGATATCCAGTAGCATACTGGGCACCTACCGACCTGGGGAATTCCTCATTCAGTATCCTATCATTTTGCCATTTGATACTGTTCATTGGGCTCTCAAGGCAAGCATACTGAAGTGATTCGCCATTCCCTTCTCCAGTGGACGACATTCGGCTGTGTGGACCACAATAAACTGTGGAAAATTCTAAGAGACGGGAATACCAGACCACCTTACCTGCCTCTTGAGAAACCTGTATGCAGGTCAAGAATCAACAGTCAGAATTGTACATGGAACAACAGACTGGTTCCAAATAGGAAAAGGAGTACGTCAAGGCTGTATATTGTTCCCTTGCTCATTTAACTTATAAGCAGAATACATCATGAGGAAAACTGGGATGGAAGAAGGACAAGCTGGAATCAAAATTGCTGGGAGAAATATCAGTAACCTCAGATATGCAGATGACACTACCCTTATGGCAGAAAGTGAAGAGGAACTAAAAAGCCTCTTGATGAAAATGAAGGACGAGAGTGAAAAGGTTGGCTTGAAGCTCAACATTCAGAAAACAAACATCATGGCATTTGGTCCCATCACTTCATTGGAAATAGATGGAAAAACAGTGGAAACAGTGTCAGATTTTATTTTTGGGGCTCCAAAATCACTGCAGATGCTGATTGAAGCCATGAAATTAAAAGAGGCTTACTCCTTCGAAGGAAAGTTATGACCAACCTTGATGGTATATTAAAAAGCAGAGACATTACTTTGCCAACCAAGGTCCGTCTAGTCAAGGCTATGGTTGTCCCCGTGGTCATGTATGGATGTGAGATCTGGACTGTGAAGAAAGCTGATCACCAAAGAATTGATGCTTTTGAACTGTGGTGTTGAAGAAGTGTCTTGCGAGTCCCTTGGACTGCAAGGAGATACAACCAGTCCATTCTAAAGGAGATCAATCCTGGGTGTTCATTGGAAGGACAGATGCTAAAGCTGAAACTGCAATAGTTTGACCACATCATGTGACGAGTCGACTCACTGGAAACGACTCTGATGCTGGGAAAGTTTGGGGGCTGGAGGAGAAGGGGACGACCGAGAATGAGATGGCTGGATGGCATCACCGACTCTGTCGACATGAGTTTGAGTGAACTCTGGCAGTTGATGATGGACAGGGAGGCCTGGTGTGCTGTGATTCATGGGGTCACAAGGAGTCAGACCCGACTAAGTGACTGAACTGAAGAGTCTTCGGAAGCAGCACAGTTGAAAGCCATCGTTTCTCCTTTTCTCAGTTTTCTTTGTATTCCAGTTCTCACATTTGCACATGACTACTGGATGAACAACAGGGGCGTGTGAAGTGGAGGCCTTTGTTACCAAGGTGAATGTCTCTGTTAAATACAATGTCTAGATTTGCAATAGAGTTTTCGCCAAGAAGAAATTTTCTTTCACCTGATGACAACTCTTCACCAGAGTGGAAGAATATCGTCCACTGTCATAGGCAATGGCAAAACACTTCAGTATTTTGCCTTGATTACCCCATGATAACCATGAAAACAGAAAGATAGGACACTGAAAGATTTCGGTAGGTGTCCAATATGCTTCTAGAGATCAGTGGAGAAATAACTCCAGAAATAATGAAGCAATTGACCCAAAGCAAAATCAGTAACCAGTTGTGAATGGGACTGGTGATGGAAGCAGGGTTTGATGCTGTTAAGAGCAATATTGCATAGAAACCTGGAATGTTAGGTCCATGAATCAAGGCAAATTGTAAGTGTCAAACATCAGATGACAAGAGTGAGCATTGACATTCTAGGAATCAGTGAACTAAGACGGAATGGGAGAATTTAACTCACATGACCATTATATCTGTTACTGTGGGCAGGAATCCCTTTGAAGAAATGGAGTAGCCATCACAGTCAACAAAAGAGTCCAAAATGCAGTATTTGGGTGCAATCTCAAAAATGGCAGAATGATCTCTGTTCTTTCCCAAGGCAAAGGATTTAGTATCATAATAATCCAAATCTCTGATCTGATCAGTAACACTGAAGACGCTGAAGTTGAAAATTCTATGAAGACCTACAAGACCTTCTAAAACTAACACTCAAAAATGATGTCCTCTTCATTATAGAGGACTGGAAAGCAGAAGTAGGAATTCAAGAAACACATGGAGTACCAGGCAAATTGGCCTTGGAATACAGAATGAAGCAGGGCAACGGCTAATTGAGTACTGGAAAAGACTCTGATGTTGGGAAAGGTTGGGGGAGGGAGGAGAAGGGGACGACAAAGAATGAGATGGCTGGATGGCATCACCGACTCTGTGGACATGAGTTTGAGTGAACTCCGGGAGTTGGTGATGGACAGGGAGTCCTGGCGTGCTGTGATTCATGGGGTCGCGGAGAGTCGGACACGACTGAGCAACTGAACTGAACTGAACTGAACTGAACTGACGCAAACACCCTCTTCCACCAACACAAGAGAAGACTCTACACATGGACATCACCAGATGGTCGACACTGAAATCAGATTGATTATGTTCTTGGCAGCCAAAATAGAGAAGCTCTATACATTTAGCAAAAAGAAGACAGGAAGATGACTGTGGTTCGGATCCCGAACTCCATATTGCCAAATTCAGAGAGAAGTTGAAGAAAATGGAGAAAACCACTTTATCATTCAGGTATGACCTAAATCTAATCCCTTATGACTATACACTGGAAGTGCAAAATACATTTAAGGGACTAGATTTTATTGACAGAGTGCCTGATGAGCTATGGATGGAGGTACCTGACATTGTACAGGAGACAGGGATCATGACCATCCCCAGGTAAAGAAAGGCAAAAAATGAATGGTTGTCTGAGGAGGCCTTACAAATAGCTTTGAAAACGAGGGAGACAAAAAGCAAAAGAGAAAACGAAAGATATATCCATTTGAATGCAGATTTCTAAAGAAAAGTAAGGAGAGAGAGAAAAAAAAAAATGCCTTCCTCAGGGATCAGTGCAAATAAAGAAGGGAAACAATAGCATGCGAAAAACGAGAGATCTCTTCAAGAACATTGGAGATCCCAAGAGAACATTACATGCAAAGATGGACTTAAAAAAGCACAGAAACAGTAGGGATCTAATCGAAACAGAAAATATAAAGAAGAGGTGGTAAGAATACACAGAAGAACTGTAGAAAAAAGATCTTCACGACCCAGATAATCACGATGGTGTGATCACTCACCTAGAGCCAGATATCTTGGAATGTGAAGTCAAGTGGGCCTTAGGAAGCATCACTACGAACAAAGCTAGTGTAAGTGTTTGGATGTCAGTTGAGCTTTTTCAAATCCTGAAAGATGATGCTTTAAAAGTGCTGCACTCAATAGGCCAGCTAATTTGGAAAATTCAGCAGTGGCCACAGGAGTGGAAAAGAGCAATATTCATTTCAATCCCAAAGAAAGGCAATGCCATAGAATGTGCAAACTACCGCACAATAGCACTCATCTCAAATGCTAATAAAATAATGCTCTATATTCTCCAAGCTAAGCTTCAGCAGTACGTGAACTGTGAACTTCCAGATGTTCAAGCTGGTTTTAAAAACGGCAGAGGAACCGGAGATCAAATTGCCAACATCCAGAAGAGAGCTCCAGAAAAGCATCTCTGTCTTCTTTACTGACTATGCCAAAGCCTTTGACTGGGTGGATCAGTATAAACGGTGGAAAATTTGAAAGAGATGGGAATACCGGACCACCTGACCTGCCTCTTGAGAAACCTATATGCAGGTCATGAAACAACAGTTAGAACTGGTTATGGAACAACAGACTGGTTCAAAATAGGAAAAGGAGCAAGTCAAGGCTGTATATTATCACCTTGCTTATTTAACTTATATGCAGAGTACATCATGAGAAGTGCTGTGCTGGAGGAAACACAAGCTGGAATCATGGTTTCTGGGAGAAATATCAATAACGTCAGATATGCCAGCGACACCTCCCTTTCGGCAAAAAGTGAAAAAATAACTAAAGAACCTCTTGATGACAGTGAAAGAGGATAGTGAAAAAGTTCGCTTAAAGCTCAACATTCAGAAAACTAAGATCATGGTATCTGGTCCCATCGCTCTATGGCAAATAGGCGGGGAAACAGTGAAAACCGTCGCTGACTCTTTCTTAGGCTCCAAGATTGCTGCAGATGGTGATTGCAGCCATAAACTTAAAAGACACTTACTACTTCAAAGGAAAGTTATGACCAGCCTAGTCAGTGTATTAAAAAGCAGAGGCATTACTTTGCCAACAAAGGTCCGTTTAGTAAAGGCTATGGTTTCCTCCAGTGGGCATGTATGGATGTGAGAGCTGGACTTTAAAGAAATCTGAGCGCTGAAGAATTGATGCTTTTGAACTGTAGGGTAGGCGAAGTCTCTTGAGATTCCCTTGGACTGCAGGGAGCTCAAACCAGTCCATCCTAATGGAGATCAGTCCTGGGTGTTCATTGGAGTGATTGATATTGAAGATGAAATTGCAATACTTTGGCCACCTGATGTGATTAAGTGACTCACTGGGGAATTTCCTGTTGCTACGAAATATTGAGGGCAGGAAGAGAAAGGAATGACAGAGGATGAGATGATTGGATAGCATCACGAACTCAATGGACATGAGTTTGTGTAAACCCAAGGAGTTGGTAATGGACAAGGAGGCCTGGCGTGCTGCGGTTAATGGGTCGCAAAGAGTCGGATATGACTGAGCGACTGAAATGAACAATACATAGAATTTAAATAAGCAGCCTTGTCATAATCCTTTCTCTAATTGGAAGCAGTCTGTTGTTTTCCATCCGGTCCTAACTGGTGCTTCTTGGTCTGCATACAGATATTTTAGGAGGCGTGTCAGGTGATCTGGTGTTCCTATCACTTTAAGAATTTTCCAGCATTTGTTGTGATACACACAGTCAAAACCTTTGTTATAAACAACGAAGTAGAAGAATATGTTTATTTGTTTGTTTGTTCCTGGAGCTCTCATGTTATTTTCATGATCCCACAGATTTCGGATATTGGATTTGTGGCTTCTCTTACGGAGAACTTAAGCACTGGACATAATGATATATACCTGGAGCCCTGAGGGAAAACCAGTGCCACTTGCTAGTGGTCATGGTTCCCGCCAACACCAAGGTGACACAAGATCTTCAGTTTCTGTGAAGTTCTGGGAAATGAGTTCTTTAAAATCAAACAGGCAAACAGGCAAGCAAACAAAGGTGAAACGCTTGAAAACTGTCTGGGTCATATACAGAGATTTCTGTCCCACTTCTCTGAGCTCTACTCTGTCTATCTACCTATTTCTCCATCTTTAGCTGTTAAAAGGACATAAAGAAGGGAACTTTTGTTGGTATATGTTTAACAAAAATTGAGCTTCACTAAATTCTAAGGTAGGTCAGGTTTCGAGGTTTACCTTTTCCTTTAATTTGTATCAGCCTTGCTGTGATCATGAGCGTCCACAATATTTTAACCATTTCTCATTCCCAATTGCATCTTTGGAATTTCAGAAAGATTCACTAGAGCAAAGAGCCTGTATAATTTATTTTGTCTTGAAAGAGATGCAAGAAAATACATGGGTAATATTTTTATTCATTCCATACATCTAACAGTGGAGTAGGAAATGGCCACAGGAAGCAACTATCTTGCCTGGTAAATCCCATGAGCAGAAGAGCCTGGTGTTCTACATTTCATTTGGTTGCAAAGAGTTGGACAAGCCTGAACATACAAGCAAACACGCATCTTAGTGTGAGATGCAATTGTGTTCTATTTACTATCTCGTAGGACTTTGTGTCGCTCACACTGAAGGGCTTAACATTTTTCTAAATTATCTCTGTGACTGTATTAAAGTTCACTGGCTGTCTCTTACCTGCAAAGAAAGAAAAAAGAAGGCCAAGAAGGAAACAAAAACATATCCTATGAGGAGAGTCTTATGCTTTTTTTTTTACCTTCCAAGATTTGAAACTTCTTTCCTAGAACATGAAATAAAGACACTGTTTTGACTTTAGAGAATCTGGTCCACTGGGATGTTTCATTTCCTATTTTGGAATGATAAACTCTAATTTAAGTTTTACTTGTCTGGACTAGTAAGGATCACAACGGAAAGATATGGAACTAAGAGGAAATGATAATCTTGATACCAACATATATCTCTTCCTTTCTAGGAGCAGGCTGCTTTATGCATTTAACAGGTCTGTCGTAGAGCAAAAAAACCCAAGAACTTTCACCCCACATATATGTGGCTTTGTGTCTGTCTTTCCCATGCTGTCTCATCATTTTTTATGTCACATGTGAAAGGACTTATTAATTCCTTCGTATTACCCACTTCTTTCCATAGCAAGAGTGAGCATATTCTTTATATTCTTTCCCACAAGTTACATGACCTTTACCAAGAATTTATCAGGAAGGCTGGGACTCCCTTTTCTGAAGGCGTTCTCAGTATTAGTGAAGTTTTCCAGGCCTTTTTAGCATATTTGTCTATTTCACACTTTAATGAGATTGATAAGAGGTCATGAGGGTTGTTCAATTGCCTTCATGAGCAACAGATAAGAAGTACTTATGGAGGTACCTGATGCTCAGGGGAACTTGGACATGATGTTAGGAAGAAGAAAGGATGGGCTCCACAGTGACATACTTAAAGGCCTCAGTCACAGTGGGTTAGACTATTCATTGCTACCCAGAGGGAGGATAAAGGGAGGAGGGAGGTGGGAGGGGGGTTCAGGAGGGGGAACTTATGTAAACCCGGGGCAAATTCATATCAATGTATGGCAAAACCAACCAATATAATATTGTAAAATAATTTGCCTCCAATAAAAAATAAATTAATTACATAAAAAATAAAATAAAATAAATTAATGACAAAAAAGAAAAAAGAAAAGTGGATGACAATGAAGTCATAAGCATTCATGTCATGAACCTAAGGTAGTAGTTGGAATGTCCGGTTTAGATTTGAGATCAAACTGGTTCATCCCCGCTAGGCTGGGCATCGACGAGTGGATAGAGTTAATGAGAGCTAACAGGGAGAAAAAGAGACTTTTTCTTTTCCTGTAATACAAGTGAACTACTTTCATGCTTCCTGAACTCTCATCAGAGCTTCCTCCACACTATTATGTCAGTCAGCTATCTCATGGACTCATCCTTCTCGGTTGTCCCGCAGCACCAGTTTTGCATGCCTTGCTTCATTCAACGACTTTCAACTGGTTGTCTGTTCTCCATATGATAATATACGTTTCAAAGTTTCATGTTTCAATGCTGATCTTTCCTAGCATCCCACCCTCACCTTCTCCCACAGACTCCCAAATTATTTTCTTTATATATGTATCACTTTCCTTGTCTCGCTTATAGCGTCATTGTTACCTCTTTCTAAATTTCATATATAAGGTTTCATATACTGCGTTGGTGTTTCTCATACTGGCTTGCTTCCCTCTGTATAATAGGTTCCAGTTTCATCTACCACATAGCACTGACTCAAACGTGTCTCTTTTTTAATAGCTGAATATTGCATTGTGTATATAGACAGCATCATCCTTAACCATTCATCTTCGAACTGGACATCAAGGTTGTTTCAAAAGTCCAAGCTATTGTCAGTAGTGCTCCAATGAAAATTGGAGTACATATGTCTCATTGAATTCTAGTTTTCTTGGTGTGTATGCCCAGAAGTGGGATTGCTGGGTCTCATGGTAATTCTATTTCCATTTTTTTTTTTTTTTAAGAAACCTCCACACTGTCCTCCATAATGCCTTCCCATCAACAATGTAAGAAGGTTCCCTTTCTCTGCTCCCTTTCCAGCATTGCTGGCTTGTAGAGTTTTTTGATGGTAGTTTTTGATGGTAGCTTTAGACCCATGTGAAACGGTACCTCACTGTAGTATTGATTTCCGTTTCTCTGATAATGAGTGATGTTGAGCAGATTTTTCTGTGTTTGTTAGACATCTGTATGTCTCCTTTGGAGAAATCTCTTTAGTTCTTTGTGTCACTTTTAGATGGATAGATTATTTTTCTGGTACTGAACTGCATGAGCTGCTTGTATATTTTGGAGATTACTTTGTTTTCAGTTAATTTGTTTACTCCTATTTTCTCCCATTTGTAAGGCTGCCTTTTCACCTTGCATATTGTTTCCTTCATTGTGTAAAACTTTCAAGTTTAATGAGGTCCCATGTTTGTTTTACTTTTTATTTCCTTCACTCAGGTGGGCCACAGAGAATCATGCTGTGATTTGTGTTACAGTCTGTTCTACCTACGTTTTCCTCTGAGAGTTATATACTTTCTAGACTTATGTTTATATCTTTAATCCGTTTTAAGTATATTGTTGTAAAGGGTGGTAGAATGTGTTTTAGCACATTCTTTTACAGTTGTTTACCATTTCGTCCAGCACTGCTTTTTAAAGTGGTTTCTCTCCTCCATTATATATTTCTGCCTCCTTTGTCAAAGATAAAGTGTCCATATGTGTGTTGATATATCTCTGAGCCTTCTATATTGTTCCATTGATCTATATTTTTGTCTTGTGCCAGTACCTTACTTTCTTGATGACTGTAGCTTTGTAGTATGACCTGAAGTCAGGCAGGTTGATCCCACTATTTCCATTATTCTTTTTCAAGATTGCTTTGGCTATTAGAGGCTGACATTGTTTGTTCTTGTTCTGTGGAAACAACAACAACAGCAGCAAGAACACTGGTAGATAGCGGTGAACCTATTGTGTTTTGGCTAGTGTATTCATTTTCACATAATGATTCTTCTGTTCTAAGAAGCTGACATATTTCTCGGTCTGTTTCTATTATCTTTATTTCTGCAGTGTTTTAGTTTTCTATATATAAATACAGGTCTTTTGTTTCATTAGGTAAATTTATTCCTAAGTACTTTGTACTTTTCTTTGCAATGGAGAATGGGATTTTTCCCATTAAAATTCTGAAACATTATCAGTTTATGGGTCAGAGAGTTCTTTAACAGTTTCCTTTCCGTGAGAACCTGGGTATGAACTGTAGGCTTCTTTTGAACTTGAAAGCTTATTTTCAAGAGGTAGTGGTGTATGTCTTTTCAAGGTTTGCTGTAACAGCATGCCATATAGCAGGTAGCTTCAATAAAGTTTTTCTCATACTTCCAGGGATCTAGCAAGTAATCAAAGGGTTACAAGATTTTCTTTCTTCTGAGGCCTCTTTTGGATGGTAAAACATCTTCACATGGCTTTGTCTCCACATATTAATGTCTCTGTGTTTTCTGTGTCTGCTCTCCTTTCCTTGTAAAAACCCAGTCCTGTGTATCACAATATCTACCTAAAAACCCTATTGGCAAAAAGGTTCAGAAAGCAATTATACACTGCTCACAATTTTGACTCTGTACAAGGTACGGTGAGCTCAGTTCATTAATTCAGTCATGTCCGACTATCTGTGACCCCATGAATCACAGCACGCCAGGTCTCCCTGTCCATCACCAACTCCCAGAGTTCACTGAAACTCATGTCCATCGAGTCGGTGATGCCATCGTCTTCAAAGTACACATTTTGAGAGGACAAAATTATTCTACATTATTGATTTTCTTCTTTTCACTTGTTACTGTTGTATACTAATCTGTCTCTGAGTGTTCACCCCACTAATTCAGTCCAGTTCAGTTCAGTTGCTCAGTCGTGTACGACTCTTAGTGACCCCATGAACCACAGCACGCCAGACCTCCCTGTCCATCACCAACTCCCGGAGCTCACCCAAACTCATGTCCATCGAGTTGATGATGCCATCCAGCCATCTCATTCTCTGTCGTCCCCGTCTCCTCCTACCCTCAATCGCTCACAGCATCAGAGTCTTTTCCAGTGAGTCAACTCGACGCATGAGTTGGCCAAAGTATTGGAATTTCAGCCCTAGCATAAGTCCTTCCAAAGAACACGCAGGATTGATCTCCTCTAGAATGGACTGGTTGGATCTCCTTGCAGTCCAAGGGACTCTCAAGAGTCTTCTCCAGCACCACAGTTCAAAAGCATCAATTCTTCGGCGATCAGCTTTCTTCACAGTCCAACTCTCACATCCATACATGACCACAGGTAAAACCATAGCCTTAACTAGACGGACCTTGGTTGGCAAAGTAATGTCTCTGCTTTTTAATATGCTATCTAGGTTGGTCATAACTTTCCTTCCAAGGAGTAAGCGTCTTCCAATTTCATGGCTGAAATCAACATCCACAGTGATTTTGGAGCCCAAAAAAATAAAGTCTGACACTGCTTCGACTGTTTCCCCATCTATTTCCCAAGAAGTGATGGGACCAGATACCATGATCTTCGTTTTCTGAATGTTAAGCTTCAAGCCAACCTTTTCACTCTCCTCTTTCACTTTCATCAATAGATCTTTGAGTTCCTCTTCACTTTCTGCCATAAGGGTGGTGTCATCTGCATATCTGATTCAGTTCAGTTCAGTTCAGTTTAGTCGCTCAGTCGTGTCCGACTCTCCACGACCCCATGAATCACAGCACGCCAGGCCTCCCTGTCCATCACCAACTCCCGAAGTACACTCAAACTCATGTCCACAGAGTCGGTGATGCCATCCAGCCATCTCATTCTGCATCGTCCCCTTCTTCTCCGGCCCCCAACCTTTCCCAGCATCAGAGTCTTTTCCTCGTCGCATGAGGTGGCCAAAGTATTGCAGCTTCAGGTTTAGCATCAGTCCCTCCAATGAACTACCCAATTCAGAAAGCAGATTGTCAAGAAAAATGGGTTTTTGGGGACTAATACAACTGTGAACAAGAGTCAGAGTTTCTTGCCAACCTCCATATCCTCAACATAAAGACATTAGGGATAGAAAAATATTTATTTTGTATAAGTATTAAACCAAACTGTGATGCACGTATACGAACTACAAAATTGTTGTAAAGTCAAAATACATATATATTATATATGTCTACTTGTAAATCAGTTCATTACAATATTTTCAAAGTTATAAGTATTCTTCAAATAGACATGATGACATCTGTCACAGCAATTTGGTCCTTAATTAACTTGATCATTGGGGTAGCCATCAGTGTTGGCTAATTTGTTTTTATTACTATTATTATTTTAAATGCATTTCTTTTAATTGGAGGCTGATTACTTTCCAATGTATTGGTTTTGCCATACATTGACATGAATCCACCCCGGGTGTACATGTGTTCCCCATCTAGACCCCCCTCCACCTCCCTCCGCATCCCATACTTCTAGTTCATCCCAGTGCACCAGTTAATCTGTTTTATACTGGAAAAGGATAAACTTCTCATGTACACATGATAGAATGTGGTTTTGAAATGAGGCACTCTCATCCACAGAAGTGAGACATAAGATGCTACTGCTAAAAATACCCAATATTATTAGGCTAAGTTATTTTCAAAGATTGACGTTTAAATACTAGAGGTTTTCATTGCACAACAATGCAAGATATGTGGCTTATTCCTTTAATTACACCAAACTCCTCAAAGCTTCCAACCCAACTCACTTAGAGGAAAGGTAAGTGAGGGTTGTGATAAGGTGTTGCAAATATCTTGCTGTCAGGTTCTCTTACTTCTGTTATTGAGGTAAGGTCACAGTCAAGTAATACTGTCTCTGTAAACCTGTACTGAAGAAAATATCAATCCGTATTCTGAAAGGAAATATCCTAAAACGACTTTCATCATCCAACATCCTGTTTAGAAGGAGGGTTTCCCTCTGAAGGGTGGTTATCCTGTCTGGGCGTAGGCTCGATCTGAACGTCTGGTCTTGGTTCTCCCATCAGTGCCCAGTCCCAGCTGAAGGGGAAGCTGTCTATTCTCTGTGTCCTTCTATTTCCAAGGTTCTCATACTTTGTCCAGTCATTTTAATGAGGGAGTCAGGTGCCCGAAACACAGTTGGTCCTCGGTCTCCTCATACTATCCAAATGGGGGCTGGGTGTCATAGACTGTTACCCCTACAGTTTGCCACAGCCATTAGGTCATGGAGGTGAGCATCGGACGTGTGACTACTTCTTCAAACCCTGGTGGAGGCCAGTGAATGGCTCCATCAAGGGAACTGTGCCTCTGCAATGCATAGTCTTTTGCCTGTCCCGAAACTCCGCCTTTCACTACCCAGCCCTAGGGTAGAAGGCCTAGAGGGCCCTGAGAATGGGAGCAATATATATTCTACTGCACTCCATTGAACGTGTGACTGTGGTTGCAGTTGTGTTTCCAACTTCACTAATAATCTTGAGCTAAGATCTGCAGATTTATGTCCATCCTGTCTCTATTAGACACCTTTCTTGAAGAAATATTTGACCTATGATACAAGTTGGTAACTTGAACAATCATGATCCAGTTTGAATAGGCTCTGATAACCACTTTTAACTCACTTTTTAAAAATTCACATATTTTTACAAACACCATCACGTGATTAAAGTTTCTGTCATATTGTAACTGAAATATTTTATTTACCGTCATGTTCTCAAGGACCAAAATATTGCAAATGGTGGAACCATTTATTTGTTCACTGCTTGAGGTACAGTTGACTTGTAATATTACATTAATCAATCTTGTTTTATAAAAATTACACAGTCTTATCTTAGTTTTTTTCTACTATGTCAAAATGAAGGACACTTATGTGTACATAAATCCCTGAATTTTTAGACTTCCTTCACAATTAGGTCATCAGAGAACACCAAGCAGAATTCTTTTTTCTTCTTTATTCCTTTTTCATAATTTAGTTTAAAAAATAAGTGGACAGTAAACATAATCCAATATTGGGACTTTTTTTGTAATATACACATATTAATGACCCATAATTATACAAGGAGGTCAGTTTTCATTTCAATCTTAAAGAAAGCCAGTGCCAAAGAATTTTCACACTGCCACACAAATGCAATCGTCTTACACACTAGCACAATAATGTTTGAAATTCTCCAAACCAGGCTTCAACAGTACATAAAACATGAACTTCCAGGTTTTCAAGCTTGATTTTTAAAAGGCAGAGGATCCAGATATCAAATTTTCAATAGACTTTGGATCAGCAACACAGGAAGAGAGTTCCAGAAGAAAAAAGTCTACTTCTGCATCGTTGACTACACCAAAGCCTTTGACTATGGGTCACAACAATCTATGGAAAATTTATCGCGAGATGATAATACCAGACAACCTTCCCTGCCTCTTGAAAAATATGCATGCAAGTCAAGTCTCAACAGTTAGAACTGGAAATGGAACAGCAATCTGAATCCAATGGGGAAAGGAGTACGTCAAGGCTGTATGCTGACATGCTGCTTATTTAAATTATGTGTCAATTACATTATGTGAAAGGCCTGGTTGAATAAGCACACGCTGGAATCAAGATAGACAGGTGAAATATCAATAATCTCTTATCTGGTGATGGCACCATATTTATGGCAGAAAGGGAAGATGAACAAAAGAGCCCCTTGATGAAAGTGAAAGTGGAGATTGAAATAGATGACACAAAAATCAAAATTCAGAAAACAATGATGATGTCAACCGGTCCCATCACTTTATGGCAGATAGAAGGGGAAACAATGGAAAGAATGAGAGACTTTTTTTTTTTTTTTTGGCCAGGGGTGCGGTTTGGGGAATTGAATTGTAATCAAAATCACAGCAGATCGGGAATGCAGCCATAAGAATAAAAGATTCTTTCTCTTTGTAAGAAAAATATGACCAAACTAGACAGCATATTAAACATCAGAGAGATTACTTTCCAAAATATTTTTGTCTAGTCAAAGTTATGGTTTTTCCAGTAGTCATGTATGGTTGGGAGATTTGGACCATAAAGAAAGCTGAGCACCAAAGAATTGATACTTTTGTACTATGATGTTGGAGAAGAGGCTTGAGAGTGTTTTGGAGGGCAAGGATATCAAAGCAGTACAACCTAAAGGAAATCAGTCTGGAATATTCATTGTAAGGACTGGTGCTGAAGCTGAAACTCCAATACTTTGGTCCTGGGTGTAAAGAACTGACTCACTGGAAAAGACCCTTATGCTCGGAAAAATTCAAGGTGGGAGGATAACAGTAGACAGAAGATGGGATGATTGGAGAGCATTACCGACTTAATGAACATGAGTTTGTGTAAACTTGATGAGTTAGTGATGGACAGGGAGGACTGGCATGCTGCAGTGCCTAGGGCCACAAAGAATTGTCATTGACTGAGCCACTGAACTGAGCATGGCCCTACCCTTCAGAACAAGAACCAGTTTCCCTTAGTCAGTCTTTCCCATTAGGAAGCTTCCACAACCTCTTGACCTTCTCCATCAGAAGGCAGATCGAATGAAAACCATAATCTCAGAAAGCTAACCAAACTGATCACATGGGACACAGCCTTGTCTAACTCACTCAGTGAAACTATGTGTCATGATTGTAGGGCCACCCATGATGGACGGGTGATGATAATGGGATCTGACGAATCGTGGTCCTTGGAGAAGGGAATGGAAAACCTCGTCAGTATTCCTGCCTGAAGAACTCCATGAGCAGCATGTAAAGGCAAAATATAGCATACTGAAAGACAAATTCCAAGGTTGATAGCTGCCCAATATGATACAGGAGATCAGTGCAGAAGAAACTCCAAAAAGAATGAAGCGATGGAGCCAAAGCAAAAACAAATTCCCACTTGCAGATGTGATCAGTGATGGAAGAACACCCCAATGTTGGAAAGAGCAAGATTGCATAGGAACTTTAAAGGTTAGTTCCATGAATCAAGATAAATAGGAAGGGGTCAAAACGGCCATGTCAAGAGTGAATGAACATTGACATTTTAGGAATCAGTGAACTAAAATGGACGGGAATGGATGAACTTAACTCAGATGACCATTATGTCTACTACAGTGGGAAATAATCCCTCAGAAGAAATGGAGTAGCCATCATAGTCAAAAAGAGAGTCTGGAATGTAGTATTTGGTGACAATCTGAAAAATGACAGAATGATCTCTGTTTCTTTCCAAAGGAACCCATTCAATAGCACAGTAATCCAAGTCTGTGCCCTGACCAGTAATGCTGAAGTAGCTATAATGGAACAATTATACGAAGACCTATAAGAATTTGTAGAACTAACAGACAGGAAAGATAACCTTTCCATCACAGGGGAATGGAATGCAAAAGTAGGAAGTCAAGAGATACCTGGGGGTAACAGGCAAATTTGGCCTTGGAGTACAAAATGAAGTCTTCCAAAGGTTAACAGAGGTTTGCCAAGAGAACACACTGCTCATAGCAACACCCTCTTCTGGGAACAAGAGAGGATACTACAAATGTTCGTCATCATATGGTTAAAACTGAAATCAGATTGATTTTTTCTTCACAGCCGAAGATGAGGGAGATCTGTAAAATCAGCAAAGCAAGACTGGGAGTGGACAGTGGCTCAGATCATGAACGCCTTATTGCCAAAGCAAAAGTTAAATTGAAGAAAGTAGGGAAAACCGCTAGACCATTCAGATATGTCCTACATCAAATCCCTTATGATAACATGGTGAAAGTGACAAATAGATTCAAGGGATTAGATCTGATACAAAGAATGACTGATGACTTACTGACAGAGGATTGTGATATTGTACAATAGGCAATGATCAAAACCCTCCTCAAAAAAAAAAAAAATATAAAAAAGCAAAACTGTTTGCTGTAGATGCCTTACAAATAGATGAGAAAAGAAAAGAAGCTAAAACAAAGGAGAAAATTAAAGATATAACAATCTGAATGCGAAGGTTCAAGGAATAGGAAGGAGTGATAAGAAAGCCTTCTTCAGTGATCAGTGGAAAGAAATAGAGGAAATAATGGAATGGGAAAGACTAGAGACCTCGTCAAGAAAATTGGAGATACCAAGGAATCATTTCATGAAGAGATGTTCAAAATAAAGGACAGAAATTGTATGGACCTCAATGAAGCAGAAGATATTAAGAAGATGTGGAAAGGTTACACAGAAGAACTATTTTAACAGGATCTTCATGAGTCAGATAACTTGGATGATGTGATCACTCACCTAGAGCCAGTCCTCTTGTAATGTGAAGTCAAGCCATCCTTATGAAATTTCACTATGAACAAAACTAGTAGAACTGAGGGAATTCCAGTTAAGCTATGTCGTAGCCTGAAAAATGATTGTCTCAAAGTGCTGCACTCAGTATGCAAGGAATATGGAAAACGAAGCAGTGGCCACAGGACAGGAAACTTTCAGTTTTTATTCCATTCCAAAGCAAGGCAATGCCATATACTGTTCACACTAACACACAATGGCCTTAACTCAAAGAGTAGCAAAGTAACACTAAAAATTACCCAGGCGAGGCTTGAACAGTACCTGAGCCATGAACTTCAAAGAGGATTTAGAACAGGCAAAGGAAACAGAGATCAGATTGCCAACATCCGAGGTCCCATCAAAAGACCAAGAGATGTCCAGGAAAAAAAAAGAAAACCATGTATGTCTGCTTCATTGCTTATACCAAAGCCTTTTGTATAAAGGCTTTGTCAGTTCAGTTCAGTTCATTTCATTTCAGTAGCTCAGTCGTGTCCGACTATCCGTGATGACCCCATGAATCACAGCACGCCAGGCCTCCCTGTCCATCACCAACACCCGGAGTTCACTCAAACTCATGTCCACAGAGTATGCCATCCAGCCATCTCATTCTCTGTCGTCCCCTTCTCTTCCCGCCGCCAACCTTTCCCAGCATCAGAGTCTTTTCCAGTGAGTCAACTCGTCGCATGTGGTGGCCAAAGTATTGCAGTTTCAGCTTTAGCATCAGTCCTTCCAATGAACACCCAGGATTGATCTCCTTTAGAATGCACTGGTTGGATCTCCTCGCAGTACAAGGGACTCTCAAGAGTCTTCTCCAACACCACAGTTCAAAAGCATCGATTCTTCGGTGATCAGCTTTCTTCACAGTCCAACTCTCACATCCATACATGACCACGGGACAAACCATAGCCTTGACTAGACGGACCTTTGTTGGCAAAGTAATGTCTCTGCTTTTGAATATACTATCAAGGTTGGTCATAACTTTCCTTCCAAGGAGTAAGTGTCTTTTAATTTTCTGGCTGTAATCAGCATCCACAGTGATTTTGGAGCCCAAAAAAATAAAGTCTGACACTGCTTCGACTGTTTCCCCATCTATTTCCCATGAAGTGATGGAACCAGATGCCATGATCTTTGTTTTCTGAATGTTGAGCTTCAAGCCAACCTTTTCACTCTCCTCTTTCACTTTCATCAGAAGGCTTTTGAATTCCTCTTCACTTTCTGCCATAAGTGGATCACAGTAAATTGTGGGAAATTCTTAAAGGGATGGGAGTACCAGACTACTTGATCTGCCTCCTGAGAAATCTGGATCCAGGTAAAGAAGCAACAGTTAGAACTGGACATGGACAACAGGGTGCTTTCAAATCAGGAATGAATTATGCCAAGGCTGCATATTGTCACCCTCTTAGTTACCTTCTAGGTGGTGTGCAACATGTTAAATTCCAGGCTGCATGAGGCAAAGTTTGAATCAAAGTTTCTGGGAGAAATATCAATAACCTCAGAAAGGTATATGACACCACATTTGCGGTAAAAGTGAAGAACAACTAAAGAGCCTCTTGGTGAAAGAGAAAGGGGAGTTCAGTGTTCACTTAAAACTCAACATTCAGAAAACGAAGATAACTACAACTGGTTCCATCTCTGCTTGGGAAACTGATGGATCAACAGTGGAAACACAGAGAGACTTTATTTTGTTCTGGGGCTCCAAAATGACTGCAGATGATGACTGCAGCCATGAAATTAAAAGATACTTGCTCCTTGGAAGGAACGGTATGACCTGCCAAGTCAACATATTGAAAAGCACAGACATTGCTTTGTGAGCAAATATTCTCTTAATCAAAGCTATGATTTTTCTTTTGGTAGTCATGTACGGATGTGAGATTTGGACTCTGAAGATAACTGAGTGCAGTAGAATTGATGCTTTAAAACTGTGCTGTTGGTGAAGACTCTTTAGTGTCTCTTGGACAGCAAGGAGGTTAAAGGAAATCAGTACTGAATATTCATTGGAAGGACTTATTCTTCAGAATAAGAATTAAACTCCAATTTTGTCCACCTAATGCAAATAATTGTCCCGTCAGAAAGACCCTGGGAAACATTGAATCCAGGAGAAGAGGATGACAGAGGATAAGATGGTTGAATGGCATCACCGACTCGATGGACATGAGTTTGAAAATACTCCAGGAATTGCTGTTGGACAGTGAAGTGTCGTAATTTGCAGTCCATGGGATCACAAAGAGTTGGACATGACCGAGAGACTGAACTTAAATTAACTCAAGTATAGCATTATCTATACTTTTACATGCAAATATAGTGATAATAGTATTACTCCATGATAATTGTATTTTTTGTTTTACTCTATGAAAATCTTGATTCTATCTTTCTTACGTGAAATGTGGAATTCTCTATTACTCATGTATGAAAATCTACATGTGGTTTTCTGGCATTTAATTTGGAATTCTGTATATTTCCCATGTGAAAATCTTGGCACTGGTTTCTGAAGATATCGAGAACCAGTATGGATTTGGAATGATCTCTCCTGCAGAAATGAAAATCAGGGCCCACTGTTTCTTCATCAAGTTTAGAGTTTGTCATATTTCTCAAATTATGTCAAAACAGAATTTCTTCCATGAAATATTAAATGCTCTGTATCGACTACATTCAATCATAGGTGTTAATTCTCCACTTTGGAAGTTGGACTCCTCTGTATTTCATATTGGAGATCATAATGGAAACTTCCCTTGGAGAAATATGGAGTTCTCTAAATTTGATATGAAGCACTGGTTCTTCAGCTACAGAAACACCTATGGTCCCTGTTTGTTATGTTCCCCTGTGCCTTTGAACATTTGTGTGTACATGCGTGGGTAGACATGGCGGTGTTTGTGTGTGTTTCTGTATGTGGATGTGTGTCCAACCGCATCCGACGTAGAGATGAAGGTGAGAGATCACGAGACATGCACCAACAGAAGGAGGCCCGAGGCGTCCACAGACTGGGGAAGACTGGCGCATGCATCTCTGAGGTGCTCCTGTTCAGCACAGGAATGAGGAAAGGATGGCCAGTGACAATTCAGGAAAGTGGGTCAATAAATCTGGGTTTACCTCAAGAGACATAAATAAGCTCACAGTTTGTGCCACGTTGATGTGTGTATTTCTACCAGGAAGCAGACGGGGAAGTTTTGAGAACTCACCCAGTGTAAATTCAATGGTGTGGGTATTTTCAAGCATAGCCTTTGAACCCTTTAGTCTATGGGAAGTGGGGTATCCTGTGGAAATGGTGGGCATGGCTATAACAGGATCCACGACAGTGAGGAGGTCAAGGTCCTTCCGAAACGAACAGAGACTGGAAGGAGGAGGAACAGAAAGATAGCTTACTGCACTGGAGAATTTTTACACATTAGAGGAAGGCCCTGGCCTACTGCTGCCTCAGACCAGTCCATCAGGCAGCAAACTCCATCTCTAATGCAGCCAACAATAGCATCATGTGAGACAATGACATGATCAGGTAGGCTCCTTCATTGTGAAACCACAGGCATCCTAGCATACCGTGTGCGAGCATGCAATCAATCCAGGTGCTCATGCATAACTGGCGGTGTAGAAAGGTGAAGAAAGTGCAGCTATTGGGTATATGATTTTTCCCCTTTGCCAGTGTGTGCATGTGAGGGAGCAAAGATAGCCAAGTAGAAGGTTGTTCACTTATCTTTTCCTGAGAGAGCTCCAAAATTGCAGCTTGCTACTGAATAATGATGGACAAGAGTATGTCAGGTCCCACGAAAAAGATGTACACCATGTCCAGTGGGGAAGGAGACATCCCAAGAAGACTGTAGGAGGGGTGATTTTATGTTTAGAATCAATACCTTCCAACCACACTCAGAGGGCTCATAGAAAACATTTTGTGCACCAATGCGCAGAGACTTCCAGACAAAGAGTCAGACCTGTCTTTCAGTGATTGAGTGTCTCCTGCAGAGGCATGGGTCAGCGGTAGCCTGACAAGGGAGAGGGTCTCTGGCTGCTACAGACCTGGGTCATGCAGTTTATGGCATATGCCCTCTTGGAGGAGTTTTCCATTCAATCCACAATAAAGCCAGCTAGCAGACATCCACAAATTGAAAAATAAATATGCCGTAGAAATTCTCGTACTATCAAGGAAGTTCTAGGAGCACTGCACAATTCCTCACCTGGGGGTCTGGCAAAGGGATTGAGAACCCCACAGGAAATTTGACTTTGGAGGACTTGATTACAGAACTTCCACAGAACTGAAGCAGTTGGAGGGCACGAACAAAATCTTGGGTGCACCAGGAGCCAAGCATAAGGAGCAGTGTCCCCACAAGAGCCTGAGCCAGATTTGCCTGTAAGTGTGGGCCGAGAGTGGGCTGCAGGAGGATGAGGGGCACTGAATACAACAGTGCTTGCACAAGCCCTTTTGAAGAAGATCACAAGTACATTTCTCACACCAAAGTTTGTCCTCAGTTCAAACAAAAGGGCTGAAAAACAGCCCTCCCCACCCCTCCCTGCAACAGAAAATCGGATTAAAGTTTTACTGAACATGGCCCCACCTATCTAAACAAGACTCAGGTTCACTCACAGTCTGTCCCTCCCATCAGAAAGCTTCTATAAGCCTTTTATGCTTATCCATCAGAGGGCAGATGTAATGGAAACCACAATCACAGAAAACTAATCAAACTGATGCAGTGGACCACAGTCTTGTCTAATGCAATGAAACTATGAGTCAGGCTCTGTAGGCCCATCCGGGATGGATGGGTCATGATGGAGGCTTCTGAGAAAACGTGGGCCAATGGAGAATTGAATGGCACAGCTTCAGTATTTTGCCTTGAAACCCCATGAATTGTATGAAAAGGCAAACAGAATGTACACTGAAAGATGAACTCCCCAGGTTGGTAGGTGTCCTAATATGCTTCTGGAAATCAGTGGAGAAGTAACTCCAAAAATAATGAAGAGATGAAGCCAGAGCAAAAAACAAAAAACAAACAAGCAAAACAAACAAACAAACAAACACCCAGCTGTGGTAGTGACTGGTGATGGAAGTAAAGTCTCATTCTGTAAAGAACAATAGTACATAGGAACTTAGAAAGTTAGGCCCATGATTCAAGTTAACTTGGAATTCGTCAAACAGGAGATGTCAACGGTGAACATCAACCTTTCAGGAATCAGTGAATTAAAATTGACTGGAATGGGCAAATTTAATTGAGATGATCATTTTATCTACCACGGTGGGCAAGAATCCCTAGAGAAGAAATGGTATATCACTCACAGTCAACAAAAGTGTGTGAAATGCAGTTCTTGGGTGCGTTCTCAAGAATGGCAGAAAGATCTCTGCTGATTCTCAAGACAAACTATGCAATAGCACAATAATCCAAATCTATGTCCTGATCAGCAATGTTGAAGTAGAAATTGAGCTGAAGGTCGATGAGAAGCTGAAATTGAGTGGCTCTATGTTTACCAATAGGATCTTCTAGAATTAACACACACACACACACACGCACACATAAAGATATCATTTGCATCATTGGGGACTGGAATGCAAAAGTAGGAGACCAAGAGATAGCTAGAGTCATAGACAAGTTTGGCCTTTGGCTACAAAATGAACCAGGGCAATGTCTAACACTGTTTTGCCAAGACAATGCACTGTCATAGGAAACCTTTCCAAAAACACATGAGACGACTCTACACATGAACACAAGAAGATGGTTAATACCAAAATCACACTGATTATATGCTTTACAGCTCAAGTTGGAGAAGCTTAATGTAACCATCCAAAACAAACCGGGAGCTGACTGTGGCTCAGATCATCAGCTCATACTGAAACATTCAGACTTATTTCAACAAAAGTAGGGAAAATCCCTAGATCATTCTGGTGTGATCTAAATAAAAGCCCTTTTGATTATAATTGGAAATCTAATAGAGTTCTTGTAGAACTAAGGGCAGTGTTTTGTGACATTGAACAAGAGCAGCAATGAAGACTATCCCCAAGACAAAGAAATGCACAAGGGCAAAACGGTTTTCAAAGACACCTTACACTATCTGAGAATAAGAAAAAAAGAAAAAGAAGAGAGAGAAGTGGAAGTGAAATGAGAATGGGAAAGATATACCTATTTGAATGTAGAATATTGAAGAATAACTAGGGCAGATAAGAAAACGTTCCTCATTGATCAATGCCAATAAATAGAGGTTAACAATAGAATCAGATAGATTAGAGATCACTTCAAGAAAATTAAAGATATCATGGGAAGATTTCATATAAAGAAGTGTACCACAAAGGTCAGAAATATTGGGGACCTAACAGAAACAGCAACAATTAAAAGGTGTCAAGAATACACAGAAGAACTCGACAAAGATACTCTTCATGACCAGATAATCATGATGGTGTCATCACTTAACTAGACCCATGTCACGGTCTTCGTAAACCCGGATCTGGTGACTAAAATTGACAAGAAGGATGCAGGGGACAGAAGACTAGAGTGAAACGAGCGTGCTTTTTTTTTTTCAGAAATGCGTGCTTATATATCTATAATAAAATTATTATTCTGCCATTAAATGGATAATCCTTTACGTTCAAGGTCACTGAAGGGAGACACTGAAGGGAATCCAAGCAGGTGTCCTCTCCCATGATCCCAGTACTGAGGACTGCGTGCAGCTCTGCTCGTCCCTGTTTTGCAGGAACTGAGAATGAACAGAGTCCTTGAGAAATGCTGCACAAAGGAAGAAAACCTATTGGATCCCTTAAAGTTGAACGTCCCCTGGCTATTCTCCCTGTTTTATTTTTTCATAATTGGGGGTGACTGCATATACTTCTGTGAAAAAGGCACTTACCAATTGAGTCTGTTTAGTTTGAACATTTTAGTTGAAAGGCATCAGTATACTACAGATACTAACACCATGATAATTATCAGCTTTATAGTTCCAGATCCAGTACAAAGTGTAATGCTTTGAAATCATCCTCAAGTGACTAGCCCAGATAATTGATCAGCTAGCTGATCAACTAAGGTTTCCAAATTTTTGGAAGAGGATAGACTATTAGAGAAGATTTCAAAGATTTTCTCTTGCAACAATTGTATATTTAACGAGCATTATTATGTGTATCTTGTAAATGAAATTTGATTTGTTCCCAGTTGTAAGCACTATTGTTGAACCAAACAGGAGTAATGCAAAACTGTTCAATCACATTTTAATAATACTTGCTTTTTAAAATGTATTAATTGTTCTCTGACCCATTGGATGCCTGTTTTTAATTCTTGTATTTTACCCTGAACGTCCTCATCCATCTGAGCCTGGGTGGCCCACATAGTATCAGCATCTTTAGTCCGAATTTGAATAAAGTTTTGGGTTTGAATTGAGGTTTGTAAAGCAATGCCTGCAACTGCAGCAGTGATGCAAATGGCTATTAATCCCAAAATGCCACGAATTAGCCACTCAGTGAATCACTTAGATCATTGGAGTAATTTAGAGAGTAACCAGGAGGCAAGCCTACAATGGGACCTTCTTCCCAGGGTATTTGGAGATCTACTTGGTAACCACAGACTACACTGAGATCGAAGAATCAAAAAGGATTCATTATTTTTAAAGGAATTTAGACAAGTGTACAATTTGCAATCTATACAAGTCACAGAACATCAAAGTCTTATTAAATTGTGAGTTCCCTATGGCTATAACAAAAGGAAGGGGGATGGAAGCTTGTGTAAAATATGAATGATTATAACGGAAGGAAGAGTTACTATGACAACGACTGGTCCCTGTGGCATATCCAGTCCAAGTTCCAAGTTTTTAAGTACGTGCATCATGTTTCCAAATGTCCTGTTGTTCAGGTCCCATTCATATATTGAGGATGATTCGAGGGCGAGGAGTTGCCCTTTCACTGTCAATCCAGCCAAAGAGTCCTTTGTCATGAAAGTTTTCCATTGAACTATTGGTAATCTTCCATTCTTCTTGAGTAGCATATCACACATTGTATTATTAAGATCATCTGAGTAGTTAGATGATTGGGTTCCCCAATCAACAATGGTGTAATTGGCCAAAAACATTAATTTCCTTGATTTAGCTTGACATCTATCCCAGTAAACAGAAATATATGTAAAGTCCTTATACGTAAACCCCTTACATTTCAACTTTTGTCCTTGTCCGAAAGATTTGGTAGTATTGACATGGTTTTCATAAAGGGACAGGGTAGTAAACAGTCCAAGCAATGTACTGAAATTCTTTTTTGGAGGCAGGATGGAAGTCCACTTTTGTTGACTAACATTAATACATAATTCTGCTGGGCCCATGCATAAAGGAAGGATTTCATAGCCTAGAGAAATGTTTATTAGTCTTCCACCTTCCTCAGGAAAACAGGGGCCGGCCCCTGCAATCTCCAAGGAGGAGGTGTATGTACTGTGTCGTTAGTGGATATGACTGGTCCTATATCTGTCCATTCTACAACTTGCAATAACTGGGGCTTAGGTATATAATCCCTATAAGCGTGATTAATCGAGTCAGCCTGAACGGGGAAAGCAAAAGCAAGGAAAGCAAGTGTAGCCACAAAAATATTCTCAGAATCCCAGGTCATTTCCTGTTGAGAACCCAGATTTTCAAGTTGATTAATAAGAGTTTTTATCTGTCTCCAATTAGGGAGATCATGAGGTCGATGACGTCGAGTGTGGCATTTCTTAGAAAGTTTAAAAGCCTGAATGGCTTCTACTGAAATCTCCTCCTCTCAGGGATTTCACCTTTTTCTCTCTATCTTAGCTTCCTTGGGTGAATCTTCTGAAGAGGGAACCAAATGACTTCGTTGGATCCATCTGGAGAAATACAAGCGTGTCCCTTTCTTGGTAATATTTATTTTCCACATCCGTTGTTTAGTCACCCCGTCTTGATACAAAATAGCTAGAGGAAGAGAAGTGTCCTTCAGTTCCAGGAAACGGTTTTCTGCTTTTGTCAAAATATCTCCTTGCGATAAGTGTAGAAAATTTAAAACAAACAAAGCTGCATTAACGATAATTTTAAGATTAGAGAATATATTGCATTGGAATCTTGATAGCGTATTAAAAAGCATGGACATTACTTTGCCAACCAAGGTTCCTCAAATCAAGGCTATGGTTTTTCCAGTGGTCATGTGTGGATGTGAGATTTGGACTGTGAAGAAAGCTTGTAGCCGTAGAATTTATGCTTTTGAACTGTGGTGGTGAAGACTCTTGAGAGTCGCTTGAATGCAAGCAGATCCAACCAGTCCATTCTAAAGGAAATCAGTCCTGGGTGTTCATTGGAAGGACTGATGCTGAAGCAGAAACTCCAATACTTTGGCCACCTTATGCGAAGAGTTGACTCACCTGAAAAGACCCTGATGCTGGGAGGGATTGTGGGCAGGAGGAGAAGGGGACAGCAGAGAATGAGATGGCTGGATGGTATCACTGACTTCATGGACATGGGTTGGAGTGAACTCAGGGAGTTGGAGATAGACAGGGAGACCTGACGTGCTGTGATTCATGGAGTCGCAAAGAATCGGAAAAAATTGAGCCAGCGACTGAATTGAACTGAACTGAACTGAACTGAAAGTCTGCTCTGGATAAGGAACACAAAAATGATCCTGTGTATTCCCGCTCTTTATTTACTTTTTAAATTTGTGCTTGTGGAGAGTTTAGGGAGCACAGGAAGATGGCAGAGGAATAGGACAGGGCAACAACTTTCTCCCCCACAAAATCAGCAAAAGAACATTTGAACCCTGAGTAAATCCCACAAAACAACTTCTGAATACCTGCAGAGGACATGAGGCACCCAGAAAAGCAGCCCATAATCTTTGAAAAGAGGTAGGAAATAGTATAAAAGATAAAAAGAGAGTCAAAAGAGGGATGGACGGTGCTCCATCCTAGGAAGGGAGGCTTAAAGAAAGAAAAGAAAAGAAAAAGAAGGTTACTAACACCTGGAAACACTGGTGTGTCTGTGGCGAGCTTTGGAACTTCAGAGGGCCACATAACTGGGAGAAAAACGCATACATACATACATAAATATGTAATTAATAATGAAATAAATAACTAAAACCCACAGACTAAGTGCCCAGAGGAAACTCTCAACAGAGAATCGGCACAGATGCCCGCACCACCCTCTAGCAGGCGGGGTATGGGTAGGGAGGCAGGGAGGACTGTCTACCCATCACAAGCATGGAATTAGAGGCTGTAATCAGAAATTTTCCAGCAAACAAAAGCCCAGGGCCAGACGGCTTCACAGCTGAATTCTACCAAATATTTAGAGAAGAGCTAACACTTATTCTACTCAAACTCTTCCAGAAAGTTGCTGAGGAAGGGAAACTTCCAAGCTCATTCTATGAGGCCAACATCACCCTAATCCCAAAACCTGGTAAAGATCCCACAAAAAAGAAAACTACAGGCCAATATCACTGATGAACATAGATGTAAAAATCCTTAACAAAATTCTAGCAATCAGAATCCAACAGCACATTAAGAAGATCATACATTATGATCAAGGGGCTTTATCCCAGGCATGCAAGCATTCTTCAATATCCGCAAATCAATCAACGTAATACACCACATTAACAAACTGAAAAATAAAAATCATATGATTATCTCAGTAGATGCAGAGAAAGCCTTCGACAAAATTCAACATCCATTTATGATAAAAACCCTCCAGAAAGTGGGAATAGAAGGGACATAGCCCAACATAGTAAAAGCTATATATAACAAAGCCACAGAAAACATTATCCTCAATGGTGAAAAACTGAAAGCATTTCCCCTAAAGTCAGGAACAAGACAAGGGTGCCCACTCTCACCACTACCATTCAACATAGTTCTGGAAGTTTTGGCTACAGCAATCAGAGCAGAAAAAGACATAAAAGGAATACAAATTGGAAAAGAAGAAGTAAAATTTCACTGTTAACTGATGACATGATCTTCTACACAGAAAACCCTAAAGGACTCTACCAGAAAACTACTAGAGCTAATCAGTGAATACAGTAAAGTTGCAGGATATAAAATCAACACACAGAAATCCCTTGCATTCCTATACACTTAATGAGAAAATAGAAAGAGAAATTAAGGAAACTATTCCATTCTTTGTTGCAACGAAAAGAATTAAATACTTAGGAATATATCTACCTAAGGAAACAAAAGACTTGTACGTAGAAAACTATAAAACACTACTGAAAGTAATCGAAGAGGACATTAATAGATGGAGAAATATGCCGTGTTCGTGGATTGGAAGAATAAATATAGTAAAAATGAGTATACTACCCAAAGTAATTTATACATTCAATGCAATCCCTATCAAGATTCCAACGATATTTTTCACAGAACTAGCACAAATAATCTCACATTTTGTATAGAAATACAAAAAGCCTCGAAGAGCCAAAGCAATCTTGAGGAAGAAGAATGGAACTGGGGGAATTAGCCTGCCGGACTTCAGGCTCTACTACAAAGTCACATTCATCAAGATAATATGGTACTCTCATAAAGACAGAAATATAGATCAATGGAACAAAATAGAAAGCCCAGAGATAAATCCACGCACCTTTGGACTCCTTATCTTTGACAAAGGAGGCAAAAATATAAAATGGAGTAAAGACAGTCTATTTAACAAGTGGTGCTGGTTAAACAGGTCGGCCACTTGTAAAAGAATGAAACTAGAACACCATACACCAAAATAAACTCAAAATGGATTAGAAAACTAAATGTAAGACAAGAAACTCTAATAAAACTCCTAGAGGAGAATGTAGGCAAACTACTTTCTGACATAAATCATAGCAGGATCCTCCAAGACTCACCTCCCAGCATATTGGAAATAAAAGCAAAAATAAACAAATGGGACCTAATTAAAATGAAAAGATTCTGCACAGCAAAGGAAACTATAAGCTAGGTATAAACACAGACTTCACATTGGGAGAAATTAATAGCCACTGAATCAACTGACAAAGAATTAATCTCCAAAATATGCAAGCAGCTCCTGCAGCTCAATTCCAGAAAAATAAACGACCCAATTAAAAAGAATTAAACAGACATTCCTCCAAAGAAGACAAACAGATGGCTAACAAACACATGAAAAAATGCTCAATATCCCTCATAATCAGAGAAATGCAAATCAAAACCACAATGAGATACCATTTCACACCAGTCAGAATGGCTGCTCTCCAAAAATCTACATGCAATAAATGCTGGAGGAGGTGTGGAGAAAAGGGAACCCTCTTACACTGTTGAAGGGAATGCAAACTAGTACAGCCACTATGAAGAACAGTGTGGATATTCCTCAAAAAACTGGAAATAGAACTGACATATGATCCAGCAAATCCACTGGTCTTACACACTGAGGAAGCCAGAAATGAAAGAAACACATGTACTCCAATGTTCACTGCAGCACTGCTTATAATAGGGAGAACATGGAAGCAACCGAGATGTCCATCTTCAGAGGCATGGATCAGAAAGCTCTGGTACATCTACACAATGGAGTATTTTTCAGCCATCAGAAAAATCCATTTTTGTCAGTTCCAATGAGGTGGATGAAATTGGAGCCTATTATACAGAGTGAAGTAAGCCAGAAAGAAAAACATCAATACAGTATACTAATGCATATATATGGAATTTGGCAAGATGGTAACCTAAACCCTGTATACGAGACAGAAAAAGAGACATGAGTGTATAGAACAGTCTTTGGGACTCTGTGGGAGAGGGTGATGGTGAGATGATTTGGGAAAATGGCATTGTAACATGCATATTATTTCAACTGAATCGCCAGTCCAGGTTCGAGGCATAAGACAGGATGCTTGGGGCTGGTGCACGGGGATGACCTGGAGGGAGGATATGGGGAAGAGGGAGGTGGGCTGGGGGTTCAAGAAAGGGAACACATGTACACCCGGGGCAGATTCGTGTCAATGTATGGCAACACCAACCAATATATTAATGTAAAGTAATTCGCCTCCAATAAAAAAAAATAAAATAAAATGTTACAGTTTCCAGTTTTAAAAAAATTGTTTGTGGATTTTAAGAGATGCTTGTAATATATTTAATAGAAATTGATTGTAGGAATTGTTTGAATTGCCTAGAAATATAGGCAGGGCTTTTTTTCTGTTTTTATAGAACTAGGTGTTCCCATTATAGGAAAACAAGTTAACAGGTGGGTTACACCATGTCGTGTAGCCTCACCTTGAAGAGGTGTGACCCATATGAAAAAGGAATTTGTGTCGATTGAGACATAGTAGAAGGAAGAGCGAGAAATTTCAGGACAATGCATTACACCCATTGGCCATAGTTCGTTAGGTTGTAATCTTTGAGCATTAATGCCTTGTGCAATAGATCGAAGATGTAAGGGCCTTCAAGTAGGGCAACTATTAATAATTTCTTTAGCATGGTAGTATGAAATTTTATAAATTTGGTGAAATGAACCAGCATTATTGCAAAATAAAGCATGTGGCTCTTCAGGAGTAGCAAAACGACAAGTTTATCAGCTTGTTCGTTGCCATGAGCCATAGGGCCAGAAAACAAGAATGTGCTCGAATATGGGTAATATGTGTAGAGGAAGTACAGTTCCTAATAAGAGATTGTAGTTCGATAAAATGCTGAATAATAGACTGATTAGAATTTATGATTGAGGTTTTGATAGATTGTAATACAAATATTGAATATAAAAAATCATAAACTATATTAATATGGTAAGGATGTAGGTGAATAACCTGAATGAGAGCATATAATTCATTTTGTTGAGAAGAGTGAGATTTAGTATAAAAAACGTTATACTCTTCGAGAGACCAGAATGAGGCTTTAATATTTTTAGTCCCGTCTATATAAAAAACTATATAATCATAAGGGATTTGATTTAGGTCATATGTGAATGGTCTAGATGTTTTCCCTACTTTCTTCAATTTAAGACTGAATTTGGCAATAAGGAGTTCATAATCGGAGCCACAGGCAGCTCCTGGTCTTGTTTTTAATAACTGTATACAGCTTCTCCATCTTTGGCTGCAAAGAATATAATCAATCTGATTTTGGTGTGGACCGTCTGGTGTTGTCCATGTGTAGAGTCTTCCCTTGTGTTGGAATTGGAAGAGGCTGTTTGCTATGACCAGTGCGTTCTCTTGACAAAACTCTATTAACCTTTGCCCTGCTTCATTCCATGTTCCAAGGCCAAATTTGTCTGTTACTCCAGGTGTTTCTTCACTTCCTCCTTTTGCATTCCAGTCCCCTATAATGAAAAGGACATCTTTTTTGGATGTTAGTTCTAAAAGGTCTTGTAGGTCTTCATAGAACCGTTCAACTTCGGCTTCTTCAGCGTTACTGGTTGAGGCATAGGCCTGGATTACTGTAATATTGAATGGTTTGCCTTGGAAACGAACAGAAATCATTCTGTCTTTTTTAAGATTGCATCCAAATACTGCATTTTGGACTCTTTTGTTGACCATGATGGCTCCTCCATTTCTTCTAAGGGATTCCTGCCCACAGGAGTAGATATGATGGTCATCTGAGTTAAGTTCACCCATTCCAGTCCATTTTAATTCACTGATTCCTAGAATGTCTATGTTCACTCTTGTCATCTCCTGTTTGACCACTTCCAATTTGCCTTGATTTATGGACCTAACATTCCAGGTTCCTATGCAATATTGCTCTTTACAGCACCGGACCTTTCTTCTATCACCGGTCACATCCACAAATTGGTATTGGTTTTGCTTCTGCTCCATCCCTTCATTTTTCTAGAGTTATTTCTCCACTGATATCCAGTAGCATACTGGGCACCTACCGACCTGGGGAATTCCTCATTCAATAACCTGTCAATTTGCCCTTTGATACCATTCATGGGTTTCTCAAGGCAAGTATATTGGAGTGGTTTGCATTCCCTTCTCCAGTGGACCACATTCGGCTGTGGTCCATGTGATCAGATCGACTAGTTTCCCGTGATTATGACTTCAGTGTTTCTGCCCTCTGATGCCCCCTCGCAATACCTACCATCTTATTTGGATTTCTCTTACCTTGGGCGTGGGATATCTCTTCACAGCTGCTCGAAGAAAGTGCAGCCGCTGCAGCTTAACTTGGATGACGGGTATTTCCTCAAGGATGCCCCTCCTGACCTTGAACGTGGAGTAGCTCCTCTCGGCCCTCCTGCACCCACACAGCCACGGCCTATTGGAGGTGGGGTAGCTCCTCTCGGCCACTGGCCCTGGCCGCAGTCTTGGGGTACCTCCTCACAGCCGCGCCTCTTTGCGTGGTCGCTTGCGCCGGGGATGGCGTCTCTCGTGTCTGCATTGCTAGAGACGCTGATTATACAGTGGAAGTGAGAAGTAGATTTAAGGGACTAGATCTGATAGAGAGAGTGCCTGATGAACTCTGGAAGGAGGTTCGTGACACTGTACAGGAGACAGGGACCGAGACCATCCCCATGGAAAAAAAATGCAGGAAAGCAAAATGGCTGTCTGAGGAGGCATTACAAATAGCTGTGAAAAGAAGAGAAGTGAAAAGCAAAGGACTAAGGGAAAGATATAAACATCTGAATGCAGAGTTCCAAAGAATAGCAAGGAGAGATAAGAAAGCCTTCCTCAGTGATCAATGCAAAGAAATAGAGGAAAACAACAGAATGCGAAAAACAAGAGATCTTTTCAAAAAAATTAGAGATACCAAGGGCACATTTCATGCAAAGATGGGCTCAATAAAGGACAGAAATGGTATTGACATAACAGAAGCAGACAATATTAAGATGAGGTGGTAAAAATACAACGAAGAATGGTACAAAACAGATCTTCATGACCAAGATAGTCACAATAACGTGATCACTGACCTAAAGCCAGACATCTTGGAATGTGAAGTCAAGTGGGCCTTAGAGAGCGTCACTACGAACAAAGCTAGTGGAGTTGATGGAATTCCAGTTGAGCTATTTCAAATCTTGAAAGATGATGCTGAGAAAGTGCTACACTCAATATGCCAGCATATTTGGAAAACTCAGCAGTGGCCACAGGACTGGAAACGGTCAGTCTTTATTCCAGTCCCAAAGAAAGGCAATGCCAAAGAGTGCTCAAACGACCGCACCAATTACACTCATCTCACACGCTAGTAAATTCATGCTCAAAATTCTCCAAGCCAGGCTTCAGCAATATGTGAACCGTGAACTCCCAAATGTTCAAGAAGGTTTTAGAAAAGGTAGAAGCACCAGAGATCAAATTGTCAACATCCCTGGATCATGGAAAAGCAAGAGAGCTGCATAAGAGCATCTATTTCTTCTTCATTGACTATGCCAAAGCCTTTGACTGTGTGGATCACAATAAACTGTGGAACATTCTGAAAAAGATGGGAATACCAAACCACCTGACCTGCCTCTTGAGAAACATGTATGCAGGTCAGGAAGCAACAGTCAGAACTGTACATGGAACAACAGACTGGTTCCAAGTAGGAAAAGGAGTACGTCAAGGCTGTATATTGTCACCTTGCTTATTTAACTTATATGCAGAGTACATCATGAGGAATGCTGGGCTGGAAGAAGCACAAGCTGGAATCAAGATTGCTGGGAGATATACCAATAACCACAGATATGCAGATGACACTACCCTATGGCAGAAAGTGAAGAGGAGCTAAAAAGCCTCTTGATGAAAATGAAAGAGGAGAGTGAAAAGGTTGGCTTGAAGCTCAACATTCAGAAAACAAAGATCATGGCATCTGGTCCCATCACTTCATGGGAAATAGATGGAAAAACAGTGGAAAGAGTGTCAGACTTTAATTTTTTTGGGGGGGAGGACTCCAAAATCACTGCAGATGTTGATTACAGCCAGGAAATTAAAAGACGCTTACTCCTTGGAAGGAAAGTTAGGACCAAGCTTGATAGTACATTAAAAAGAGACATTACTTTGCCAACAAAGGTCCGTCTAGTCAAGGCTATGGTTTTTCCCATGGTCATGTATGGATATGAGAGTTGGACTGTGAAGAAAGCTGATAGCCGAAGAATTGATGCTTTTGAACAGTGGTGCTGGAGAAGTCTCTTGAGTGTCCCTTGTACTGCAAGGAGATCCAACCATTCCATTCTGAAGGAGAACAATCCTGGGTGTTCATAGGAAGGACTGATGCTAAAGCTGAAACTGCAATACTTTGGCCACCTCATGCGACGAGTTGACTCACTGGAAAAGACTCTGATGCTAGGAAATGTTGGCAGTGGGAGAAGAAGGGGACGACAGAGAATGAGATGGCTGGATGGCATCACCGACTCTGTGGACATGAGTTTGAGTGAACTCCTGGAGTTGGTGATGGACAGGGAGGCCTGGCCTGCTGTAATTCATGGGGTCATGGAGAGTCGGAAAAGACTGAGCGACTGACCTGAACTGATACATAAAAGATCAGCTTGAGGTATAGGTTGTGATGTGACAATGCGACAGATAATATACTCAGTACTTTTGAAGAAATTGCAAAGTGTGTTAAAGGATAATGAAATGAAATTTTCCAGAATATTTTCAAAAGGCTATTTGGAAGATAGTAGAAGTTTGCAAACCACTCTCAAATTGAGAATTACTAATAGGTACTACATTGGAAACACTGATGCTAAAGCTGAAACTGCAACACTTTGGCCACCTCAAGCGACGAGTTGACTCAGTGGAAAAGACTCTGATGCTGGGAAAGGTTGGGGGTGGGAGTAGAAGGGGAAGACAGAGAATGAGATACCTGGATGGCATCGCCGACTCTGTGGACATGAGTTTGAGTGAACTCCGGGAGTTGGTGATGGACAGGGAGGCCTGTCGTGCTGTGATTCATGGGGTCGCGGAGAGTCGGACACGACTGAGCAACTGAATTGAAGTGAACTGAACTACAATTTTACAAGAATCAGAGCCAATTAGAGCTCCAGTTCTATTTTTTCCCATTGATAATTATTAGAGCAATCAAATCAAGAGAGAGTTTAAGTGATCTTGTCCCTGTAAAAAACGGTATATATCCATTCTATCAGGCGTTCTTGCTGGGCAACAAGTCCTATAGGGGACTGGAGAGAGGGAAGGGTAAATAACTCTAAAGGTATCTCAAGTCTGATAGGAGAAAGAATTTGCTTTTGTAATTTATTTTGCATTATGCCGAATTCTTCTCGTGCCTCTTGGGAGAGTGAACGAGGGCTATTTTGATCAGAAACTCCTTTTAAAGTGTTAAATAAGTCAGTTGATACTCTGCAATTCCCAAAGTAGGTCTACGCCAGGTTATATGCCTAAAATTTTTGAAAACCAGTCAAGGTTGATAATTTATCAACACGAATCTGTGCAAGATGAGGAGTGATACGTTGTCTAATAGCATTAAATCCCAAGTAATTGTAAGGTGCAGAGGATTGAATCTATGCAGGGGCAAGGATTAATCGAGACTCTTTTAAGTGTTATTGAGCTACATCAAACATCTGCTGAGTTTCTAAAATAGAAGGAGCTGAAAACAATATATCATCCGTATAGTGAACAATAGCATAGTTATGAAATTGCTTTCGCATAGGTTCCAGAGCTTTGGCTACACAACATTGAAACATGGCGAGAGAATTGATCATTCCTTGAGGCAATGCAGTCCATTGATACTGTTTGTGAGGCTGATACTATTAGGATAAGGGAGAAAGTAAATATTTCTCGGTCTAGCGGGTGTAAAGGTATAGTAAAAAATCAATCCTGCAAGTCTATGATAATAATATGACAGTTTTGAGGAATAGTGGAAGGTGATGAAATTCATGGTTGCACTGCACAAATAGGTTTCATGGATGCATTAATCTTTCAAAAGTCAGTTAAAAGACGCCGTTTGTTAGATTTCTTCTTTACCACAAAAATAAGAGTATTCCAAGGAGAACATGATTCCTCAATATGTTTTAATTTCAATTGTGTATCCTCCATTGTAGTTCCTTCAGTTCAGTTCAGTTAAGTTGCTCAGTCATGTCTGAATATTTGTCACCCTATGAATCACAGCGTGCCAGGCATCCCTGTCCAACACCAACTCCCGGAGTTCACTCAAACTCATGTCCACAGAGTCGGTGATGCCGTCCAGCCACCTCATTCTCTGTCGTCCCCTTCTCCTCCCGCCCCCAATCCCTCCAAACATTAGAGTCTTTTCCAGTGAGTTAATTCTTCTCATGAGGTGTCCAAAGTATTGGAGTTACAGCTTTAGCCTCAGTCCTTCCAATGAACACTCAGCACTGATCTCCTTCAGAATGGACTGTTTGGATTTCTTTGCAGGCCAAGGGACTCTCAAGAGTCTTTTCCAACACCAGAGTTCAAAAACAGAAATTCTTTGGCGCTCAGCTTTCTTCACAGTCCGACTTTTGTAAGGGGCCACTGCTCTGTCCATATAGGCTCGTCATATTTCAAAGTTATTTTAATAATTTTATTGTTTATTAAATGAGCAGTGGCCCGTAGGTAAAATGTGGAATATATTTTTGATTTTGTCATTGCATAAGTAAACTTCTTCTTATTAAATTAAGGGGAGCGTCGATCACATAAGGTTTTAAAGTTGCAGGTTGACGTTCTGGTCACTCACGTGGATATATTTGAACATTTTAGTAAACCTCCTGTACTTTAGTTTGAGATACTCCTGAAATTTAACAAGAATTTATTTGTAAATGCCCAGGTTTGGGCAATAAATATTTTGTAATAATAGTAATATCGGATTCAGTATCAAGAACACCAGAAAATATTTTGCAATTAACTTTAATACTTATATTTGGTCGTGCATGTTCAGATACTATTGATGTTCATAAGAATTGTTTTTAATCTGATTTACCTAATTCACCTGTCTGTATATCATTCAGTTCAGTTCAATTCAGTCGCTCAGTCATGTTGGACTCTTTGCAACCCCATGAACTGCAGGACGCCAAGCCCCCCTGTCCATCACCAACTCCCGTAGTCCACCCACCATGTCCATCGAGTCAGTGATGTCATCCAACTGTCTCATCCTCTGTCGTCCCCGTCTCTTCCTGCCCTCAATCTTTCCCATCATCAGGATCTTTCCAAATGAGTCGGCCCTTCGCATCAGGTAGCTGAAATACTTGAGTTTCAGTTTAAACATCATTCCTTCCAATCAATAACCAGGACTGATCTCCTTTAGGATTGACTGGTTGGATCTCCTTGCAGTCCAAGGGACGTTCAAGTCTTCTCCAACACCACAGTTCAAAAGCATAAATTCTTCGACGCTCAGCTTTGTTTATAGTCAAACTCATCATCCATCCATGGCCAGGGGAAAAACCATAGCCTTGACTAGACGGACTCTGTTGACAAATGTCTCTGCTTTTTACTATGCCTTCTAGCTTGGTCATGATTTCTTTCCAAGGAGGAAGCGTCTTTTTGTTTTATGGCTTCGGTCACTATCTTCAGTGATTATGGAGCCCAGAAAAATAAAGTCAGCCACTGTTTCCACTGGTTCCCTATCTATTTGCCATTCAGTTCAGTTCAGTTGATGCATTAAAGGAGTTAATAGAAATGTAAGGTAAAAGAAGTAATTGGGCAATTTGTCCCCCTTTTTGAATTATGACAGTTTCTGAGATGATATCATAATTTTACTTTCTCCCTTATAATCTGAATCAATGATTCCAGAATGAATAGAAATTGCCTTAGAATTCAGACTATATCGGCCAAATATAAGGTCAAAGATTTGTGGGAGTTAAGTGTCCATAAAGTCCGGTAGGTATTCTTGAAGGGACTGTTTGAGGAAAAACAGAAAATCTTTCAGGGCTTGTTTATCGACAGTAGCCCTGCCAAATGTTGAAGGTTTGAGAGACAAGATGGAGTTTGCCCCTGATTTTTGTTGATGGGGACCCGGGGAGTCCCATCTTTGAGTTTCCCAAAATAGGGTTCCCTTCAAATGATATTTAGATCAAGGTTTTAGTCCAGTGTTCCCATTTACAACATCGAAGGCAGATTCCTGGAGGCTTTTTAGTAGTTTTTTTTTTTTCCTGTGTGTTTTTTAGGGCAATCAATATATATATATATATATATATATATATATATATATATATATATATATAAATGGTTCTTATCCCCACAAACAAAATGCGCTTCATTCCCCTTGTTAAAGGAAGTAGTCATTGCTTCAGCTAACATTTGCATTTTCTGAGTTTCTAACCCTAAGTTTCAACAAGCCTTCAAATAATCAAGAACATTCCTGGTCTCACAAATCAGAGTGGTGGCTCTCTGACAATCCTGATTTAAATTCTCCATACACAAGCAGTTTTTCAAATAGCATTTTGGCCTCCTTTCTGACAACAATAAAGGAGATAGCAACTCCCAGTGTAGCTAAAGAATAAAATAAAATTCAAATAGAAGAAGCCATAGTGTTTAGAAGCTACAGCCTTTTTCATTTGTTGTATGTGAGAAAAATCAACGCCTTTGTATTGAGGCATTAGTTACCCTTGATAATTATCATTTCTTAACAAAGGATAGGGAAAAAGATCATCGGCCTCAGAGACTAGAGTTTGCAAACCCAGTAAATCAGAAAGCCTTCGTCGTGAAGGAGAATGAGTACATCGTCTGTTTTCATAAATTTGAGTGTGTGTTAGGGGATTTTCATTGTCATATATATATTATTTCCATATGGCATTGTGAAAGTAAAGTCGCTCAGTCATGTCCGACCTTTAGCGACCCCATAGATGGCAGCCAATCAGAATACTGGACTGAGGTGCCATCGTCTTCTCCCCATATGTATTATATATATATATATATCAGTTCAGTTCCGTTCAGTAGCTCAATCGTGACCGACTCTTTGAGACCCCATGAATCACAGCATGCCAGGCCATCCACCATCTCATTCTCTGTCGTTCCCTTCTTCTCCCATCCCCAATCCTTCCCAGCATCAGAGTCTTTTCCAGTGAGTCAACACTTCGCATGAGGTGGCCACAGTATTGGAGTTTCAGCTTTAGCATCAGTCCTTCCAATGAACACCCAGGATTGATCTCCTTCAGAATGGAATGGTTGGATCTCCTTGCAGTCAAAGGACTCTCAAAAGTCTTCTCCAGCACCACCGTTCAAAAGCATCAATTCTTCGGCGATCAGCTTTCTTCACAGTCCAACTCTCACATCCATACATGACCACGGGAAAAACCATAGCCTTGACTAGATGGACCTTTGTTGGCAAAGTAATGTCTCTGCATTTCAATATGTTATCAAGGTTGGTCATAACTTTCCTTCCAAGGAGTAAGCGTCTTTTAATTTCATGGCTGCAATCAGCATCCACAGTGGTTTTTGTTGATACTTCTGATGCTCTCTTTGACTATATTGTTGGCTTTAGTGTCAAAGAGAGCATCAGAAGTATCAACATCAGATTCATCTTGTCCTCAAATCGGAGGATCTTCGGCTTCACTTCCATTAGAAGAGGAGGACAAGCGCTAGGGACAACGGGAAGAGGGATGGTGGGAAAGTTTTGAAACATTGTATGTTGCTCTAATTGGACTTTTTGTAAAGTCTCGTCATCTAATTCATATTCGTATAATATGAACATTAGCTTTATGAGGAATATGGGGGTTGCAGTTAGGATTGCCTTAATATGAGAAGATCAAGGCTTTAATGAGGGCCCACAAGGGTCAGAAATTTGTTGCAATATTTACTCCCCATCCTGTGGCTCGTTCAACATATTTTTTAACCCGCTTTCAAATTTCTAAATCCAAACTGCCTTCATCAGGGAACCAGGGATTCTATTCAGCCACTGTTTGTAGATGAGCCTGTTACTGCTGATGCGAAACCAAAAGTCGTTGAACCTTACATAAATGATGAAGTAAAGTAGAAAGGAGGTGGGACTTTCCAGCCATTCCCTCATAACCCTGCATTTACCGACCTCCATAGGTCCTAAGAGCCATTCAGTCTGATTGCCAAGGGTGCTCACCAGGTCCCTGTTCGGGCGCCAGTTGTCACAGTCGGTGTAGACCGGGACCTAGGGACTGGAGTTGATGAGAAGAATGCCGGGGACCCAAGTGTTGAGTGAAACAAGGGTACTTTATTTGAAGAAACACACGCTTATATATCTTCAGTAAAATGATTACTCAGTCATGAAAAAGAATGAAATTCCACCAACTGCAACATAATGGATAGTCTTTTCAGTCTAAAGTCACTGAAGAGAGTCACTGAAGGGAGTCAATGAAGGGAATCCAAGCAGGTGTCTTTTCCCATGATCTCAGACCTGAGAACTGCGTGCAGCTCTGATCGTTCCTGTTTTGCAGGAACTGATAATGAACAGAGAGTCCTTGAGATACAGCACACAAAGAAGACAACATATTGGATCCCTTAAAGTCGAATGCATCCTGACAGACCCAGACATCCTGGAATGCAAAATCACGTAGGCATTAGGAAACATCAGTAAGAACAAAGTTGTTGGAAGAGATGAATATCCAGTTGAGTTATGTATAATTCTAACAGAAGATGCTGTGAAAATGCTGCACTCAATATGCAGGCAAATTTGGAAAACTCAGCAGTGGCCAAAGAACTGGAAAAGATCAGTTCACTCCAATCTCATTAAAAGGCAATGCGAAAGACTGTTTGAACTACTGCACAATTGCACTCATTTCACACAGAGCAAAAAGTAATGCCTGAGATTCTCCAAGGAAAGTGTCAACAAATGAAGAATTTCCAGAGGTTCAAACTGGATTAGGAAAGGCAGAGCAACCAAAGACTAAACTGCCAACACCCATTGTGTGATTGAAAAAGCAAGACAGTTCCAATAAACATCTATTTTTGCTTTAATGACTTTGCCAAGGAAAAGACTCTGATGCTGGAAGGGATTTGGGGCAGGAGGAGGCGGGGAAGACAGAAAATGAGATGGCTGGATGGCATCACCGACTCGATGGACATGAGTTTGAGTGAACTCCGGGAGTTGGTGATGGACAGGGAGGTATAGCGTGCTGTGATTCATGGGGTCGCAAAGAGTCGGACACGTCTGAGTGACTGAACTGAACTGAACCGAACTGAACTGAAAGTCTGACTTGTAGAACATGAAAAACTGGAATATTCCTCAAGTGATGGGAATCCCAGTCCACCTGACCTGCTCCCACAGAAATCTGTATGCAGGTCAAGGTGCAATTGTACCATGAACTTGGAGACATGGACTGGTTCCAGAGTTGGGGAAAGTGGTACCTCAAGGCTCTATATGGTCACCAATTTATTCAAACGCAGAGTACATCATGTGAAATGCCGGGCTGGATGAAGCACAAGCTGGAATCAAGTTTGCTGGGAGAAATGTCAATACTCACAGATATGCAGATGATGCCCACCTCATGTCAGAAATTGAAGAGAAAGTACAAAGCCTCTTGATGAAAGTGAAAGAGAGGAGTTGAAAAGGTGGCTTAAAAGTGAACGTTCAAAAAATGAAGATCATGGCATCTGGTCCCACCATTTTATGGAAACTAGATGGGGAAACACTGGAAACTGTGACAGACTTTGCTTTTTGGGCTCCAAAATCACTGTAGATGCTGACCGCAGCAGTGAAATTAAAAGACGCTTGCTCCTTGGAAGAAAGTCGGTGACAAATATAGACATTATTGAAAAACCACAGAAAATATTTTGCTGAAAAATATCCATCTAGCCAAAGCTATGGTGTTTACAGGAATCATGTATGACTGTGAATTTTGGACCATAAAGCTGAGCACTGGAAGAACTGACATTTTTGAACTATAGTCTTGAGAAGACTCGCGAGTCCTGCATCTCATGGAGACTAAACCAGTCAATCCTAAAGGAAATTGGTCATGAGTATTCATTGCAAGGACGGATGCTGAAGCTGAAAATTCAATATTTTGGACACTTGATGTGAACAACTGACACTGTAAAAGACCCTGATCCTGGGAAAGATTAAAGACAGGAGAAGTGGATGAGAGAGAATCAGATGGTTGGGCGGCATCATAATTTTCCAAAGAATAGAACGAGAGATATTGAATCACCACTTGATGGGCATGTGTTTGAGCAAACTCTGGGAGTTTTAGATGAACAGTGAGGACTGGCTTGCTGTAGTCCATGGGGTCACAAAGAGTCAGATAAATGAGGGATGGAAGTGAAGTGACTGATGTGTGGTGGGCTGTTTGCATGAAGTGACCCTGGGACAGTGGGAGACATTGATGCCCATGGTAGCAGTTCAGAGCCTGCTGCTTTTCAGGCTTAGCGGCTAGGGAATAGCCGTCCTGATGAAGACGTGCCATTGCTCATGCCCAAAATCCTGACATGAATTCTTTCCTTTCTTTTTTTATCATCCTTAGTTGTGGAGAGCAAAAGGACAATGTGGGTCTGTCTGCAGGTGACGGATGGTTCTCACAATCTCCCTGGAGTAGAATATCTGATTTTGTCATGGTAATCTTTAAGGAGATATGCACCATGGGACTCTCGCATGTACCCTTGATTTGAGGTGGGCATCTTGGATGTCCACCAGCCCAACCTTTAGCTGCATTTGTGGCACGCCAACTTCATAGGCTAGCAGGGATCCTGAGCTACAGGCAGATCTACCACAGTCTGATGAGGGAAGCAGAAAGAGAGCTTTGGCATTTAGCAAGTTAGTGAGTCTTTGCCTGGAATCAAGCCCTGTTGGTACATTTGGGAGAGAAATGCTGCTTTCTGCACAATGGAGGCATGAGTTATGGACCCAGGGCTGGCAGGCTTCTCAGGGTGTAATCCGTGTGGGGGCTATGTGTATGAGTGAGCAAGAAATAAAGTGTAGTGCTGACAAAAAGGGAGGCCACTGGACCTTTTTGACCTCACATTCAGTGCCTTGTTTCAGCAGAGGCCCTTTGGATCTGCATGCACCTTCTTCATGATATTGTTTCAGACACAGGCCTGTCACATATTCTTTGCCCTTTTGGAGGTCCAGACATCAGTTTGGCCTTTCCCTGCTACAGGGAGACAACTTTTTGGGGAAAAATGGAAACTGTTGCAAACAGCCTATTACACAGTTGGGAGAAGCAGGATAACCTTGATCAGGTCTTGAGCCTGATTGGAGCTGGGGCTGCCACAAGATTCCAGCATTGAAAATGAATGGTTTTGAGAGGTGTAGGCTGAGATAGGTACCTCCAAGTCAGTGCACTCCAAATCCATCTGCTATTTCTGGTGTGATTCCTGGAAGGAAAGCACGTGGAATGGAATCATGCCAAAGTGATTGGCACTGTGAAACAGTCAATGCGATGAGAGAATACAGGACATGAGCACCCACCAATCAGCTGTTCTCCACAAGCACTTCCAGCCCACAGAACGTCTTTTCAAGTCAGGCCTTCTCATGAGTAAATCCCCAAATTTGTAATCTTCCAGAATAAAGGGTAGAGGTAGAAGAGGATACTGACTTGAATGACAAGTTAGTGAAAGAAAACAACCAGAGAAAATGAGAGGTACTTACCAAAATCCATTATCCTGGAAAACAAAGCTATGACAATATGTGAAAACTTCCCTTTAGAGTTGTGTGTAAGTATGTGTGTGTGCCCACAAACATAAATGTGCATATGAGCTGTCAGAACTGGCCTGGCTGCTAGAAGGAAAATGAATACCGAAAAAAATGAACAAATTTGTGTAAACTACATTAACCATGAGGCAGCCAAAGCACTATCGCCAGGAAATCAAGCCCAGGGATGTCACCGAGAAAGGACGCTGTAAGTGGAGATATGCTGCTGCACCCTGGATCCCTAGGCAGAGAGGAGCGGCAGGAGGAAAACATTCAAGGCCATACTGGGAGATGAAAAAGAGCAAGAAAGAGAATGGGCCAGATTATCAGGCTCAGAGATGGGGTATGCACAGCCCCTACAAAGAGTTTTCTGTCCTTCTCAAGTGCAGCAGTATTCTTTCCCCCATAGGACCAGACACATGTGCACATCTTGCCGTTTTTGTAAGGTTTGTGAGACTGCCGGCACTATAGCATAAGCAGCTGCTACCTGCAGAGTATGCCAGCTTGAAACATCCTTCTTTAAAGTCTTTGCAGAATGACTGAGTTATCAGGACTCTGCAAAGCATGGCTTAGGATGATCCTCTAGCTACTCACAGCCCCAAAGCCCTGGGGTGATGGGATAGGCTGGCATGTGTTCTCACCAGGAGGCAGGATGAGAACAGAACCACTTTGAAATGGCCTCTGTTCAGGAAATGAGCGGACTTCAATTTCTCTGGCACTGATGAGTCAGGTCCCTTAGGGGGATACTTAACATAGCATCTTTTATTTCGAGATGCTTTATCTGTAAAACTCTTTATATAGAGAGAATTTCATCTCTAACTATGGAATTCTCTGTATGTCAGATCACCTATCTAGATGCCGAATTGACTACTAGAAATATGGAATTCCTATATTTTACATAGGCAAATCAATGTCAATATTCAGATCTGAAATATTAATTCTCTACAATTCATGTACGAATATTTGCTGAAGATTTTACGTCATGACATATAGAATTATCTGTATTTCACAGCTGATATTCAGGATGGTTATTTTTCCTACAAGGAATGTGGAGTTCTCTTTTTTGAACATGACCATCTGGTTGTGGATTTTCTGATGTGGACAATGGCAGTCTCTGCATTTCACTTGTTTACCATCTAAGCTACCAGGGAACTTGAGCAGTTGCAGGGAGACCTTCAGGGCTTTCTAGAATTAATGCCGAAAAAAAGATGTCCATTTCATCATAGGGTTCTGGAATGTAAAAGCATGAAGTTAAGATATACATGGAGTGACAGGCATGTTTGGCCGTGCTGTTCAAAATGATGTTCATAGCTTCATTGACTTAGACAAGACTCTGTCCAAGTGATCACTTTGGTACGTTTTCTGCAGTTGTGGCTTCTATTTTGTCTGTCCCCTGATGGATAAGGATGAGAGGCTTTTCGGAGTTTCCTCATAATATTTCAGTTAAGAAAACATATAACAACATACCTGGGATTTGCATTTTTGCTCTCTCTTTGAATACTTCTCTACTGATACAAAATGAAGAGAGAACACACTTGGAAGTCCGATATTTGTATTAGATTTTTCCTAATTTTTTAAACTGTACCAATGTTGCTGAATGACTTCCTGCCACTAAATGTAGCCTATTTTTTAATAACTCCTCCTGCCATACCAGACACACTCAAATAAATGGAAAGGAAGATAAAATGCAAAAGAACAGAGAAGCCAACTTCTGAAGAGTGTTGCAAATAAATAAAAGCCATGGAAAAATGAGTCATAAATTGGTTGACTGACATAGGAGTGTGGGGGAAACTCTGAAGAGAAATCAGCAAAACTTGTAAACAAATCATTTGTCATCATCTCGTTCAGTCTCTCAGTCGTGTTTGACTCTTCTGAAACTCATGTCCATTGAGTCCATGATGCCATCCAACCATCTCATCCTGTGTTCTCCTCTTCCCCTTCTGCCTTCAATCTTTCCCAGTATCAGGGTCTTCTCCAATGAGTCATATCTTCACAATAGGTGGCCAAAGAATTGGAATTTCAGCTTCAGCTTCAGTCCTTCCAATGAATATTCAGGACTGATTTCATTTAGGATGCACAGATTGGATATCATTGATATCCAGGAGACTCTCAAGAGTCTTCTGCAACCCCACAATTCAAAAGCATCAATTCTTCAGCGCTCAGCTTTTCTTGTAGTCCAGCTCTCACACCTATACAAGTCTACTGTCACTTGTCATAGATATCAGTAAGTTCCTATTTATAACATCTGATTCTCATTATTCCTCCCTTCCTAATATATCTTGCCTGGTCAACACCGAAATCAGATTGATTATATTCTTTGCTACCAAAGATGGAGAAGCTGTATACAGTTAGCCAAAACAAGACCAGGAGCTGACTGTGGCTCAGATCATGAAATCCTTATTGCCAAATTCAGACTTAAACTGAAGAAAGTAGGGAAAACGACTAGACCATTCAGATATGACTGAAATCAAATCCCTTATGATTACACAGTGGAAATGAGAAATAGATTTAAGGGACTAGATCTGATAGATAGAGTGCATGATGAAGTCTGGACGGAGATTCGTGACATTGTACAGGAGACAGGGACCAAGATCATCCCCAAGGAAAAGAAATGAAAAAAAGTGAAATGGCTGTCTGAGGAGGCCTTACAAATAGCTGTGAAAAGAAGAGAAGCGAAAAGCAAAGGAGAAAAGGAAAGATATAAGCATCTGAATGCAGAATTCCAAAGAAAAGCAAGGAGAGATAAGAAAGCCTTCCTCAGTGATCAGTGCAAAGAAATAGAGGAAAACAACAGAATAGGAAAAACAAGAGATCTCTTCAAGAAAATTAGAGATTCCAAGGGAATATTTCATGCAAAGATGGGCTCGATAAAGGACAGAAATGGTATGGACCTAACAGAAGCAGAAGATATTAAGAAGAGGTGGCAAGAATATGCAGAAGAACTGTACAAAAAAGATCTTCACAACCAAGAGAGTCACGATAACGTGAACACCGACCTAGAGCCAGACATCTTGGAATGTGAAGTCAAGTGGGCCTTAGAAAGCATCACTACGAACAAAGCTAGTGGAGGTGATTGAATACCAGTTGAGCTATTTCAAATCTTGAAAGATGATGCTGTGAAAGTGCTGTAATCAGTATGCCAGCATATTTGGAAAACTCAGCAGTAGCCACCGGACTGGAGAAAGTCAGGCTTCATTCCAATGCCAAAGAAAGGGAATGCCAAAGAATGCTCAAACTACCGCACAATCGCACTCATCTCACACGCTAGTAAAGTCATGCTCAAAATTCTCCAAGCCAGGCTTCAGCAATATGTGAACCGTGAACTCCCAGATGTTCAAGCAGGTTTTAGAAAAGGCAGTGGCAAAAGAGATCCAGTTGCCAACATCAGCTGGATCATGGGGAAAGTGAGAGAGTTCCAGAAAAGCATCTATTCTTCTTCATTGATTATGCCAAAGCCTTTGACTGTGTGGATCACAATAAACTGTGGAACATTCTGAAAGAGATGGGAATACCAGACCACCTGACCTGCTTCTTCAGAAACCTGTATACAGGTCAGGAAGCAACAGTTAGAACAGTACATGGAACAACAGACTGGTTCCAAATAGGAAAAGGAGTACGTCAAGGCTGTTTATTGTCACCTTGCTTATTTAACTTATATGCAGAGTACATCATGAGGAACGCTGGGCTGGAAGAAGCACAAGCTGGAATCAAGATTGCCGGGAGAAATATCAATAACCTCAGATATGCAGATGACACCACCCTTATGGCAGAAAGTGAAGAGGAACTCAAATCCTCTTGAAGAAAGTGAAAGAAGGGAGTGAAAGGTTGGCTTGAAGCTCAACATTCATAAAACAAAGATGATGGCATCTGGTTAAATTACTTCATGGGAAATAGATGGGGAAACAGTGAAAACAGTGTTAGACTTTAGTTTTTGGGGCTCCAAAATCACTGCGGATGCTGATTGAAGCCATGAAATTAAAAAACACTTACTCCTTGGAAGGAAAGTTATGACCAACCTAGACAGTACATTAAAAAGCAGAGACATTACTTTGCCTACAAAGGTCCGTCTAGTCAAGGCTATGGTTTTTCCAGTGGTCACGTATGCATGTTAAAGTTGGACTGTGTAGATGGCTGATGGCTGAAAAATTAATGCTTTTGAATTGTGGTGCTGGAGAAGACCTTTGAGAGTCCCTTGGACTGCAAGGAGAACCTACCAGTCCATTTTAAAGGAGGTCAATCCTGGGTTTCATTGGAAGGACTGATGCTGAAGCTGAAACTGCAATACTTTGGCCACCTCATGTGACGAGTTAACTCACTGGAAAAGACTCTGATGCTGGGAAGGATTGGGGGTGGGAGGAGAAGGGGACGACAGAGAATGAGATGGCTGGATGGCATCACCAAATAGATGGACTTGAATTTGAGTGAATTCCGGAAGTTGGTGATGGACAGGCAGGCCTGGCATGCTGTGATTTATGGGGTCGCAAAGAGTCGGACACTACTGAGCGACTGATCTGAAACGAAATGAATTGATGAATTGATTCTTTTTTTATCCTCTTTTCTTTTTTAGGAGTATTACTTTGCCTAGGGAAAGCGGTGTCATTTTCATTCCATAACTACTTCCTGAAGTGATGGGGCTTCATCCCTAATTTTATCAGCATCTTTTCTAACCCTCATATTGAGTCTGTGGTCCAGAGGCATCCAGTAATATTTGGGAGAGGCTGCGGCAATTGTAGCAGATTGTACATTTGTAACTTAAAAACTTTCACACAGTTAGAAACAAACCCTGTTATAAAGTTAGAAATGAAAGATAAAATAGTCATTAAAGCAAATTAAAACCCAAACAAAATTAAGTTACATTATGTCCATAGTTACATGAGGCCATTTTAGGATTTATAGTTATCATCAGATCAAGAAGAATTGTCACATAGGATTTTTGTTGTTGAAGTCATTCACAGAGTTGAAAAAAGGCCTTTCTTTGAATTGGAAAATCCCACCATGGGAAGCCGTCTTCAACTGATGAAGTTGAAAAGCTGAAACCTGAGTCACATAGTTAATTCTATAGCTTTAGGATCTATGCTAATATCTGTGCATAAAATTGCTGTGTCATTGAGAAAATCTTTTTTTTTTTTTTTGCAGGGGGGTGGGGAGTCTGAGCATTCGTTAAAGGTACGGGTAAATTTTCAAATAGTGGTTCTCTGTTTCCTGAGTTAGCTTATGTAGATGCCTCTTAATGATATCATTACACTTTTTCTACCTTTCCTGAAGATTGGAATTGGGTTAGTGATATTCTATTCATATAACTTTTGACACTCCTTCGGTTACAACAGTTTTGAAAATGGAGCCACTGTTGCTCTGAATTGTAGAGTTTAAGATCCCACTTATATCATGGGAAGTCAGTACAGTAAGAATTTGTCCATTCCTTAAACTCAGGCTATAATGGGTACTGCTTTTGACATGAAAAGAGGTCTTTGAGCATGATATACACAGGGTCTTTGAGGTTGGTAACAACAGGAAAAGCATTTGCGCTCGAGCCATACTTTTCCCATCAGCCCACACCCTAACATTTACTTTATTGTTCATATTAAAGAAAGGGTTCCGTATTATGAAAACAGAGGCCTGGACCTTGTTCAGCATATTCCTCCCCCAAAGGGATAAGAGAGGCTCTGGCATCTTTAGGAACCCATGAGAAAATAACAGAGAATCCGAGTTGCAGCTTAATGGATGAATGAAATAACAGCGTTTGTCTCATCATGACAGCTCCATTATAACAGTGGATGAGGAAATTGGACCAGAGGCTTCAGTGAGCACAGAGAAACTTGCCACGATTTCCAAAAGGAATCAACAGATTAGCCCCCTCACAGTGCTTAATACATGGTGTTCTTAAGATATTATTAAGATGAGGGCTTTTGTGTGCTCCCAGTCCTCTTGAGAGTCTGATGACTGGGGCCTATACTTCAGAGGTCAGTCTCTCTCTAGTGTGGTCTTTTACAGAAAAGACATGGAGCCAGAGGTGTCTTAGATGCCTGAAGGGAACCCCGCTGGAGATGCCCAACCTTTCCACAGTAAGAGCAAGCCCATCCTTTTTCACCTGTGTCCCTCTGGTTATTTTTCTCAGGCTGTTTCAGAGCAGTTCTAACAGACATTTTTGGGGCTTCAGTCTTTTGCTGGATTTTTTATCTCTGTTTTCCTCCCCATATTCTTTTCAATAATATAGCATCTGAAACGTTTGCAACAGTTGTTCAAGGTTTCAGTTCAGTTCAGTAGCTCCGTCGTAACTCTTTGTGACCCCATGTATCACAGCACACCAGGCCTCCCTGTCCATCACCAACTCCTGGAGTTCACTCAAACTCATGCCCACCGAGTCGGTGATCAAATCCAGCAATCTCATTCTCTGTGGCCCCTTCTTCTCCTGTCCCCAATCCCTCCCAGTACCAGAGTCTTTTACAGTGAGTCAATTCTTCACATGAGCTGGCCAACGTATTCGAGTTTCAGCTTTAGCATCAGTCCTTGCAATGAACACCCAGGACTGATCTCCTTTAGAATGCACTGACTGGATCACCTTGTAGTCCAATGGACGCTCAAGAGTCTTCTCCAATAGCACAGTTCAAAAGCATCAATTCTTTGGCTATCAGCTTTCTTCACAGTCCAATTCTCACATCCATACCTGGCCACTGGAAACACCATAGCATTGACTAGACGGACCTTGTTTGGCATAGTAACGTCTCTGCTTTTTAATATGACTTCTAGGTTTGTCATAATTTTCTAAGGTTTAATTTTGTCCAATTACCTGTTTTTGTAAATTATGGCAGACATCTGGAGCCAAATGAGTGAGAAATCTATTTTTGAATAATTTCTCCTTCTGTAGTATTAAGGTGAATGTCAGTAAAATTATAGAGAGATTCCCAAAGTCTGTATAGGAATGTACCAGGATTTCCTTGTCTCCCTATTCTATGTCAGCCAACTTTTCATAGTTTAAAATCAGTGGGGGAGTGAGGGGTGCGATCCTAAGATGGCAGAGGAATAGGACGGGGAGACCACTTTCTCTCCCACAAATCCATTGAAAGAACATTTGAACACTGAGCAAATTGCATAAAACAATTTCTTTACACTGGCAGAGGACAAAAATACCCAGAAATGGGGCCAATATTCTTCAAAGGAGGTAGAACAGAATATAAAAGATAAAAGCAGAGAAAAAGGAGTTAGTGATGGAGATCTATCACAGAAAGGGAGTTTTAAAGTGTAGCAGTATCCAAACACCAGGAAACCCTCTCTCCGGCAGATCTGTGTGGAGTTTTGGAATCTCAGAAGGCAACGACCCTGGGAGGAAAAACACATACCTACATATACACATAAACAAACCCCACAGATTATGCGCCTAACGACACCTCCCAGCAGAGAAGTACCCCCAGACACTCGCATCTACAACCAGGGCAAAGGAGGCTGAACAACGAAGAGCGGGCTACACTGCTTACGTTAAGGGCCAGGCCTGAATGTCCTGAGGGCAGTCTGATGGAGCTATCATGAGAAAACAACTTTAACCTTCTGATAGCCAGGGAAGGGGGTGAGAGGTGGGAAGACAGAGAGACCTATCCCGCAAAAAGACCTAACATACTTCAATGGACTGGAATGGGTGAATTTAACTCAGATGACCATTATATCTACTACTGTGGGCAGGAATCCCTTAGAAGAAATGGAGGAGCCATCATGGTCAACAAGACAGTCCGAAATGCATGACTTGGATGCAATCTTAATAACGACAGAATGATTTCTGTTCATTTCCAAGACAAACCATTCAATATTACAGTAATCCAAGCCTAAGCGTCAACCAGTAATGCTGAAGAGGCCGAAGTTGAATGATTCTATGAAGACCTACGAGACCTTTTAGAACTAACATTCAAAAAAGATGTCCTTTTCATTATAGGGGACTGGAATGCAAAAGGAGGAAGTCAAGAAACACCTGGAGTAACAGGCAAATTTGGCCTTGGAGCACGGAATGAAGCAGGGCAAAATCTAATAAAGTTTTGTCAAGAGGAGGCACTGGTCATAGAAAACACCCTCTTCTAACTACACAAGAGAAGACTCTACACATGGACATCACCAGAGGGTCAGCACCAAAATCTGATTGATTATATTCTTTGCAGCCAAAGATGGAGAAGCCCTATACAGTTAGTATAAAGAAGACCACGAGCTGCCTGCGGCTCCAATCATGAACTCCTTATTGCCAAATTCAGACGGAAATTGAAGAAAGTAGGGAAAACCACTAGACCATTCAGATATGACTGAAATCAAATCCCTTATGATTATACAGTGGAAGTGAGAAATATATTTAAGGGACTAGATCTGATAGATAGATTGCCTGATGAACTATGGATGAAGGTTCGTGACATTGTACAGGAGAAAGGGACCAAGACCATCCCCAAGGGAAAGAAATGCAAAAAGCAAAATGGCTGTTTGAGGAGACCTTACATATAGCTTTGAGAAGAAGAGAAGCAAAAAGCAAAGGAGAGAAAAAAAGATATAAACATCTGAATTCAGACTTCCAAAGAATAGCAAGGAGAGATAAGATTTCATCAGTGGTCAATGCAAAGAAATAGAGGAAAGCAACAGAATAGGAAAGACAAGAGATCTCTTCAAGAAAATTAGAGATATCAAGAGAATATTTCATGCAAAGATGGGCTCGATAAAGGACAGAAATGGTATGAATCTAAGAAAAGCAGAAGATATTAAGAATAGGTGGCAAGAATACACAGAAGTACTACATAAAAAAGATCTTCAAGACCAAGATAATCACGATGGCGTAATCACTCACCTGGAGCCAGACATCATGGAATGTGAAGTCAAGTGGGCCTTAGAGAGCTTCACGACAAACAAAGCTAGTGGATGTGATGGAATTCCAGTTGAGCTCTTTCAAATCCTGGAAGATGACGCTGTGAAAGTGCTGAACTCAATATGCAAGCAAATTTGGAAAACTCAGCAGTGGCCATATGTCTGGAAAAGGTCAGTCTTCATTCCAATCCCAAAGAAAGGCAATGCCATAGAATGCTCAAACGACGGCACAATCGCACTAATCTCACACGCTAGTAAAGTCATGCTCAAAGTTCTCCAAGCCAGGCTTCAGCAATATGTGAATCGTGAACTCCCAGATGTTCAAGCAGGTTTTAGAAAAGGCAGAGGCACCAAAGTTCAAATTGTCACATCCGCTGGATCATGGAGAAAGCAAGAGAGTTCCAGAAAAGCATCTATTTCTGCTTCATTGATTATGCCAAAGCCTTTGACTGTGTGGATCACAATAAACTGTGGAACATTATGAAAGAGATGGGGATACAAGACCACCTGACCTGCTTCTTGAGAAACCTGTATGCAGGTCAGGAAGAAACAGTTAGAACTGTACATGAAACAACAGACTGGTTCAAAATAGGAAAAGGAGTAGGTCAATGTTGTATATTGTCACCATGCTAATTTAACTTATTTGCAGAATACTTCATGAGGAACGCCGCGCTGGAAGAAGCTCAGGCTGGAATCAAGATTGCCAGGAGAAATATCAATAACCTAATTGTCACCAGGCTAATATAACTTATATGGAGAGTACATCATGAGGAACGCGGCACTGGAAGAAGCACAAGCTGGAATCAAGATTGCTGGGAGAAATATCAATAACCTCAGATATGCAGATGACACCACCCTTATGGCAGAAAGTGAAGAGGAACTAAAATGCCTCTTAATCAAAGTGAAAGAGGAGAGTGAAAAGATTGGCTTGAAGCTCAACATTCAGAAAACAAAGATCATGGCATCTAGTCCCATCACTTCATGGGAAATAAATGGGGAAACAGTGGAAACAGTGGCAGACTTTAGTTTCGTGGGCTGCAAAATCACTGAGGACGCTGTTTGTAGCCATGGAATTAAAAGACGCTTACTCCTTGGAAAGAAATTTAAGACCAACCTAGATAATATATTAAAAAGCAGAGACATTACTTTGCCAAACAAGGTCCAGATTTGTAGTCATAATAACTCTATGGTTTTTCCCGTGGTCATGTGTGGATGTAAGAGTTGGATTATGAAGAAAGCTGATCGCTGAAGAATTGATGCTTTTGAACTGTGGTGCTGGAGAAGACAATTGAGAGTCCCTTGGACTAAAAGGAGATCTAACCAGTCCATTCTAAAGAAGATCAATCCTTGGTGTTCATTGGAAGGACTGACGCTTAAGCTGAAACTCCAACACTTTGACCTCCACATGCGATGAGTTGACTCACTGGAAAAGACCATGATGCTGGGAGGGATTGGGGGTGGAAGGAGATGGGGAGGACAGAGAATGAGATGTCTGGATTGGATCACCAACTCGATGGGCATAAATCTGAATGAAGTCCGGGAGTTGATGATGGACACGGAGGCCGGGGGTGCTGTGATTCATGGGGTTGCAAAGAGTCGGACTCAACTGAGCGAATGAACTGAACTGAATTGAACTGAAGGTACTGCCGGGCCAGCTCAGAGTACAAAGGACTGAGCGAATACCAGTGGAAAGTTAGCCGGATGTGGACAACCCATCAACTGCAAGAGGAAGACAGGTGGAAGCCAGAGCAAGAAAGGGGCAAACTCGGTCCCAGAGAAAGCATTCCCTATCAAATGGCGAACAGGCTTTCAGTTGCTAACCAACATTTCCTGGGATTCTGGACAGTTGACATCCATTGGGAGGGTGCCAGCTAGAGATCAGCTCCCCAGTGGAGACACATGGCAAACGAGAAATGGTTCAGTCTATCACCCAGTAAACCAAGCAGTTGGGACACAGAAAGTGATAAGACGCACTCACTGCCCAGGGAGTGCACACTCGCCAAGCACCTGGTTGCCTGACCTGTTCAGAAATGGGAAGGGTACAAAGAAAATCCCAACTGAGTCTGCATCTTTGGGGAGTAACAGAGACTCCGAACGTGAGTGACCTAGTTCAGGAAAGTGCACACAACTCGAGGCCTGCTCCATGCAGGGTTATCTGGAGACTGAGCAGTGTAGGCTGGGAAACCTCACACACCAAAAGCAGGGGCAAATACAGGGTGTCTAAGACACTGCGAGAACTCCCCACACACGCCAGTGATATTTGTTTCCAGTGTTCCTCCCTCCACAAAGCATGGTTGAAAAAGTGAGACTAAATAAGAGCCCACGTCTCGCCCTTATGTTTAGGTGGAAATTAGACACTGAAGAGACCAGCGAACAGAAGAAACCAACCTAACAGAAGGAACCACGTTGGAAGTGACAGGTGAAACAGAATAAACGCTGTAGATAACAGCAACTACACTGGAGGGGCCTTATATCGTCTAAGCTGGAAAAATGAACTATCTGAAACTGAACTGTGCCCACACTGTCTGCAACAGCTCCAGAGGAATTCCTAGATGTATTTTTACTACAATCTTTTTTTTTTTTTAATTTTTATTTTTTAAGATCTCTATTCTGCCTATAATTTTCATTTTTATAACATACTATTACATTACCCAAACCAAAAAAGTAGAGGTTAGACCATCAAAACTACAACATTAAACAAAAACAAAAGAAAATCCCCAAAAGTATATTTTTTTGTTTTGTTTTGCTTTAATATTGTATTTTTGAGAGTCCAACTTCTAATTTAGGATTTTAATCTTTGCTTTTTGGTAGTTGTTATCAATTTTTTACCTTTATGAATCCAACCTTAAGTATCCATTTTTATCTAGGAGTGTGATTACTGACTTGATAATTCTCTCCCCTTTGGACTCTCCTTTTTCTACACCAGGTCGCCTCTATTTCTTCCCTCCACCTTCTCTTCTCTACCCAATTCTGTGAAATTCTCTATGTGTTCTGGGCTCTGGAGAAGATAGCACTCCCTTGATCTATCTCTCTCCTTTTGATTCCCCTTTTTCTCCTCCATTTCACCTCTATCTCTTTCCTCCATCTTCTCTTCTCCATATAACTCTGTGAGCCTCTCTGAGGGTTCCAGACTGTGGAGAGCACATAGGGAATCGTTTACTGCCTCGATTGCTCTTTCCCCTTGTGATTCCCCTTCTCCGCCTTTTGATCACCTCGATCTCCCTCCTCCCTCTTCTCTTCTCCATGTAATTCTTCAAACTTCTCTGGCTGTCCCTTACTGTAGAGAGTCTTTTCATTGTTAACCTAGAAGTTTTATCATTAATGCTGTATGGAGGTAGAAGTCTTGAGGTTACTATGAGAATAAGACTCTAAACAAGAAGCAGGAGGCTTAAGCCCCAAACCTGAGAACACCAGAGAACTCCTGACATCAGGGAACATTAACCAGTAAGAGATCATCCGAAGCCTCCATACCTACACTAAGAGAAAGGATCACCCATGAGCCAACAAGTTCCAGAGAACGACATACCACACAAATTCTCCAGCAACACAGGAACATAGTGCTGAGCTTCAATATACTAGGAAAGGCTGATGGCTACCCTAATTACTAGGTGAATCTAGACAAACTGAAAAAATGTTGTCATTAAATCTTATTTAAAGTCTATCTGTTAGTTTGAAAATTCTGTAATGAACTGATTTGCTAGAATAAACATATAGAGTTTATTTTTTTGTCTTTACAATTCTTTAAAAGTTTCCTTATCATGAGCATCATCTTATGGCTTAGTATTCATTCACAAACAGATTTTTTTTCCTTCCCTTATGTCTTTGTGGTCAGGATTTCTAGATGGGTTAACAACAAACAAGCAATCAAATACTGAAATCTGGTTTCATCTATATTACACCTGCACAACCCATTTTTCTTAACCAGTTGCTTTCTGGGTAAAGGAGTACTCTCTACTTCTGTAAGCATGGTAAACAAATGGGTATACAGCAGTACCAAATGAAAAGAAGAGACTCAATATTATACAATGAGTTGTTTTCTCTCGAAATTTGTATGCTGAAGCTCTAACCCTCTGTACTTTATATTTAGTGAAACTGTGAGGATATTACAGTTCTTTCTGACCCTATTTGGAAATAGGACCTCTAGATTGGTATTTGAGTTAATATGCTTGGCACTTTATAAGAAAAGCAGATCAGTCAGAGAAAAAACAGAAACATTACTATGTGAAGACAAAGCCAGAAAATGGCCAGGAAAAATCCAAAAGAGGTCTCAGACGAAAATAAATCAGCTGAATTTAATTATTGCCTTGAACCTCAGAAATTTGGAGCACATTTATTGAAGCTTCTTGGTATAGGACAGTTGGTTATGGCAGCTTTAGCAAACCAATATATGCGCTTCTCTTGAAAAACATCTGTCAATACCAAAAGAAGTCTCCTTTTCTTACATAAGTTTTCAGGGAATGGAAACTGGCAAAGGACTCACTTATCCATCGATTGAGTACCCCCACAAAGTCCTAGTGCTCCCTAAGAGTTTTCATTCTTTCTTTAGAGATTCAGCTCTGTTAAAATTTATTCCTACTTCATGGTTAAAGATGACATAGGAAATATTAGAAAGATCATAGTTTACAGGAACTGGTAGAAGAAAATAAACACAAGGGAAAACAGGCTGACATTGAAAATACACAACCCTCTCCACTTATCTTTTCCATACATCATGTTTAATTCCCTAGGAGAAAAGTGGTAGTGGCCTAGGTTTTGCTTCCTATTGCTTTGGGGAAATCACAAAGTTGTGAAGTTATGGTAACCATGCCAACCTAAACATTCCCAAACCAAGACACTAGGCTGCAGTAGCCTTGGGGCAGCCTAGAGGATAACAAATCCTCCCAAACCATCGGAGCCACCTTGCCCTTTACACCAGACAATTGGCCAGGGATATTGGCATCAGCATCTCTATGGCAGGATTTGTGGTTTATGAGTGCCACTCTTATCACCAACCCTCTAGATGCCTGAGAAGCCCAAGAGACCACCGTTCTAGGTTTTAGACTAGAAATCTTAAATAAACAGGAATAAAATTCAATCCAAATTGAAGGGCTCCAACCAAAGGAGATGCATAGATGGTCCTCAGCCACACAAAGGGCTGTTATGAGCAGCAATTCCACAGCTCCAGGCAAGCTCACCATTAACACCTGCAGCCCATGCCAGACACATATCCCCAGTATCGATGGAGAGGGTAGATTTGAAGTCCACTATCAACTAGAGGCCACATCCCTGGTAGTTCAGATGGTAAAACGTCTGCCTATAATGCGGGAGGTCTGGGTTCAATCCCTGGGTAGGGGAGATCTCCTGGAGAAGGAAATGGCAATCCACTCCAGTACTCTTTTCTGGCAAATCCCAATGATGGAGAAGCCTGGTAGGCTACAGTCCGTGGGGTCGCAAAGAGTCATACACAACTGAGCAACTTCACTTTCACCAACTAGAGTGGGGGGGGGAAACACCTCTTGACCTTCTGTCTTAGTCAAATTTAAAAGACAGAGTCTGCGCTCCAGCGCATCATGCCCAAGACATACATAATTGATAATATTTGTAGGTAACAGTGCCAGGTAGAGGACACCTTTGATCTGTCGTACAACAAAAATGAAGTAATATAGAAGACTTTAGTGCCAGTTTCAGAGAGAAAATGGTCATCTCCCAGATGACCATAGGACTCAAATCACTAATAAGGCAGTGCAGATTCCCTCTATGGAACTTAATCAAGAAGTTTCAGTTCAGGCCTGTTTGCAGGTTCAAATTTCCATTTCTCAAATGTTTTCATTCAATCTTCCGACAGCTCAAAATATGGACAATATACATGCACTCTTGGAAGATGATTCAGACTGCAAGAACACAGAACATTTCCAGGGCAAGCGACAGAGAGTGCTACAAGTCATTGATTACATGGAAGAAGATGGAGAGCAGAATCAAACAGAGATTTCCGAGCTTGGATCTGACTGTTTAATTTGGTGGGAACAATGCCAACCCTGCCTGCAGACCTAAAGGATGCTTTTCAAATATTTAACAAACTAATGTGATCTTTGACCTCAACCAAGTTTTGCAATCTTCAGACCTCAGAATACTATAGTAGACCAAGTTCTGTGCCACCACTTAGAAATTCAGGGGATAGTATTTTTTGGGTGGGGGACTTGTAGGAGACTTCTCTAGCAGATTTGTTCCAACACACAGCATACTTAATAGAGCTGGAGCCATGATTCACCCATAGATGACACGTCTCTCAGAAATATTTTAATTGAGTTATCTTCAGTGGATCATTCATATCTTTGTGACTCCCATGGACTGCAACATGACAGGTTTCCCTTTTCATCACCAGCTCATGCAGTTTCTCAAATTCATGTTTGTTGAGTCGGTGATGCCATCCAACCTTCTCCTCTAGCCTGCAATATATTCCGGGTATCAAGGTCTTTTCCAATGAATATGAACTGTGCGTCAGCTTCAGTATCAGTCCATCCAATGAATATTCATGGCTGATCTCCGTTAGGATTGACTGGCTTGATCTTCTTACAATCAAAGTGACTCTCAAGAGACTTCTCCAATACCACTGTTCAAAAGCATCAGTTCTGCACTCAGTTTTCTTTGTGGTCCAACACTCACATACATTCATACATGACTACAGGAACAAACATAGCTTAGACTCCATAGACATTTGTTGGTAAAGTACCCTCTGTTTTCTAATGCACTTTTTAGCCTTATCCCAATTTTTCTTCAAAGGAACAGGCTCTTTGAAATCATGACTACAGTCACCAACTGCAGTAATTTTGGAGCCCAAGGAAATTAAGTCTCTCACTGTTTCCATTGTTTCTACATCTATTTGTAATGAAGTAGTGGGACTGCGTGCCACAATCTTCATTCATTGAATGTTGGATTTTAAGACAGATTTTTCAATCTCGCCAAGAAGTTCTTTAGCTACATTTCATTTTCTGCCTGAAGAGTGGTGTTATCTGTATATTTGAGGTTATTGCTGTTTCTACCAGCAGTCCTGATACCATATTGTGCTTCATCCAGTTCAGCATTACGCATGACGTACTTACTCTGCATATAATTTAAATAACCAGGGTGACAATATACAGCCTCGTTAACTGCTTTCTTGCAAGTTGGAACCGGTGTATTGCTCCTTGTCTCGTTCTAACTGTTGCTGCTTGACCTGTATACAGATTTCTCAAAAGGCAGATAAAGTAGTCTGGTATTTCTGTCTCCTTAAGAATTTTCCAGTTTGTTCTGATGTACACTATCAAAGTCCCTGGCATAATAAATGAAGTAGAAGTAAATTTGTTTTTTCTGGAATTCTCTTGTATTTTCTATGGTCCAATGACTATTGCCAATTTGTTTTCTTGTTCTTCTGCCTCTTCTAAATTCAGCTTGAACATCTGGAAATTATCAGTGTACTTACTCTTGTAGACTAGCTTGGAGAATTTGAACATTACTTTGATAGCGTGTGAGGTGAGTGTAACTGTGTGAAAATTTCAAAATGTTTTCTGTGACATTTCTTTGAAATAGGAATGAAACTGATGTTTGCTTGTCCTGTGGCCACTGCTAATTTTTCCTAACTGGCTAGCATATCATGTACAGCTCATTATTTGGGATTTGAAATAGTTTATCTGGAATTCCATCATCTCCAATAGCTTTGCTTGTAGTGATGCTTTGTAAGGTCCTCTTGACTTCACATTCCATGATAGCTAGCTCAAGGTGAGTGATCACACCACTGTGGTTATCATAAGATCTTTTTTCTAAAGTTCTTCTGTGAATCATTGCCACCTATTCTTAACACCTTCTGCTTCCATTAGGTCCATACCCTTTGTCTTCTCCTGCCCATCTTTACATGGGATATTCCCTTGTTGTGTCTACTTTGAAGAGATCTGTAGCTCTTCTCAGTCTGTTGTTTTCATGTGTCTCTTTATATTTATCGCTTAGGAAGGCTTTCTTAGCTCTCCTTGCTTTTCTTTTTAACTCTGCATTCAGATGGACATATCTTTTCATTTTGCCTATCGTCTTTCCCGTCTCTACTTTGGTAGAGAGAAAGAAATTTGAAAGTCCTCCTCAGACAACCATTTTGCCTTTTTGCATATCTTCTTCTTGGGGATGATTTTGATCACCACTTCCTGTACAGTGTTATGAACCTCCATCCATCAATCGTTCATATTGGGCACCTAGCAGCCTTGGGAATTCACCGTTCAGTGACCTTTCTTTTTACCTTTTCATTCTGTTCATGGGGTTCTCAAGACAAGAATACCGAAGAGGTTTGACATTAATGTCTCCAGTAGACCATGTTTCATGAGAATTCGCACCATGACCTGACCATCTTGGGTGGCCCTACATAGGATGATTCATAGCTTCATTGAGTTAGACAAAACTGTCCAAGTGATCACTCTGGTAAGTTTTCTGCAATTGTGGCTTCCGTTTTGTCTGTCCCCTGATTGGTAAGGATGAGAGGCTTATGGGAGTTTCCTCATAATATTTCAATTACAAAATCATAAACAACCGTCCTGGAATTTTCTCTTTCTCTTTGAATACTTCTCTACTGATACAAAACGAGGAAAGTACACACTTGTAAGTCCCATTTTTTTATTAGATATTTTTTCTAATTTTCCCAACTGTACCAATCTTACTGAATATCTTCCTGATACTTAATATAGCCTATTTTATAGCAACTCCACCTGCCATACCAGACACACTCAAATAAATGAAAGGAAGATAAAATGCAAAAGAACAGACAAGCCAACTTCTGAAGAGTGTTGCAAAAAAAGAAAAGTCATGGGAAAGTGAGCCATAAGTTTGCAGACTGACACAGTAATGTGGGGAAAACTCTGGAGAGAAGTCAGCAAAACTTGTAAACAGATCATTTGTCATCAGTCCGGCTCTCAGTCGTGTGTGACTTTTTGTGACCCCATAGATTGCAATATGCCCGGTTTCCCTGCCTATCAGCAACTCCCAGAGATTTCAGAAACTCATGTCCATTGAGTCCATGATTCCATCCAACCATCTCATCCTGTGTTGTCCACTTCCCCTTCTGCCTTCAATCTTTCCCAATATCAGGGTCTTCTCCAGTGAGTCAGTTCTTCACATTAGGTGGCCAAAGGATTGGAATTTTAGCTTCAGCATCAGTCCTTCCAAAAAATATTCAGGACTGATTTCTTTTAGGAAGAACAGTTAAAGTCTTCGGCAATCCCACAATTCAATTCTTCAGCGCTCAGCTTTTCTTATAGTCCAACTCTCACACCCATACAAGACTACTGTCACTTGTCGTAGGTATCAGTAACTTCCTATTCAGTTCTGTTCAGCTCAGTTCAGTCACTCAGTCGTGTCCGACTCTCTGCGACCCCATGAATCACAGCACACCAGGCCTCCCTGTCCATCACCAACTCCCGGAGTACACACAAACCCATGTCCACAGAGTCGGTGATGCCATTCAGCCATCTCATTCTCCGTCGTCCCCTTCTCCGCCCGCCCCCAACCCTTCCCAGCATCAGAGTCTTTTCCAGTGAGTCAACCCGTCGCATGAGGTGGCCAAAGTATTGCAGTTTCAGCTTTAGCATCAGTCCCTCCAATGTACATCCAGGATTGATCTCCTTTAGAATGGACTGGTTGGATCTCCTTGCAGTATAAGGGACTCTCAAGAGTCTTCTCCAACACCACAGTTCAAAAGCATCGATTCTTCGGCGATCAGCCTTCTTCACAGTCCAACTCTCACATCCATATATGACCACGGGAAAATCCATTGCCTTGACTAGACGGACCTTTGTTGGCAAAGTAATGTCTCTGCTTTTTAATATACTATCAAGGTTGGTCATAACTTTCCTTCCAAGGAGCAAGCGTCTTTCAATTTCATGGCTGCAATCAGCATCTGCAGTGATTTTGGAGCCCCCCAAAATAAAGTCTGACACTGTTTCCACTGTTTTTCCATCTATTTCTCATGAAGTGGTGGGACCAGATGCCATGATCTTTGTTTTCTGAATGTCCTCTTTCTCTCATCTAATTCTCATTAAGTCTCTTCCTTCAAAATTTTCCTGCCTACATATTAAGATCCTGCTGGATTCCAAATCTAAGTGACACATTTCAACTTCTTCCTTAGTCTCATGACAGGTTTACTTATGGCCTTTTTGGTCATCTCCATTTGTTTTAGTCTAGCAATCAGTTAATCCCATTACTTCTCACACTAGGAAATATAAGAATGTGAGGGGCATCCTTTCATCTTCTTCATGTCATATCCATCTTCTCCTGAGCCTCCAGATACCTCCATCAGTACTTCTTATATGTTACTCATTGAGACAATTGTGACCACACTTGATGTATCTTATAAAACCCATTATAGTATGAAAACGGGAAATATACTAAAATCCTGGGGAAACTTCTCTAATGCTTGAGAACTCCCTCAGAAACGGGACTTTCAGTCTTCCTGATACATTCTCTGGCAAGGTCTAGAGGCTCAGAGTGAAAGAATATTATAGAGATTCACCTTCTTGTACGGATGAATTGTGGAATACAGTTTAATCTAAAACCTCTTTAACTTGTGACATAAAAGTAGGCATGACAGCATGCCAAAGACAAAAAACAGAGCCACACACACTTAGAAAATAGTTCTAGTGGCTCTCTAGTGATATGACAGACCCTATCACGTCTGTCATTAAGGAGCCTGGTCCTAGATAAGGAAGGGATATATATGGGTCTCAGTGTTGTCATTTCCTCTCAATTCCAGAGATTTCCATTGCTCTAGAAAAGGGAAAATTTGTTCGAGGTTATTATTCCCAGATCAACGAAGCAATATCCCAGTTTACCAGATCCCATATAGCCAAAACAATATAGAAATCCATATTTCTGCTAATAGGAAAGAAATTCCAAAACATCAGTGAAGAAAAGGAAACAAACGTCTTGCCAAAAGGGAGGTAATATTTTTGTTTTGTTTTAGAAAAAGAAACAGTTCAGTTCAGTCACTCAGTCATGTCCGACTCTTTGCGACCCCATGAATCACAGCACGCCAGGCCTCCCTGTCCATCACCAACTTCTGGAGTTCACTCAGACTCATGTCCACAGAGTCGGTGATGCCATCCAGCCATGGGCCCGCGTCTCTCGCGTCTGCGCCGCCAGGACCGGCATCTCTAAAAGAAACAGTAGTGTATAAAAATTCACAAAGATAATTTAGAGAAAAATGTTTACTAACTTCAGGGTGCACCACATGGAGACCTATTAAAAAGAAAGACAATTTGTATCTGAATGTAAGTAAAAGTGTAAGTGTGTGTGTTCTGTCCTGTGTGACTCTGCAAAGGAATGAGTGTAACCCACCTGCCTCTTCTGTCAATGGGATTTTCCAGGCACCAAACCTGGAGTGGGTCGCCATTCTCTACTCCATTAAGTTAGGCATGTAAAGCTGAAGAAAAACATTACCCAAACATTTTATTGCATCTTTTTCAAGATAAAGCAAACTGTATAAGCTCTTGGCTCCAGACAGTGTCTCTGCATTTCCAAAGTTGCACTTATGAAAGAGGCAAGTTTACACGCTTGTGGACTGGGATGAGTCAAGATATAGAAGAGACCAACTAAGCGTAAAAGGGAAATGTTTAACAATCTGGATTACTTCACAATGTCTTGAGTCCCATTTTTTAGCTCTAAGCCCCCAAACAGAATACATTCCATCCTTTACTGTTTCAACATTTCAAGCAGGAGACAAAGGTAAAATGATGGAGTAGAGTGCCAAGAAATGGGTCATAAATCTGTGTATCTGACTCAGTAACTTTACTGTATTTTCATTTATATTTCTAGAATTCATCTCCAAGAATTTCCTTCTAACTCTAATAATGCTGCAGACCTTGTGTCTCCCTGGTAATGGCAGTGAAGGGGGCAATGAGATAGTGACACTGATTTTTCCCTCAGGACTCCAGGACTAGGACAATATATCCAGTGTTGATCTTTCTTGTAGGAGATGCTAGAGATCAGGCATTGGCAAGTCCCAAATGGGCACAGAAACCATAGGAATGCAGAACCAGTTGCAGATTAAGAAGCTTAATCACTTATTCCTCCTGGACATGGTTTGCAACAAGATCAATAATATTAGGCACATTATTAGTCTTCGTATCTTTCACTAAAGTATGAAGTACAGGTTGCTGCTGGTTTGGAGAGGGTCTGGGTGTACACAGAAGCATCAGTGACCATGAGGTAGTGATGCAGGGGCCGGTTGGTGTCAAAATCAATTAATGTATAGCTGAGGAAAATAAATCCATATTGTAGCATGCTGCTAGAACTATGCAGAACTATGGCTGCTGGTGCTATACTTCAAGGATGGCTTCAACATATCCCCAGCTTGGTCCTACCACCTATTCCATATTTTATACTATCCCTACAAGAAATGTTCAGGGAGGAGAAAATACGACTAGTGTGCTGCCATGAAGCTAGAGCTAATGTATGTGCTGGAGTAGAGACTCAGCCAAGAAACACCTTTTCCATTGGTACTACGAATTCCAGGTAAGCTGAAAATAGAGCGTTCCAAGACTAAAGCAGATAGGGTCATCGAATCTGTGTTTATCAACATCTTAATTGCACAGAAGAGACATCAGAACCTAACACTACTCCACTTAAGCATTTCTCATGAATTTCACTACCTATATGATAAGACATTTCTAATCGTTTCTGTCATTCCTGCTCACTGCTCATGTCCACACATGACCAGTCATTCAGATACCTTTAAGCTCCATATTTTGTTCTTCTCATATTCTGTGCCTTGTGAATGTCCTTCATTTTGCCTGAATTGTCCTTCCCTTCTTTTAATATTTTTCCTACCAAATGTTGATTTTTTTTTTAAAGTGGAGCGTTCAAAAGAGATAAAGTGGATAAAAAGATGAAGAGCAACGTGAAAAGGCTATCTTAAAATTCTTCTTTCAAGAAATGAAGATATATTATCTCGTCCCATCACTTCATGGCAAATAGATGGGATTCGATGGATACAGTGGCAGACTTTATATCCTTAGTCTCCAAATCGCTGCAGATGTTGACTGCATCAGTGAAATTAAAACACTTTCCCCTTGGAAGAAAAGCTATGACAATCCTAAATAGCATATTAAAAAGCAGAGAGATTAATTCCAGACAAAAGTCCATCTGGTTAGAGCTATGCTTTTCCCAGTAATCATGTATGAATGTGAGGGTTGACTATAATAAAAGCTGGGCACAGAAGAACTGATGCTTTCAAACTGTCCTGTTGGAGAAGACTCTTGAGAGTCCATTGGACTGCAAGGAGATCCAAACAGTCCATTCTAAGGGAGATCAGTCCCGTGTGTTCACTGGAAGGACTGATGCTAAAGCTGAAACTCCAATACTTTGGCCACCACATGCGAAGAGCTAACTCACTGTAAAAGACTCTGATGCTGGGAGGGATTGGGGGCAGGAAGAGAATGGGATGACAGAGAATGAGATGCCTGGATGGCATCACAGACGCGATGGGCATGATTTTGAGTGAACTCCGGGAGTAGGTGATAAATAGCGAAGCCTGACGTGCTGTGATTCATGGGGTCAAAAAGAATAGGACATTTTTGAGGCACTAACACTTTCCCTTTCTGGTAATAGTTTGGTATTGGTGGTTTCCTGGAAAATGCTATGGTCCAGAGGTCAAAGGTAAATTCTGACTCAGGCATGCAATAAACAGGAAAACTAATGAGGAAAAAAAAAAAGAAAGAAAAAGAGAACTCACGCAGTGTGGCTTTCTGGCAAAACTACAAGATTATTTCTCTTTAATATTGTACCACGAAGGTTCCTTTAAAAATTAGGCATCCTTCAACTTTACAAATCCTAGCCACTAATAACTGTAAAAGACTCCCTATTCTGGAAAACTGCCTTGGGTCGCATGAAAGCCTACTCATCTGAGAGGTAAGAATGCATTTCTATCGGTAAAACTTTGACAGGAATAACATGGAAGCAAATGACTGAATAAAAAGTGAGATAAAGTTTAGTACAATTTGGTTTCCAGTTGAGATTATACTTGCTTTATCACTGCGTTATCTTGCTTCCGTCATTCCATGTCTCCTGAAAATCCTCATCATTAAGTCCCATGAACAGCAATCATGGACACTGATTTAAGGGATTGTTATGGAAAATGTAGCAGAGAGTAGGACACAACCAAGCGACTGAACTGAACTGAACTGAACTGATGGAAAACGTTCCCACCACAGAATAGAAAATGCATATCATTCACCAAAATAGGAAAGCAAAAAACTTTCATACACAAGCGTCAATTTCTGTTAACGAAAAATGTTCTTTGTGACATTTACTATCCCTGATACACACCTCTGAAATACATAAGTCATTGTAAAAAATGCTTTTCTTAGAAGATGATGACAATTTTTTTAGCTCTTCTTGGGAAGGAAACCCAATGTTGGTGATTTTAATTTGTAAACTATATACTACTTTTTCAGAGGGTTAGGATCTTAAGAATCTTGCTTCCATACAGATTTTCTTAAGATGAACTTGTTTAATATATGTGTTTCTTGTTGATTCCGTAAGTCCTTATTCAGACATATTTTACTCCCTAAATAGAGACCTCTACTCCTGAAGCAAGGCGAGTAAAGTCAGAAGGAAAAGTACATATGGGATATGATAGTTAATTCCAATCGGAGAACAGTCTATCAAAGAAAACTGAACAGCTCAACTAAAATAGTAATCTTATAACAATCTGTAAAGTCAGAAGAAAACTTCATGAGTAATTTAAAATCATATCTCAAAGACCATTAACAAAAAGATAAAAATCAAGGGAAGCAGAAGAATCGCAGATGCACAGGCAGTGAGACCAAGAAGAACAGAACACAGAATGGAAGTTCAGTGTGACTGAATAAAACAGGGTTAATTGAACAATGGGAAGACTGAGAATTACTAGCTTACTGTGAACAGTGTCAGAGTCCTGATTTCTGAAGAAACAGGATTTTGCCTCAGTAACAGGTACCACACTTGATCACTCATGAGGTTTTGCGTAGCAGAATTTTATCCAAGAATGAAACAGGGCAGAGAAAGCTTCTGACATAGACATCAGAATTGGGATATAGAGTGCCCCTGACTAGTCTAAGCAAGAGAGCTATATACTATTTAATTTTGTTATAACAATAAATCCAAAGAATGTCTCAAGGTTGTAAAAAAGTTTACCAGACCACTTCTACAATTTACATTTTAAGGTAACAGGATTAGAACTTACCAGACCCACTCCTGTAATATACATTCTAATATCAAGTTTAGTCAGAATGTTTTCAAGAAGGAGAAACTGTTCCCAAGCAGGATACAATGTTGTTATATAATACTAAGAAATATAGGAGAAAAATTAAAATATAAAAGCTTGTCCTTTCCTACTCCTTGAGAATTCCAAGCGTCTATCTCCTCTTCGAGAACCTCAAATTCTTTCTCCTCCTCAGGTTCTCTGGATTTATCTTTCCACCTAGGAATTAACTCTCTCATTATCCCCTTTTCTTTTAAGGAGAATTATGTTACCAAGGGAAAAGGATGTTATTTTCATTCCATAGCTACTTTCTGATGTGATGGGGCTTCATCTCTAAATTTATTAGCATCTCTTCTAACCGTCATATTGAAAGTCTCTAGACCAGTGGCCCCAAATAATAGTTTGGAGAGGCTGTGGCAATTGTAGGAGCCTGTTCACTTGTAACTTAAAAACTTTCACACAGTTAGAAACAAACCAGCTTTAAAGTTAGAGATGAAAGATAAAATAGTCATTAAACCAAATTAAAGCACAATCAAAATTAAGAGTTACATTATGTCTATAGTTACATGACTCCATTTTAGGATTTTTAGATGTCCTCAGATCAAGAAAAAGTGACACGTATTATTGTTGTTGTTGAACGTATTCACAGGGTTGAAGTCCTTTCTTTGAACTGATGAATCCCACCATGGGGAACCCCGTTCAATTGATGAGGAGTTTGAAAAGCTGAAAGCTGAATCACTGAGTTAATTCTAAAGCTTTAGGATCTATGTCAATAGCTGTGCATAAAAATGTCTGTCATTGAGATAATCCCCTTTTTTGGGTGGGGGCAGAATGAGCCTTCCCTAAAGGTGTGGGTACATTTAAACTAAGAGTTTTGTGTTTCCTGAGTTAATTTATGTAGATTCCTCTTAATGATGCCATTCCCCTTTATCTATCTTTCTTGAAGATTGGAGTTGGGTAAGTGATATTGTATTCTTAAAACTTTTGACACGACTTGAGTTACAACAGCTTTAAAAATAGGGTTGCTCTGAATTGTAGAGTTCTAGATCCCACTTACATCATGAGAAGTCAGTACACTAAGATTTTGTTCATTCCTTAAACTCAGGCTGTAATGGATACTACGTTTGACGTGAGAATAGGTCTTTGAGTGTGGTCTATGAGGTTGGTAATAACAGGAACAGCATTTGTGCTCGACTCATACATTTCCTATCAGCCCACTCCCTAATATTCACATTATTGTTCATTTTAAAAGAAAAGGTTCCATATTCATGAAAACAGTGGCCTGGAACTTGCGCAGCATATTTACCCCCCAAAGGGATAAAGGAGACTCTGGCATCATTAGGAACCCATGAAGAAATAACACAGAGTTCTAGTTTCATCTTAATGCCAGGAAGCAACAGTTAGAACTGGACATGGAACAACAGACTTGTTCCAAATAGGAAAAGGAATACACCAAGGTTGTATTTTGTCACCCTGCTTATTTAAATTCTATGAAGAATACATCATGAGGAACGCAGGGCTGGAAGAAGCACAAGCTGGAATCAAGATTACCAGGAGAAATATCAATAACCTCAGATAGGCAGATGACACTACCCTTATAGCAGAAAGTGAAGAGGAACAAAAAAGCCTCTTGATGAAAGCAAGAGAGGAAAGTGAAAAGGTGGGATTGAAGCTCAACATTCAGAAAACTAAGATCATAACATCTGGTCCCATCACTTCGTGGGAAATAGATGGGGAAACAGTGGAAACAGTGTCAGACTTAATTTTGGGGGGCTCCAAAATCACTGTGCATGCTGGTTGCAGCCATGAAATTAAAAGACACTTACTCCTTGGGATGAAAGTTATGACCAACCTAGATAGCATAATAAAAAATCAGACATTCCTTTGCCAACCAAGTTCCATCTAGTCAAGGCTATGGCTTTTCCAGTGGTCATTATGGATGTGAGAGTTGGACTGTGAAGAAAGCAGATTGCCAAATAATTGATGCTTTTGGACTGTGGTGTTGGAGAAGACTCTTGAGAGTCCCTTGGACTGCAAGGTGATCCAACCAGTGCATTCTAAAGGAGATCAGTCCTGGGTGTTCATTGGAAGGACTGGTGCTAAAGTTGAAACTCCAGACCTTTGACCACCTGATGTGAAGAAGTGGCTCACTGGAAAAGACTCTGATGCTGGGAGGGATTGGAGGCAGGAGCAGAAGGGGACGACAGAGAATGAGATGGCTGGATGGCATCACTGACTTGATGGACATCAGTTTGAGTGAACTCCAGGTGCTGGTGATGGACAGAGAGGCCTGGCATGCTGTGATTCATGGGATCACAAATATTCGGACATGATTGCGCTACTGTACTGAACTGAACAGAACAAAATAGCGTTTGACTCATCCTGATAGCTTTAGTATAATAGTGGATACGAGGAAAGTGGACCAGAGGCTTCAGTGAGCACAGAGAAACTTGCCCTGTTTTCCAAAAGGTATCAACTGATTAGCCCCCACAGAGTGCTTAAAACCTGATGTTCCTCAGATGTTATTAAGATGGGGGCATGTGTGTGGTCCCAATTCTCTTGAGAGTCTGATGACTGGGGTCTATCTATACCTCAGAGGTAAGTCTCTTCTCTAGTGTGGTTCTTTGCAGACGAGACAGGGAGCCAGAGGTGCCGTGGATGCCTGAGGGGAAAACTTCTTGAAATATCCCTCCTTTCCTCAGTAATAGCAAGCCCATCCCTTTTCCCCCTGTGTGCCTCTGGTTATTTTTCTCAGGTTGTTTCAGAGCCGTTCTAACAGACATTGTTGGAACTTCAGGCTTTTGCTGGATTCCCCCGCCCTCTATTTTCCTCCTCATATTCTCTACTATAATATGCCATCTGAAATATCTGCAACAGTTTTTCTAATTTGGCCCAAATACCTGTTTGCAGAACTAATGGCAGACATCTGATGTCAGATGAGTGAGAAATATATTTTTAGAATTATTTCTCCCGCTGTAATATTAAGGTGAATGTCAGTAAAATTATGGGGAGCCTCCCGTAGTCTATTTAGAGACGTACCAGAATTTCCTTCTCTCCCTATTCTACATCAACCAACTTGGCATAATTTAAAATCAGTGGGTGGGGCTGGGGTGTCATCCTAAGATGGCAGAGGAATAGGACTGGGAGACCAATTTCTCCCCCAAAAATCCAGTAAAAGAACATTTGAACGCTGAACAAAGTCCAAAAAATAATCTCTGAACTCCGGCTTGAGGACATCACGCACCCAGACATGCTGCCAATTTTCTTCAAAATGAGGTAGGGCAGACTATAAAATAAAAGGAGTGTTAGTGATGGAGAACCTGGCAAGGGAATCTTAAAGAGGAAAAAGTTTCCAAACACCAGGAAACCCTCTCTCCAGCGTGTCTGTAGGGAGTTTTGGAATCTCAGAGGTCAATGCACCTAGGAAAAAAATACATACAGATATATATACATACATAAAACCCACAGGTTATGTGCCTACCCCAGACACTTGCATCCATCACCAGGAAGAGGGGGCTGAATAGGGAGGAGTGGGCTGCATTGCTTAGGATAAGGACCAGTCTCAAATGTCCTGAGGGCAATCTGAGGGGGTGCGAAGAGAAAGGGAGAGAGAACTATCCCAGAAAAGCCCTTACCTGAGATCATGCCGGGCCCACTCACAGAACAAAGGACTGAACAAATACCAGAGGAGAATGTGCCGGATGTGGACCAGCCCATCCACCGCAGGAGGAGGGGGCAGGAGGGTGGTAGCCAGAGCAAGAAAGGGACAAACTCAGTCCCAGAGACGGCATTCCCTATCAAACTGTGAACAGGCTTCCAGTTGTTAACCAAGACTTCCTGGAATTCTAGACAGTTGACATCCACCAGGAGTGCCACAGCGAGAGATCAGTTCCCCAGCAGAGACACAGCAGAGATGGTGCACACTGTCACCCAGTAAACCAAGCGGCTGGGACCGGGGAAGAGATAAGGCGATCTCACTGCCAGGGAGTGAGCCTGGTTGTCTGAGCTGTTCAGAACTGGGAAGGGTACAAGAAAAGCCAAACTGAGTCTGCATCTTTGGGGAGTACCTGAGAACCTGGACCTGAGTGGCCTAGATCACAAAAGTGCATGCAATTCAGGGTCTGCTCCCTGCAGAGTAATCTGGAGCCTGAGCAGTGTAGACTGGGAAAGCACACAACCAAAAGCAAGAGCAAACCCATGGTGTCCAAGACACTGCTAGCACTCCCCACACACCCCAGTGATATTTGTTTTCAGTGTTCCTCCCTCCTCACAGCACGATTGAAAACGTGAGCCTGAATAAGAGACCACTTCTCTCTCTTATGTTAGGGTGGAAATTAGACACTGAAGAGAGCAGCGAACAGAAGAAACCAAACAAACAGAAGGAACCACTTTGGAAGTGACAGGTGAAACAGAATAAATGCTGTAGATAACACCAACTACACTGGAGGGGCCTTTAGATCTTGAGAACAAGATCTAAGCTGGAACAAGGAACTATCTGAAACTGAACGGAGCCCACACTGTCTGCAACAACTCCAGAGAAATTCCTAGATACATTGTTAGTACTATAATTTTTTTTTAATTTTTATTTTTTATGTCTTCTATACTGCCTTTAATTTTCATTTTTATAACATATTATTACCTTACCCCTGCCAAAAATGTAGAGGTTAGACCATCAAAACTACAATATTAAACAAAAACAAAATCCCCCAAATTATACTTTTTTTCTTTAGTTTTGTTTTTAAATATTGTAGTTTTGCAAGTCCAACTTCTACTTTAGATTTTTAATCTTTGCCTTTTGGTAGTTGTTATCAATATTTTACCTTTACAAATCTAAACTTAAGTACTCATTTTTATCTAGGAGTGAGATTACTGGCTTGATTACTCTCTCCCCCTTTTAATTATCCTCTTTCTCCACTAGGTCGCCTCTATTTCCTCCCTCCACCTTATCTTCTGTTCCCAACTCTGCAAATTTCTCTGTGTGTTTTGGGCTGTGGCAAAGATAGTACTACCTTGATTTATCATTCTTCTTTTGATTGCCCTTTTTCTCCACCATTTCACCTCTATTTCCTTCCTCCTTCTTCTCTTCTCCATATAACTCTATGAGCTTCTCTGAGGGTTGCAGACTGTGGCGAACACATAGGGAATCGTTTACTGGCTCGATTGCTCTCTCCCCTTGTGATTCCCCCTCTCCACCGTTTGGTCACCTCTATCTCCCTCCTCCTTCTTCTCTTCTCCATGTAATTCTGCAAACCTCTCTGGGTGTCCCTCACTGTGGAGAGTCTTTTCATCATTAACCTAGAAATTTTATAATTGGTGCTGTATGGATGCAGAAGTCAGGAGGTTACTGTGAAAATAAAACTCTAAACCAAAAGAAGGAGGTTTAAGCCCAAAACCTGAGAACACCAGAGAACTCCTGACTTCAGGGAATATTAACTGGTTAGAGATCATCCAAAAGCCTCCATACCTACAATGAATGCAACGATCACCCAAGAGTAAAAATGTTCCAGACTAAGACATACCACACAAATTCTCCAGCAACACAGGAACATAGTGCTGAGCTTCAATATACAGGCTTCCCAAAGTCACACCAATCCTATAGACATCTCAAATCTCACTACTGAACACTTCATTGCAATCCAGAGAGAAGAAACACAGTTCCACCCATAAGAGCACAGACACAAGCTCCAAGAATCAGTAAATTAACAACTATCAAACAAAAAGAACAGATATTAAAAGCTCCACGGGGGGGGGGGGGGGATAAAAAACACATGAGGGGATTCCCATAAGAATAACAACTGATCTTTCAGTAGAAACTCTTCGGGTCAGAAGGGAATGACAAGACATATTTAAAGTGATGGAAGAGAAAACCTACAACCCAGATTACTGTACCCAGGTAGGATCACATTCAAATATGAAGGAGAAATCAAAAGCATTACGGACAAGTAAAAGCTAAGAGAATTCAGCACCACCAGACAATCTTTTCAATACTAGAGGATCTTCCTTAGACAGGAAATACAGAAAGAGCATATAGACTCAAACCCCAAACAACAAAGCAAATGACAATGGGATACTAATTTCAATAATTACCTTAAATGTAAATGGGTTGAATTTCCCAAACAAAAGATTATGACTAGAAGAATGGATACAAAAGCAATACCATGTTATATGCTCTCTATAAGAGACCCACTTCAAAACAAGGGACACAAAAAAGTAATCGAAAGTGAAGGGCTGGAAAAACATATTACACGAAAATGGAGACCAAAAAATATAAAAAAGCAACAGTAGCAATACTCATATCAGATGAAATAGACTTTAAAATAAAGGCTGTGAACAAAGACAAAGAAGGACACCACATGATGATCAAAGTATCACCCCAAGAAGAAGATATAAAAATGATAAATATATATGGACCCAACATAGGGCACTGCAATAATGTAAGGCAAATGCTAACAAGTATGAAAGGGGAAATTAAGAATAACACAATAGATCAACTAAACAGAAATTAGCAAGGAAGCACAAACTTTAAATGACACAATGGACCAGTTAGACCTAGTTGATATCTATAGGACATTTCACTGCAAAACAATCAATTTCACCTTTCTCTCAAGTGCACATGGAATCTTCTCCAGGATAGATCATATCCTGGGCCATAAATCTAGCCTTGGTAAATTCAAAAACAATTAAAACCATTCCAATCATCGTTTCTGACCTCAATGCAGTACGATTAGATCTCAATTACAGGGGGGAAAAGCTATTAAAAATGCCAACATATGGAGGTTTTAGAATAACCAAAAATCACGGAGGAAATAAAAACAGAAAAATATGCATAGAAAGGAGTGAAAAGTGAAAGCACAACAACTCAAAACCTATAGGACACTTAAAAGCTGTGCTAAGGGAAGGTTCGTAACAATACAGGCTTACTCAAGAAACAAGAGAAAAGTCAAATGAATAACCTAACTCCACACCTAAAACAACTAGAAAAGGAATAAATGAACAACCCCAGGGTTAATAGACAGAAAGAAACCTTAAAAGTTAGGGCAGAAATAAATACAAAAGAAAGAAAAGAGAACATAGAAATGAAAAAGAAGGAAAAGATGGTTCTTTGAGAAGATAAATAAAACTGATAAACCATTAGCCAAGCTCATCAAGAAACAAAGGGGAAGAATGAAATCAACAAAATTAGAAACGAAAATGGAGAAATCACAAAAGGCAACACAGAAATACAAAGGATCATAAGAGACTATCAGCAACTATATACCAATAAAACGGACAACTTATAAGAAAAATGGATAAATTCTTAGAAAAGTCTAACTTTCCAAGCATGAACCAGGAATAAATAGAAAATCTTAATAGACCCACCACAAGCAAGGAAATTGAAACTGTAATCAAAAATCTTCCAGCAAACAAAAGCCAAGGACAGACGGAATCACAGATGAATTCTCCCAAAAATGTAGATAAGAGCTAACACCTATCTTATTCACACTCTTCCAGAAAATTGAAGAGGAAGGTAAATTTCCAAACTCATTCTATAAGGCCACAATCATCCTAATTACAAAACCAGGCAAAATCACTAGTGAAGTCACTTAGTCCTATCCGACTCTTTACAATCCCATTGACTGTAGACCACCAGACTCCTCCATCCATGGGAATGTCCAAGCAAGAGTACCAGAGTGGCTTAACCATTTCCTTCTCCAACACCAGACTAAGATGCCACACAAAAAAAGAAAACTACAGGCCAATATAACTTATGAACACTGATGTATCTATCCTTAACAAAATTCTACCAATCAGAATCCAACAACATATTAAAAAGTTCATACATCATAACCAAGTGGGATTTATTCCAGGAATGCAAGGATTCTTTAATATTTGCAAATCAGTCAATGTAGCACAGCACATGAACTCATTGAAAGATAAAATCCATATGATTATCTCCATAGATGCAGACAAAGTCTTTGGCAAAATTCAACATCCATTTATGATAAAAACCCTCCAGAAAGCAGGGATAGAAGGAACATACCTCAACATAATAAAAGCTATATATGACAATCCCACAGTAAATATCAATGGTGAAAAATTGAATGCTTTTTCCTGAAGTCAGGAACAAGGCAAAGGTTCCTCACCACTACTATTCACCATAGTGTGTTTTTAAAGATTTGGCCACACACAACAATCAGAGCAGAAAAAGAAATACAAGGAATGCAGATTGGGAAACAAGAAGTAAAACACTCACTCTTTGCAGATGACATGAACCTTTCTATAGAATACCCTAAAGACTTTCCCAGAAAATTACAATTTTTAATCAATGAATATAGTAAAATTGTAGGATATCATATTAACATACAGTAATCCCTTTCATTCCTATACACTAATGATGAGAAAACACAAAGAAAATTTAAGGAAACAATTCCATTCACCATTGCGACAAAAAGGAAAAAAAATCAACTTAGGAATACACCAACCTAATGAAACAAAGTCCCATCACTTCATGGGAAGTAGATGGAAAAACAGTGGCAACAGTGTCAGACTTTATTTTTCCGGGCTCCAAAATCACTGCGAATGCTGACTGCAGCCAGGAAATTAAAAGACACTTACTCCTTGGAAGGAAAGTTATGACCAACCTAGATAGCATATTAAAAAGCAGAGACTTTACTTTGCCAACCAAAGTCCGTCTAATCAAGGCTATGGTTTTTCCAGTGGTCATGTATGGATGTGAGAGTTGGACTATAAAGAAAGCTGATCGCTGAAGAATTAATGCTTTTGAACTGTGGTGCTGGAGAAGACTCTTGAGAGTCCCTTGGACTGCAAGGACATCCAAGGTGTCTATTCTAAAGGAGATCAATCCTGGTGTTCATTGAAAGGACTGATGCTAAAGCTGAAACTGCAGTACTTTGGCCACCTCATGCGACAAGCTGACTTATTGGAAAAGATTCTGCTTCTGGGAAGGATTGGGGGCCGGTGGAGAAGGGAACGACAGAGAATGAGATGGCTGGATGGCATCACCGACTTGACGGACATGAGTTTGAGTGAACTCTGGGAGTTGGTAATGGACAGGGAGGCCTGGTGTGCTGTGATTCATGGGATTGCAAAGAGTTGGACATGACTGAGCGACTGAACTGAACTGAGCTGAAAGAAACAAAACAACTATATATAGCAAACTATAAAACACTGATAAAGTGCTTTTTAGCTCCCCATCTTCCAAACAATACCTTGTCAATTCAGTTTCACCAAAGAAGATCAGGCATGGGGTTCTAACCTGTCGTAGCCTTTTTTTTTTTTAATACATTTTATGTATTTACTTTATTTATTTTAATTAGAGGATAATTACAGTATTGCTTTGGTTTTGCCATAGATTAACATGAATCCACCCCGGGTGTTCATGTGTTCCTTATTTTGAACCCCGCTCCCACCTCCCTCCCCATACCATTCCTCTGGGTCATCCCAGTGCACCAGGCCCAAGCAGCCTGGATCATGCATCAAACCTGGACTGGCGATTTGTTTCACATATGACAATGTACATGTTTCAGTGCCATTCTCCCAAATCATGCCACCCTCTCCCTCTCCCACAGAGTCCAAAACACTGTTCTATAATAACGTGTCTTTTTTTTTTTCTGTCTGCATATCGGGTTATTGTTACCATCGTTCTAAATTCCATATATATGTGTTAGTACACTGTATTGGTGTTTTTCTTTCTGGCTTACTTTACTCTGTATAATAGACTCCAGTTTCTTCCACCTCATTACAACTGATTCACATGTATTATTTTTAATGGTTGAGTAATGCTCCATTGTGTACCATAGCTTCCTTATCCATCCATCTGCTGTTGGACATCTATGTTGCTTCCATGTCTTGGCTATTATAAACAGTTCTGCAATGAACATTGTGTTACATGTGTCTCTCTCAATTCTGGTTTCCTTGGTCTGTATGCAGAGCCCTGGGATTACTGGGTGTTATGGCAGTTCTATTTCCCGGTTTTTAAAGAATCTCCACACTGTTCTCCACAGTGGCTGTGCTAGTTTGCATTCCCACCAACAGTGTAAGAGAGTTCCCTTTTGTCCAAACCTTCTCCAGCATTTAATGCTTGTAGACTTCTGGATAGCAACGATTCTAACTGGTGTGAAATGGTACCTCATTGTTGATTTGATTTGCATTTCTTTGATTAAGAGTGATGTTGAGCATATTTTCATGTGTTTGTTAGCCATCTGTATTTTTCTTTTTTTTTTTTTGGAGAAATGTTTGTTTAGTCATTTGGCCAAATTTTTGATTAGGTTATTTATTTTTCTGGAATTGACCTGCAGGAGCTGCTTGCATATTTTTGAGATTAATTGTCACTTGCTTCATTTGCTATAATTTCCTCCTATTCTGAAGGCTGTCTCTGAACCTCTGCTGTGCAGAAGCTTTTATTTTTAATTAGGTCCCATTTGTTTATTTTTGCTTTTATTTCCATTATTCTGGGAGGTCAGTCATTGAGGATCCTGCTGTGATTTATGTCGGAGAGTGATTTACCTACGTTCTCCTCTAGAAGTTTTATAGTTTCTGGTCTTACATTTAGATCTTTAATCCATTTTGAGTTTATTTTTTTGTATGGTAGGAGGGAGTGTGCTAGTTCCATTCTTTTACAAGGGGTTGACCAGTTTTCCCAGCACAACTTGTTAAAGGGATTGTCTTCTCCATTGAATATTCTTGCCTTTTTTGTCAAAAATAAGGTGTCCATTGATGCAGGGCTTTATCTCTGAGCTTTCTATTTTGTTCTATTGATCTATATTTTTTTTTTTGAGAGAGAGAAAAATATTTTATTCGTACTAATCTGTCAGTAGCTAAATTTTCACTAGTCACTATAAAACAGGATATCAACAAATCAGACATGCTTGGTATACATCACCAATTTTATTTTTTATTGAAATATAGTTGATTTACAGTATTCTCTTCAATTCTTTGTCATCTGGAATTTATGGACAAAAATAGTGGTTTGAGATATTTCTTTGGCTTTGAGCAAAGTGACACAGTGAAATTGAGGACTTCTTACTTTGTAGTTTGCTATTCATGAGATATGTCAGTACCATACTGTCTTGATGACTGTGGCTTTGTAGTAGACCCTGAAGTCAGGCAGGTTGATTCCCCAAGTTCCATTCTTCTTTCTCAAGATTGCTTTAACTATTTGAGGATTTTTGTATTTCCATTCAAATTGTGAAATTATTTGCACTAGCTCTGTGAAAATACCATCGGTAGCTTGATAGGGATTGCATTGAATCTATAAATAATTTTGGGTATTATACTCATTTTCACAATATTTATTCTTCCAGTCCATGAACACGATATATTTCTCCATCTATCAGTGATCTATTTGATTCCTTCACCAGTGTTTTAAAGTCTTCTATATATAGGTCTTTTGTTTCTTTAGGTAGGTATATTCCTAAGTATTTTATTCTTTTATTTGCAACAGTGAATGGAATTGTTCCCTTAATTTCTCTATTTTCCCTTTATTGATGTATAGGAATGCAAGGGATTTCTGTGTATTGATTTTATATCCTGCAACTTTACTCTATTCATTGATTAGCTCTAATAATTTTCTGGTAGAATCTTTAGGGTTTTCTGTATAGAGGATCACGTCATCTGCAAGCAATGAGAGTTTTACTTCTCTCTTTCCAATTTGGATTCGTTCTATACCTTATTCGGCTCTGATTGCTGTGGTCAAAACTTACAAAACGATGGTGAATATTAGTGGTAATAGTGGGCACCCATGTCTTATTCCTGACTTTAGGGGAAATGCTTTCAATTATTCATTATTGAGGATAATGTTTGCTATGATTGTCATATATAGCTTTTATTATGTTGAAGTATGTTCCTTCTATTCCCACCTTCTGGAGGGTTTTTATCATAAATTGATTGAATTTTCCCAAAGGCTTTCTCTGCATCTCTTGAGATAATCATATAGTTTTTATTTTTCATTTTGTTAATGTGGTGTACTATATTGATTGATTGTTGAATATTGAAGAATCCTTGCATCCCTGGGATTAAGCCCAATTGGTCATGATGTATGCTCTCTTTAATGTGTTTTTGGATTCTGATTGCTAGAAATATATTTAGGATTTTTGCATCTATGTTCATCAGTGATATTGGCCTGTAGTTTTCTGTTTTTGTGGCATCTTTGTCAGGTTTTGTTATTAGGGTGATGTTTGCCTCATAGAATGAGTTGCAAATTTACCTTCTGCAATTTTCTGGAAGAGTTTGAATCGGATAGTTGTTAGCTCTTCTCTAAAATTTGGAGAATTCAGCTGTGAAGCCATCTGGATCTGGGCTTTTGTTTGCTGGAAGATTTCTGATTCCTGTTTCAATTTCCGTGCCTGTGATGGGTCTGTTAAGATTTTCTATTTCTTCCTGGTTCAGTTTTGGAAAGTTGTACTTTTCTAAAAATTTATCCATTTCTGCCAGGTTGTCCATTTTATTGGCATATAATTGCTGGTAGTAGTCTCTTGTGATCCTTTGTCTTTCTGCATTGTCTGTTATGATCTCTCCGTTTTCATTTCTAATTTTATTGATTTGGTGTCTCTCCCTTTACTTCATGATGAGTCTGGCTAGTGATTTATTAATTTTATTTACCCTCTCAAAGAATCAGCTTTTGGCTTTGTTGATTTTTGCTATGGTCTCTTGTTTCTTTTGTATTTACTTTTGGTCTAATTTTAAAGATTTATTTCCTTCTATGAACCCTGGGTTTCTTTATTTCTTCTTTTAATAGTTGCTTTAGGTGTAGAGTTAGGTTATACAGCTCACATTTCTCTTGTTTCTTGCGGTATGCCTGTATTGCTATGAAACTTCCCCTTAGCACTGCCTTTACAGTGTCCCACAGGTTTGGGGTTTTTGTGTTTTCACTTTTATTCCTTTCGATGAATATTTTGATTTCATTTTTCGTTTCTTCTATGATTTGTTGGCTATTCAGCACCGTGTTGTTCAGCCTCCATTTGTTGGAATTTTTAATAGTTTTCTCCTGTAATTCAGATCTAATCTTTCTGCATTGTGGTCAGAAAAGATGCTGGGAATTATTATTATTATTATTATTATTAATTTACCCTGGTAAGGTTCCATGTGCACTTGAGAAATGGGTGAAATTCATTGTTTTGGTGTGAAATATCCTATAGATATCAACTAGGTCTAACTGGCCTACTGTATCATTTAACGTTTGTGTTTCCTTGTTAATTTTCTATTAGTTGATCTATCCATAGGTGTGAGTGGGGTATTCAAGTCTCCCACTATTATTCTGTTTTTGTTAACTTCCCCTTTCATATTTGTTAGTACTTGCCTTACGTATTGCGGTGCTCCTATGTTGGGTGCATATTTAGTTATAATTATTATATCTTCTTCTTGGATTGATCCTTTGCTCATCATGTAGTGCCTTCTTTGTCTCTTTTCACAGCCTGTGTTTTAAAGTCTGTTTTATCTGATATGAATATTGCTACTCCTTCTTTCTTTTTGTCTCTACTTGCGTAAAGTATCTTTTTCCAACACTTCATTTTCAGTCGGTATGTGTCCCTCGTTTCGAGGTGGGTCCCTTGTAGACAACATATATAGGGGTCTTGTTTTTGTATCCATTCAGCCAGGATTTGTCTTTTGGTTGTGGTATTTAGCCCATTTACATTTAAGATAATTATTGATAAGTATGATTCCATTGCCATTTACTTTATTGTTTTGGGTTCGAGTTTATACACCCTTTCTGTGTTTCGTATCTAGAGAAGTTCCTTTAGCTTGAGAGTTGATGTGGTGATGTTGAATTCTCTCAGGTTTGCTTGTCTGTAAAGGTTTTGATTTCTCCTTCATATTTGAGTGAGATCCTTGCTGGGTTCGGTCATCTGGGCTGTAGGTTATTTTCTTTCAACACTTCAAGTATGTCCTGCCATTCCCTCCTGGCCTGAAGAGTTTCTATGGAAAGATCAGCTGTGATCCTTATGGAAATTCCCTTGAGTGTTATTTGTTGTTGTTCCCTTGCTGCTTTTCATAGTTGTTCTTTGCATTGATCTTTGTTAATTGGATTAATATATGCCTTGGCATTTTTTGCCTTGCGTTTATCCTGTTTGGTACTCTCTGGGTTTCTTGAAATTGGGTGATTATTTCCTTCCCCTTTTTAGGGAAGTTTTTAACTATTATCTCCTCAAGTATCTCCTCATGGTCTTTCTTTTTGTCTTCTTCTTCTGAGAGTCATATGATTCGAATGTTCGGGCGTTTAACATTGTCCCAGAGGTTTCTGAGATTGTCCTCATTTCTTTTAATTCGCTTTTCTTTATTCCTCTGTTTCATTTATTTCTACTACTCTATCTTCTATCTCACTTTTCCTATCTTCTGCTTTCATTATTCTATTTTGGTTCCCTCCAGAGTTTTTTTTTTTTCTATCTCATCTATCGCATTATTCATTGTATATTGACTCTTTTTATTTCTTCTAGATCCTTGTTGAACCTTTCTTCCATCTTCTCGATTCTTGTCTCCAGGTTTTTTATCTGTAACTCCAATTTGTTTTCAAGATTTTGGATCATTTTCACTATCATTATTGGGAAGTCTTTATCAGGTAGATTCCCTATCTCTTCCTCTTTTATTTGGGTTGGTGAGCATTTATCCTGATCCTTTACTTACTGGGCATTTCTCTGCCTCTTCATGGTGCTTATATTGCTGTGTTTGGGGTAGTCTTTCCGTCTTCTGGCAGTTTGTGGAGTTGTCTTTATTGTGGAGTTTCCTCACTGTGGGTGGCTTTGGACAGGTGGCTTGTCAAGGTTCCCTGGTTTGCAAGGCTTATGTTGGTGTTCTGGTGGGTGAAGCTGTATTTCTTCTCTCTGGAGTGCAATGAAGTGTCCAGTAATGATTTATTAGATGTCGATGGGTTTGGAGTCACTTTGAGCAACCTGTATATTGAACTCAGGGCTCTTTTCCTGTGTTGCTGGAGAATGTTTTTGGTATCTCTTGCTCTGGAACTTGTTGACCCATGGGTAGTGCTTGGTTTTAGTGTAGGTATGGAGGCGTTCAATGAGCTCCTATGGATTAATATTCCCTGAAGTCAGGAGTTCTCTGCTGTTCTCAGGATTTGGACTTAAGCCTCCTGCCTCTAGTTTTCAGTCTTATTCTTGCAGTAGACTCAAGACTTCTCCATCTGTCACTTCCAAGGCAGTTCCCTCTGTTTAAGCTTCTTCAGTTTGCTGGTCTCTTCAATGTCTAATTTCCGACATGACACAAGGGGGCGGTGGTGGACACCTTTTTGGCTCACTTGTTCAGTCATGCTGTGGGGAGGGAGGAACACTGCAAACAAATGTCACTGACGTCTGTGGGGAGTGCTTGCAGTGTCTCAGACACACTGTGTTTGTCCCTGCTCACAGTGTATGTGCTTTCCCTGTTTATACTGCTTAGGCTCTAGGTTGCTCTGCCAGGAAGAGTCTGAAGACTTCCCTGGGTTGTATACATTTCCCAGGTCTAAGCCCCTCAGGGTCAGGTACTCGGGCACTTCTCAAAGGCTCAGACTTGGTTGGGCCTGCGTTTTGTGCCCTTCTCTGAGCAGCTCAGGTGACCAGATATTTGGCGAGCATGGTCACTGTGACTTATCTCCTCCCCAGTCCTGCCCCTGTGTTTTCTGAGTGTAAAACCAGCGTACCTTCTCAGGTGGATGTCGACTGGCCTGTATCCCAGGAAGTCTTCGTTAGCAATGAAGCCTGCCTGCAGTTTGGTATCAGATGCCTCTCTGAGGGCGCAATTGCCCACTTCTGGCTCTGGCTGCCCTGCCCTGCCTGTCTTGGCAGGGATAGACCATCCACAGCTGGCTAGCTCTGCTCAGTCCTTTGTTCAGTGAGCATGTCTAGCAGTGTCTTAAGTTAGGGCTTTTTGCCTTTTCACAGGGTAGGTATCCCACAGTCTGCTTTGGTATTTCAAGTTAGATCCCTGAGATTGCCCTTCGGGTATTCAGGCCCTATCTTTACTCTAAGCAATGCAGCCTGTGCCACCCTGCCCAGCCCCTGTTTTCTAGTGGGGATGCGGACGTCTGCACTGCTTCTCCACTGGGAGTAATCATTGGAAACATAATCTATGGGTTTTAATTATTTATTTATTTTTCCTCCCGGTTATGTTGCCCTCTGAGGTTCCAAGGCTTGCCGCAGACTTGCCAGTGAATGTTTCCTGGTGTATGGAAACGTCTCTCTCTTTTTCATCAAAAGAACATTTGAACGCTGAGTAAATACCACAAAACAACTTCTGAATGCTGGCAGAGACATCAGGCACCCAGAAAAGCAGCTCATTGTTTTCAAAAGGAGGTAGGAAGTAAAATAAAATATAAAAAGAGAGTCAAAAGAGGTAGGGATGGAGATCTGTCCGGGGAAGGTGGGCTTAAAAGGAAAAAAAAAAAAAAAAGAAGGGGAGAAAGTGGTCTCCCCATCCTATTCCTCTGCCATCTTCCTCCCTCTGCTGTTTTAACACATTTTAAAGCAGTGATTCCAGAACGTCAATCTCCCATCTGTAAAAGAGAAAAAAGCAGCATCCACAGTCATGGCTTCTTTCACCAGGAGGTGTCCCTCCCTACTCTAGAAGTGGGTGGAGACAGACTTTCCACCAAAGCTTTCCTTCCCTGGTCGGACTTAGTCTGTTCCTTACCAACAAAGGCGTGTTACTGGTCCCTCCTGGTTATACCACTGAGGCAGGGTGGAGATACACCAGGGGTAGACCTGATGGCATCCCAGACTGTTTTCTAGTTACTTATCACCAAGACCTTTGTCTGATTTGCACTTTATTCAGATATCTGTTACAGATAAAGTCCCAGAGTGTAACAGAGTAGCTTTCTCAGAATGTTTCTCAAACTAGGACTACTAGGGGAGGCATCCATCTAATGTGTACCTGTGCACATTCCTGAGTAGTCGTGACCACAATAGAAGCAGTGAGTCATAAAGGAATGATCAAGAACCAAGATGTCCCATCTGAGTTTCACCACGCTAGTATGTTTGAAATCAAAAGAGGTGGTAGAGGGTTGGCCAGCAAGGAAAAAGTGAATTTTCTCCTCCAGTTACTAGGCCCAACACTTTCAGTTCATTTCCACAGACTCTACAAAACAACTATCTATATAATAGAAACTGAAGCCACTGAGTAGCTTTGTCTGGTTTGTTAAAAGCTAGCACTACCAAAGGAAGAAGTCCATTGCTCTTCCAATTCACATAGATCTATCAATAAGAGGCACAGTGATGACAAAGCCTCATTTCCAGGTCGCTAGCCCCTGAGGCAGGCAGCAAAGTGGGTTGGTGCTGAAGCTAGAGTTCCAAATCATTTCCAAACGGGTTTCTATAACTTTTGGCCCCTGGGCTAGGTGTTTACATACAGGGGGTCTAAGTAAAAGTACACAGCAACAGCATGGCTCTCAAGTCCTTTGAAAGTGGATAATCTGACAGATTAGGTTAGTAGTTATACATCCCGATGCGATTATGAAATGATCAAAGAGATCATGAAAAGGTGACCTAGAAAGGAAAGTTCAGTCCACACACTTCACCAATTTCTAGCCACTCCCTTCACAGGGATGTTGTGTGTCTCTTGGTATTGACTGTTTAGTATAAACCCCTGAGAAGGCACCCCTTTCGGGGACTACTTTCAGTCATTATGAGGCACTGAGAAACCACAGAACAGGACTCAAGGTTCATTTCTGCAAATTGTCATTCATTCACAATGTTATTACCTTGTCCTGAAGATCCTGTTTGAGATGATAGATTACGGTGAAAGATATGCCACCTAAAAATGACTAGAGTTAAGAGTGAGTTGAGGGAAGTTACTGGATACAAAATTAACCTAAAGAAATCTCTTGCCTTCTTATACACTAACAGCAAAAGGACAAAAATTTAAATTTAGGTAGCAGTCCCATTCCCCACAGCAACAAGTGGAATGAAATTCCTGGGAATATGTCTACTTAGGTAAGGATAATACTGGTGTGCAGCAAAGAATAAGGCAGAAATTAAATGAATCAAAATAACACAAAGAAATGGAGACATATACTGTTCTCTTGCAGTGAAATAATCAATATTGGGGAATGCATACACTACAAAAAGGAGTTTACAGGTTCAATGTAATTCCTATGCAATTACTAACAGCACATTTCACAAAAGTAGAACAAAAACAGTTTACACTCCTCAGGAGACAAATCCATAAATGAGCTTCATTTCAGCTTTGGTCAAACCACGTCATGCTTTCTACATCCGTTAGTAATTGTCCTCTGCTCTTCCTTAGTAGCATACTGAACACATGCTGAACTGGAGGACTCAACTTTCAGTGTCTTTTTTTTTTTTTTTTGCCTTTTTACACTTTCATGAGGGAATCAGGGCAAGTGTACTGGAGTGGTTTGCCATGCCATTCATCAGCGGATAACTGGAGCCACTACTTAACACCATGTAAAAAGATAACCTCAACATGGATGAAAGACATAAATGTAATCCCAGCCAGTTTAAATCTATAACATTAGAAGGAAGTATAAGTACCCACTTTGATATAAATTAAATCAACATATCTTTTTTTATCTTTGACTACCTCCTACTTTAATGAAAATAAAACAAAAATCAACCAAACAAATGCAACCTAAAAAAAAAACTTAAATGGCTTGCACAGCAAAACGAAAAATAAGACAGAAAATGATTCACATTATGGGAGAAAATATTTTCCATTGAAGGAAATCACAAGAGGTTAAATTCTAAAATATGCAAGCAGTTCATGTTTCCTAATAACAGAAAAATGAACTACCCAATTGAAAAAAAATTGGACAGAAGATGAAATACACATTTCTCTCAAGAAGATATAGAGATGGCCAATATGTATGAGGAGATGCTCAAAATCACTAACTGTTAGAGACAAGAAAATAAAAATTTCAATGAGATATCAACTCTCATTTGCCCTAATGGCAAGTATCTAAAAATCTACCAAAAAAAAATCTTAGAGAGGGTGTGAAGAAAAGAGAATCTTTCTCTCCTCCTGCTTGGTATATACGTTGAAGGAGTCACTGTGGAGAGCAATATGGAGGGTCCTCTAAAAAATAATAATGCAACTACCTTATAATCCACAATCCCACTACTGGTCATATACCTGAAGAAAATCTAAACTCCAAAAGATACATATCCCCAAATTGATGATGGTGATAATTACAATAGCGAACACCTGGAAAAAACAAGTGTCTACCTACCGAGAAATATATAAAGACTATTTGGCACATGATCACCGAAGAATTGATGCGTTTGAACTGTGGTGCTGGAGAAGACTCTTGAGAGTCCCTTGGACTGCAAGGAGATCCAACCAGTCCATTCTAAAGGAGATCAATCCTGGGTGTTCATTGGAAGGACTGATGCTAAAGCTGAAACTCCGATACTTTGGCCACCTCATGCAACGAGTTGACTCACTGGAAAAGAGTCTGATGCAAGGAGGGATTGGGGGTAGGAGGAGATGAGGACGACAGAGAATGAGATGGCTGTATGGCATAGCCGACTCGGTGGACATGAGTTTGAGTGAACGCTGGGAGTTGGTGATGGACAGGGAGGTCTGGCGTGCTGTGATTCATGGGGTCACAAAGAGTTGGACGCAACTGAGCGACTGAACTGAACTGAACTGAACCGAACTAAACTGAACTGATATATTAGACTATCACTCAGTATTTTATTTTTTTTATTTTATTCATTTATTTATTTTTACTGGAGGCTAATTACTTTACAACATTATATTGGTTTAGCCATACATGAACATGAATCCGTCCCTGGTGTATATGTGTACCACTTCATGAACCCCCCCCTCCTTATCCTCCCCCTGGATCGTCCCCGTGCACCAGTCCCGAGCATCCTCTTTCATGTGTCGAACCTGGAATGGTGATTCGTTTCACATATGATAATATAAATGTTTCAATGCCATTCTCCCAAAACATCCCATCCTCACCCTCTGCCACAGAGTCCAGTCTTAAAAAGGAAAGAAATCAGGTCAATTGTAGAGATGTCTGTGAATTCAGAAAAGGTCATATCAGTTCAGTTCAGTTCAGTCGCTCAGTCGTGTTTGACTCTTTGCGATCCCAAGAACCACAGAACACCAGGCCTCCCTGTCCATCATCAACTCCCGGAATTTACGAAAATTCATCTCCATCGAGTTGGTGATGCCATCCAGCCATCTCATCATCTGGCATCCCCTTCTCTTCTTGCCTCCAACCTTCCTAGAATCAGGGTCTTTTCCAGTGATTCAACTCTTCGCATGAGGTAGTCAAAGTATTGGAGTTTCAGCTTCAACATCAATCCTTCCAATGAATACCCAGACTGATCTCATTTACGATGGACAGGCTGGATATCCTGGCAGTCCAAGGGACTCTCAAAGAGTCTTCTCAAACACCACAGTCCAAGAGTCTTCTCAAACACCACAGTTCAAAAGTATCAGTTCTTCTGTGCTCAGCTTTCTTCACAGTCCAACCCTCACATGCATACATGACTACTGGAAAAACCATTGTCTTGACGAGATGGACATTTGTTGGCAAAGTAATGTCTCTGGTTTTTTAATGTGTTATCTAGGTTGGTGATGGATTTCCTTCCAAGGAGTAAGTGTCTTTTAATTTCATGTCTACAGTCACTATCTGCAATGATTTTGGAGCCCCCCAAAATAAAGTCTGACACTTTTTCCACCTTTCCCCCATCTATTTGCTATGAAGTGATGGGACCAGGTGTCATTATCTTAGTTTTCTGAATGTTGAGCCTTAAGCCAACATTTTCACTCTCTTTCATTTTCACCAAGAGGCTTTTGAGTTCCTCTTCAATTTCTGCCATAAGGCTGGTGTCATCTGCATGCCTGAGGTTATTGATATTTCTCCCAGCAATTTTGATACCAGGTTGGGCTTCTAATGGACAGCGTTTCTCATGATGCACTCTGCATATAAGTTAAATAATCAGGGTGAGAATATACAGCCTTGATGTACTCCTTTTCTTATTGGGTACTCGTCTGTTGTTGCATGTCCGGTTCTAACTGTTGCTCCCTGACCTGCCTATAGGTTTCTCAAAAGGCAGGTCAGGTGGCCTGGTATTCCCACCTCTTTCAGAATTTTCCACAGTTTATAGTGATCCACATAGCCAAAGGCTTATGCAGAGTCAATAAAGCAGAAATAGACGTTTTTCTGGAACTCTCTTGCTTTTTCAATGATCCATCAGACGTTGGCAATTTGATCTATGCTTCCTCTGCCTTTTCTAAAACTAACTTTGACATCTGAATAATCACAGTTGGCATATGGCTGAAGCCTGGCTTGAAGAATTTCATTACTAGCATGGGAGATGAGTGTAATTTTGTGTTAGTTTGAGCATTCTTTGGCATTGGAATGAAAATTGACTTTTTCCAGCCCTGTATCCATTGCAAAGTTGTCCATAGTTTGTGACAGGTTGAGTGCAGCACTTTCACAGCATCATCTTTCAGGATTAGAAATAGCTCAATTGGAATTCCATCACTTCCACTAGCTTTGTTCGTCGTGATGCTTTCTGAGGCCCACTTGACTTCACATTCCAGGATGTCTGACTCCAGGTCAGTGATCACACCATCGTGATTATCTTGGTTGTGAAGATATTTTTTGTGCAGTTTTTCTGTGTATTCTTGCCACCTCTTCTTAGTATCTTCTGCTTCTCTTAGGTCCATACCATTTCTGTCCTTTATTGCTCCCATCTTGCATGAAATGTTCCCTTGGTATCTCTAATTTTCTTGAAGAGATCGCTTGTCTTTCCCATTCTGTTGTTATCCTCACATTGATGGCTGAGGAAGGCTTTCTCATCTCTCCTTGCTATTCTTTGAACCTCTGCATTCAAATGGGAATATCTTTCCTTTTCTCCTTTGCTTTTCACTTCTCTTCTTTTCACAGCTATTTGTAAAGCTTCCTCAGACAGCCATTTTGCTTTTTTTCATTTCTTTTCCATGGGGATCGTCTTGATCCCTGTCTCCTATACAACGTTACGAACCTCCGTTCATATTTCATCCTGCAGTCTATCTATTAGATCTAGCCCCTTAAATCTGTTTCTCATTTCTACTGTATAATCATAAAGAGCTAAATTGTAAAAAGGAAAACAAATATTACAGATTAACACATATATGGACTCTAAGAAACTGATAGAGATGATCTTATTTGAGAAGCAGTGATAGGGACACAGATATAGAGAAGAAATATAAGGATGCAGGGAGGAAACGGTTTGTGGTGGAAGCTATTGGGAGATCGTAACTGACACACATGTGCTTATGATGCCTATATGCAACACAGGGAACTCTACCTAATGCACTGTGGTGACCTAAATTGGGAGGAAGTCTAAAACTGAAGGTTTAGATATATGGTTATTGTTCCATCACGAAGGCATTTCTGAGTCTTTTCTACCCCACAGAATGCAATATGCAAGCATCGTGGTTTAGAGTAGAAATTAGCAAAGTATTCTTAATCAGTTATACTCCAATGAAATTAACTGTTCAATGTATATTAATGTTTTTACCAAAATAATATAAGTCTTGGTGGATTTCACGTCAATTTGGAAGTCAAATAAGAAATCTAAATGTCAGTCTCTTACTGAAAAATTCAATTGTCATCCAACTATATAATACACTTACTAAGAAAACAGTAAAATCAAGCTGAATGTGTTGTACATATATTAGTGTATATGTGCATGTTAAAAGACTAAAAGTTTTTTTTTTTTTTCTTTTTTCGCCCAAAGGAAAATCTACTTTAAAAGTGGTGGCAACAGAACCACTGTCAGTAACCTGGATATGATCGACACAGGTTACCTTTGGGTCTATTTGTTATGTTTTAATTTTTAAGTACTTAATTCTATTCAAAATCTTCTTTCATACGTGTATTCTATGTCTCACAAAATATTTTACTAAACACTTGTGAAAATCTGGACACAAACTTTTGTGCAAGAATATGGTATTCTCTCTACTTTATATTTGAGAACTTGGCACAGATAATTCCGAATGAAATATGGAATGCTCAATATTAGACATTTGAAACTCTACGCGTAGATTTGCCTACAAGAAATAGGGACCTTTGTATATTTCACAAAGAAAAAAGGATTGCATAATTTTCTGTTGAAACCTTTGTTTCTCTATATACTCACATTGAAAATCAGAATGGAGATTTTCTGAATTATAATATGAAATTTTATACATTTTATATATGGTAACCTGAAAAAAGAAATTCAAACATGAAATATCAAGTTTCTATATTTCATATATGGATACTAGAATGTTGATTTAAATACATGATATATAGAATTCTCTAAGTGCCATATATTGAATTCTGGTCTTACCTATTCTGAAATATGTATTTCCTCTTTAATTCTATATATCATGTTGAAAACCTGTGCTCAAAATTTATGCATGTAATATAGAAAAATAAATATCATATATTCATTTATCAAATGAAAAAAATCAAATTTCATGGAGGGAAATCTGTCCCGAGATTTTCATATGTGAAATTCAGAGATTTTCCAATTTCATAAAGGAAAATCCAAATCCAGATTTTGATATGTAAAGTAAAGAATTCAGTATTATGGGTAGGAAAATCTTTGACAAACTTACACATGTGAAATCAAGAGAAATTAATATTGCGTGTATAAATTCTGCACACAGAATTTGACAGGAGAAATACAGATTTCCATATATTATGTGTGTGTATATTAATTTCCATATATTATGTGTAAAATAATAAGCTCTTGGAGTTTCATATGCTAAATTCATATGCTAAATACAGAGAATGGCATTTTGTTTGTAGAAATCTGTGCACATATTTTCCCTATTGAAAATATAGTATTTCATATTTTATTAAAAATATACACTGAGACATTAGTAATTAAAATATAAAATTCAACATTTCATCTGAGAGTATCTATGCCCAGATGTTCACATGTGAAATATAGGAAAGTCAATATTTCATATTGTGAAATATATAAAATTCCAAGTTTACGTGGGAAAATCTATACCTACATTCTTATGTGAAATATAGAGATTTCAGACAGAAAATTCTCCTCTGTGCAAATTTTCATTGAGATATAGAGAATCCCATATTTCATCCAGGAAAACCAGTATTTATGTTTTCATATGTCATATATAAAGAATTCCATATTTCATTTAGGATCATCTGCACTCTAATCTGCTAATGTTAAACATAGATTGTTCCATATTTTAGACAGAAAAATAGACAGCAATATTTTTCCTATGTGAAATATAGCTAATTCCACATTTCACGTAGAAAATCTGCTCTCAAATATCCAGATATGAAATACAGCAAATTCTACATTTTATTTTGGAACATCCGCATCCATTTCCAAATACAACATACAGAGGCTTTCATGTACTTCACATAGAAACACCATTGTCCAGATTTTCTTATACAATATATAAAGGATTTCATATTTCATGTTTGGAAATCCAAAACATTATCACATATAAAATTCTAGAATTTTCATATTTCACATATGAAAAGTTTTCTGTAGATTTTCATATAAATTTAGGAAAATTACAAATATTGTATATGTAAATAGCCAGCCAGATTTGAATACACAAAACAGAAATATCCATATTTTGTCTATTAGGAAATGAACACAAATTCTCAATAAGACGAATAGAAATTTCATATTGCATCTCAGTAAAGTGCTTGCGGATTTTCACATGTATGATCACTTGAAATGTATTATAAGTAGCAATATTTGTACCCATACATACCTCTGTGAAATATAGAGAAACCCAAGTTTCTCTGAGAAAAATCGGCATTCAACTTTTCAAATATGAACTGCAGAGAATTTCGTATTCTCACACTTATACATGTGTAATATTGAGAAATCCATATTCACATGGAAAATATCACCTGGAGGTTCATGTATGAACTATAGATAATTCCACATTTTCTGTTGGAAAATCTGCAGCTAGATATTCATATGTGAAATACAGAGCATTCCATACTTCAGTATGGAAATTCTGGGACTACATTTTCAATGTTAAATACATTGGATTCCCACTTTCATTTGAGAAAATGTGTGATTAGGTTGTCATATGTGATATGTAGATAAATAGGGACCCATACGATCATATATGCATGTATCATAATTCCATGCCCTATATCAGAAAACTGAGCCCAAAATTTCCTATGTGATGTGAAGGGAATTTTATGTTTCTGAACCAGATATTTGATAGGTGAGATACAGTAGAGAATTCCATACTTCATGTAAACACTTGTAGATCTTAATATTCATAAGTGACATCTAGAGAAATACATAGGCTAATTGCCATTCAGACTATATGCACAAATGATATCTGGAGAATTCCATATGGAAAAATTGCCACCCACAATTTGATATGCAAACCATTGAGAATTCCATATTTCATGTAGGAAAATCTGTGATAAGATTTTCATATGAGAAATATACCAAATCTATATTTTATGTAGGGATATCTACTCTAAGTGTTGATATGTGAAATAAAGAGTACCATAAGTATCATATAGAAAAATCACCCCTCTGATGCTCATAAGTGAAATAGAAAGAAAGGCGTACTTCACTTCGGAATATCTTCATCCTAAATTGATACATGAAGCCTAGAGAATACTTTACTGCATGAAAATAATATGTGTCAAGAATTTCATGTGTGAAAAAATATGATTCCATATTGGATATAAGAATATTTTCAAATATGAGTGTGTATTTCAAGTTAATCTTCTATATTGTGTGGAAAAATCCATGTTTGAATTTTATTTGTGTAATATAGAGAAACCCATATTCACTTAAGAAAAAATATCTATCCCAGATTTTCCTATGTGAAATAATGAAATTTCCCAATTTCATGTAGGAGAATCAACATCCAGATTTTCATAGGTAAAATAAAGAATTCAGTAAGTCATGGAGGAAAAATTTTGATAAGATTTTCATATGTGAAATATAGAGAATTCAATTTTGAATGTACAAAATTCTGCACAGAGAATTTTAAAGGAGACATACAGATTCCATATGCCATGTGCGACAATAAGCTTTTGGGTTATCATACGTTAAACAGAGAATTCTGTACTGCATGTGGAAACTTTGCACAAACTTCCATATGGAAAATATACAGTATTTTATATTGCAGTTAAATATCCTATTCAACATTTCTTCTGAGAAAATTCTGTCGAGATGCTCACAAGTGAAATGTAGGGAATTAAACATTTCATATACAGGTTAACTGGCTCCCATACAATCATCTATGTAATAAGGAAAATTCCAAATTTCATATATGAAAAAAGGTGGGAAAATGTTCAGATGTGAAAGTATAGAGAAATCACTTTTTTACATAGGATCATCTCTACCATTTCATAATTGAAAATAGCAAATTCCATGTTTTATGGGAATGTTATGGACAGAGAATCCTGAAAACTACAATCCAAGGTCACAAAGAGTCTAACGCGAATGCAGCAACTGAGCATGAATAATTCATGTAGGCAAAGAAATTAGTTTAGTATATTAAATTCAGAGAATTCCATATTTAATTAGGAAAAATCTGGGTCCAGATATTCATACATGAAATATATCTAATTCAGTTCATGATATAGGAAAACCTTATAGCTTATAAGTGACCAGTAGAGGGTTGCAAGTGTCATGCATGGAAATTGCACACCTGGATTTAGACACTTGCACATTTCTTGTTGGAGAATTTACATCCATATTTGCTCATGTGAAATAGAGAGAATATGAAATTTTCTCTAAATGTATATTCCAGAGTCCAGATTTTTGAATGATAAATTGAAGAATTCCATATTTCATGGGAGGTAATTGACATGCAGATTTTCATATGTAAAATGGGGACTTTAGTACTATATTTAGAAAATCTTTTATAAGTTTCACATATGTGAAATATACAGAAGTCGATGTTTTATACAGACAATACACTCATTCAGCAGAAATTGACCCTGAAGTATGCAGAACTTCACGGGTTATGGAAGAATATCTGGGCCCAGATTTTCCTATGGGCAATACAGAGAATTCTATATTTCATGTAGGAAAATCAGTGATGATAGCTTACATTTGAAATATAGAGTATTCTGTTTATATGTGGGAAAATAGACACCCATATGGGAAAGAAAAATAATTCCATACTTCATGTGGAGTAATCAGTGCTTCGATTTTTCTATGTAAGAACGGAAAATTCCAAAATTCCTCATGGAAAATCAGTGCCCAAGGTTTAATATGTGAAGCGTACAAAATTCCACATTTCATGAAGGATACTGATGATGAAATTTTCATGTTTCCTAAAGTTATTTATGTGATATATTGCATAAAATATATACTTAATAGTGGAAATATGTCCTTAGATGTTTAGATATGAAATATAGACAATCCCATATTTTTTGGATGATTACCTGGGCACACATTTTCACATGTGGAAGAGAAAATTTCTTTACAATCGTAGAACTTTTGCCTAGAGTTTTGTCTAGAGTTTTATACACTAAATACAGGAAATTCCATATTTTATGCATTAAATTCTATCCATACTTTCACACATGAAATATTTTAAATTCAGTAATTCATTTAAAAAAACCTCCACACAGGTTTTCATATACAAAATCTGGAAAGTGACATTTTTCATGTAAGAAAATCTCTGGTTTTCATACTTACATTGAGAATTCCATACTTCATGTAGAAAAAATCTACCATCTGATAAACCTATGTAAAATAAGGAGGATCTCATAACTCATGGAGAAATTTTGGTGTGTAGAATTGATATGTGAAGCAAAGTTAATTGCATAGTAAATTCAATAGGAAAACCTGCACCCATATATTCATGCATGAAATATAGATAGGAAATAATTAACATGAAAATAAGTCAAGATTTCATATGTAAAACAGATCATTCCATATGTTATACAGAAAATCTGGGTATGTTTTAAATTTATGAAATATAAAAAATTCCCAATTACGTGGGGGAAAGTCTGTACCTGCATTCTTATGTGAAACATAGAGAATTTATATATAAAATTGTCCTGTGAAAATGTTTTCATACAAATAATAAAAATACCACATTTCATCTAAGAAAAACAGTGTTTAGGTTTTTCCTATGTGAAATATAGAGAATTTCAAATGTCATTTAGGATGATCTGCACCCTAATCTGCTAATAGCAAATAGACAGTGTTCCATATTTTAGATAGACACAGATATTTTCACATGTGAAATTTAGAGGATTCCACGTTTCATTTAGAAAACATCACCCAGATGTTCAGAAATGAAATATACAAATCCCAAATTTCATTTTGGAACATCTGCATGTCAAACTCCAAATGTAACATAAAGAGGCTTTCATGTCTTCACATAAGAAAAACGTTGCCCAGATTTTCATATACAAAATGTACAAACTCCATGGTTCATGTTTGGAAGTCTGAAGCTATTTTAACATATATAATGTTAGAAATATTATATTTCATATACGAAAAACTGTAAGTAGAGTCCATATAAATTCAGTAAAATGACAAATATTTTATATGGAAATCTTTTATATTTTATATGGAATCCCAGTTTGCATATAAAGAACAGGGAAATTTACATATTTTACTCTATATATCATGCTAAAAGACCTTTGCCCAGGTTTACATATATTGAATGGAGGGAATTTCTTGTTTCATACAGGAGAAGGTGTATGCAGGTTTTCGTAGGCAAAACACAGAGAACCCTACTGTAAGATAATTTGTTTACAGGATTCCTGTGTTAAACACAGAGAATTCCATATTTCTCATAGGGAAATCAGAGTCCAGGGTTTCATGTGAAGAGTAGAAAACTTTTCACGTTTCATGTAAGATAAGATGAGCCCAAATTTCCTATGTGAAATACACAGCATCCTATATTTCAGGTAGATGGTTGCCATCTGGATTTTCATTAAAGAAAATGAGAGAATTCCATTTTTCCTGTAAAAACTGGAGCACATATATTCATATATGATATACAGAAAATCTGAAATTTCGTGTAAGAAATTTGTGTCTAGAGTTTCAAATGTGAAATAGAGTTTAATTCTGCTTCACATGAGAAAATATGCACTCAGTTTTCCATATTAACAATATAGAAAATTCCACATGTCATCCTTGAAAGCCTAAGTGATGCCTTTATATTTAAAATATCAAGTACTCCTATCTTACACATGAAAATTTGGGTTTAGGACTGCATATACATTTTTTACTTTCCAAATATATTTATGAAAATTTACCCACGTTTTCCTATGCATGATAACGCAATCCATATTTCATCTATCAAAACTGTGTCCTAATTTTCATATGTGAAATATACACCTCATATTTCATGAAAGAAAATCTTATGTGTAATATACAACTTTCAAAAGTCATGTCAAAAAAGCTTTATTCAGATGTCCATATATGAAACAGATAATTCCATACATTAAGTTGAAAAATTATACTCATATGTTCATATGTAAAATATACACAATTATATATTTTATGTAGTAAATTCTATCTGCAGAATTTCATATAAATAATATAGATTAATCCATATTTCACCACACCTAGGATGAATATATTAATTATATGTAATGTCATTTTTCATGTCAGAAAATCAAGTCAATTCTCATATGTTGATTAAAGAGAACACAAGGTTCCCTGTTGGAACATCTATGTACAAATTTTCGTATGTGAAATATGGAGATTCGTATACTGCTGTAGAATAATCAGTGCAAGTGTTAGATATGTGTTCATAGAGAACTCCGTACTTCATATAAGTGAACCAGCACATTGATTTCCATACAAAAATTTGGAGAAATAAATGACTCATGTATAAAAATTGCACACACAGAATCATACATGAACTAATAGAGAGAGTTCTAATTATCACTTAGGAAAAGGTGTGTTCAGGTTTTCATGTGCAAAATAGATGACAAAACTTATTTCACGGAGGAAAATCTAAAGTTTTCGTAGATGATTTTTCCATCTTCATGCAGGAAAATCAGTGCACAGAGTTCATTAAACATTTACAAAATTTCCGATTATCTTGTGAAATATACCCACTCGGATTTTAAAATATAAAATTGGAAAATTCCATGTTTCACTTCAAATTTTAATGTTTCAAATCACCATCAATATTTTCACACAGGGACTATAAGGAATTCTTTATTTTCATTTAGGAAAACATGTGTGCAGGTCTTAATGTCAGCAAGAAAGAGAAATCTATGTTTCATATAGAAATATTCTGGGGTTGATTTCCATTTTATGTGAAACATAAAAACTTCCAAAATGTATTCACAAAAATCAAGACCAATATAGTTTCATATGGGAAATTCAGAGATTTTATATTTCAAGTAGAAAATTCCATATTTTAAGAAAAAAATATTAGGACTTCATTTTATATTGGTAACATATAAAATTCTACATCTCATGTGTGAAAAGCTACACCTACATTTTTACATGTGAAATACAGAGATTGCACGTTAGTTGTAAGACTATCTTCCCTCAGTTTCAAATGTGAAGTGTACAAAATTCAATATTTCATGCAAGCAATATCCCCCCTTTTTATTTTGTCCAATTTTTTTTTCTCTTTTTCACTCCCTCTTCAATCAAGTCAAGCACCTCTTCCACTTCTGCTAATTATCCTGGAAGGTTCCTAACCTGGGGCTTTGCTCCTGAGGAGGACAGCCTTGCAAAGAGGTTCAGCTTTTCATGTGCAAAATAGATGACAAAACCTATTTCATGGAGGAAAATCTAAAGTTTTCATAGATGATTTTTCCATCTTCATGTAGGAAAATCAGTGCACAGAGTTCACTGTGCAGGTTTGGAAGTGCTCACTATGGAGAGCTGAGAAATGAACAACAGTGTTCTGTATTCTCGCATCACCTTGGACAGATTCATAGTGCTATTCACGTTGGCATGATTCTATCATCTGTGCTTTCTTTCCAGAAACCACAGACAAATAGCATAGGGCTTTGTGCTCAGCTGACTTGGAAAAACCCTATCTCTTCCTGCACCTCTCAATATCATTATTTGTCAACGCCATGTCCTCATCACATATAAGTCATGTGCAGTTGAGATATCACACAAATTTGGGGCCAGGTCGGTGACAATAAAGTCAAACAAATGTAACTGATTCTAAACATGATAACGAGTAAAAATAAGACACCTGAGATATGGAGAGGGTGAGGTAGATAGAGAATGAAGCAGTTGAGAATAAGTAATGGTCTCAATCACAGAGGAGAGAATTTGTTGCTGTTCCAGGAAGTCACGTGCAACTCTTTGTAACCCCATGAACTAGTGCCTGTCAGGCTTCCTTTCACTATCTCCCAGAATTTGTTCAGATTCATGTCTATAGAGTTAGTGAAGTTATCTGTCTCAACATCTGCTGCCCACCTCTCCTTTGATCTTCAATATTATCCACCATCTGAGCCTTTTCTAATGAGTCAGTTCTTTGCATTAGGTGGACAAAGGAAGAAAGAACACTAAAAGACAACTAACTTTTAAGAGGAAAGATCTTGAAACAGTTTAGGATAGAGATGTAGTAAAAGGTTTTGACGAAATGCAAGACCCATTCATAATAAAACCTGTATATAACTTGTGGGAACAGACGGAACCATCTGCAAACTAATAAAGGCCACATATGGATAAACTCACTTCAAACATGATTCTCAGTGGTGAAAACCTGTAAATGACCCCTAATTCATGAATAAGACAAAAATACCCACTATCACCACTGGTATTCAGCATAGACTTTGGACACCTCATTATATCAATCAGATTAGAAGAAATACAATTTCAAACAAAAGGGAAATGGAGTAAAACTGCCACTGTTTACACGTGCTATGCTACTATGCCTGGAGATCCAAAGATGCCACCAGAAAATTACTAGAGCTGATCAAAGAGTTTAGGGGAGTTGCTAGATATAAAATTACTACGCAGAAATCTCTTCCATTCCTACACACTCACAACAAAATATCAAAAATAGAAATGAAGGAAACAATCCCATTCACCATGGAAACAAGAAGAGTAAAATTTCTGGTAATAAACCTACCGAGGCAGGGGAAAGACTGGTGTGCAGAAAATAATAAAGCATGGAAGAAACAAAGCAAAGCTGACACAAAGAGATGGAGAGATATACCATTCACATGCACTGGAAGAAACAATATTGTGAAAATGGCTACACTACAAAAAGCAGTTTATAGTTTCAATGCAGTTGCTATCAAGATACCAATGGCATTTTTAACAGAACTAGAACAAAATCTTTTTGCAACTAGTGAGGAAATGCGAAAGACCTTGAATAGCCATACAGGCTTGAGAAAGAAAACAGAGCTGAAGGAGTCAGGTTTCCTGACATAAGTCAATGCTACAAAGCTACAGTCATCAGTACAGCATGGAATGGGCCCAAAGCAGAAATATAAGCCATTGGGATGGGTAGAAACCCTGATCATTGCTTGTCCAAGTGGTCATCTAATCTCTGACAAATGAGACAACACTATACAAGGGAGACTACATAATCTCTTTTATACTTGATGTTGGAATATCTGGACAGCTAAAAGAATGAAATTAGGACACTGGCTTGTTGTGACACCGTGGAGTGTGGCATGCCAGGCTTCCCTGTCCCACACCATCTCCTGAATGTAACCCAAGTTCATGTCCATTGTATCACTGACACAACCCAATCATCTCATCCTTCGTGCCCCCTTCTCCTTTTACCTTCAATCTTTCCCAGCATCAGGGTCTTTTCCAATGAGTTGTCTCTTCACATAAGGTGGGCAAAGTATTAGAGCATAAACTTCAGTAGCAATCCTTCCAATGGGTATTTGAGGGTGATTTTTTTAAGATTAACTGATTTCTTCTCTTTGCTGTCCAAGAGACTCTCAAGAGTCTTCTCCAGCACCATGGTTGAAAAGCATCCGTTCTTCAGTTGTTCTGCCTCCTTTATGGTCCCTCACACAACAGTATATGACTTCGAGAAAGACCATAGCTTTGACTGTAACAGACCTTTGCCAGCAAAGTGATTTCTTTCATTGTAACACTTTATCTAATTGTGTCGTAGATTTTCCGTAAAGAAGCATTTATTTTCTAATTTCATGATTGCAGACACAATCTGCCTTGATATCAGAGCCCACAAAGAGGAAACCTGCCATTGTTTTTTCCTTTTACCCCTTCTCTTTGCGATGAAGTGATGGGACCGGAGGTTGTGATCTGAGTTTTTATACCATTGAGTTTTATGTCTGCTCTGGCGGGACAGATGGTAAAGCGTCTGCTTGCGAGGCAGGGGAGCAGAGTTAGACTGTGGATTACAAAAATTCCCTGGAGAGGAAAATGACAACCCACTCCAGTACTCTTGCCTTGCAAATTGCATGGACAGAAGAGCCTGTTAGGCTATAATCCATAGGCCTGTTAGGCTATAATCTCAAAAAGTGGGACACAACTAAATGACTTTCACTTTGCACTCTTCAAAAGCTTGTGCTTACTTCATTCTGTAAAATGGGGGTTTTCAAGATGGGGAACACATGTACACCCTGGGCAAATTCATGTCAATTGGCAAAACAAATACAATAATATAAATAATTAGCCTCCAATTAAAATAAAGAAATTTAAAAAAAAGAAAATAAAAAAAAAAGAAATCAGTAATAAAATAAACCACCCAGTCACCACTGCCAAAAAAAAAAAAAAAAACTTTTGCACTCCTTAACCTTCATTAAGAGGTTCTTTAGTTCATCTTCTGTTTCTATCATTAGGAGAAGGCAATGCAAGCCACTCCAGTACTCTTGCTTGGAGAATCCCATGGATGGAGGAGCCTGGTGGGCTGCAGTCCATGGGGTCGCTAAGGGTTGAACACGACTGAGCGACTTCACTTTCACTTTTCTCTTTCACACATTGGAGAAGGAAATGGCAACCCACTCCAGTGTTCTTGCCTGGAGAATCCCAGGGATGGGGGATCCTGGTGGGCTTCCATCTATGGGGTCACACAAAGTCAGACACGACTGAAGTGACTTAGCAGCAGTAGCAGTAGCAGAAGAGTGATAGTCACACACATATTTGAGGTTGGTGACATTGTCCCCAGCATTCTTGATTCAGCTTGTAAGTCATCCACCCTGGCATTTCTCATGCTTTGCTATGCGTATAAGTTAAATGAACGAGGTGACAATCAACAGCCTTATCATATTCCTTTCTCAACCCCGAGCTAGTCAGTCATTGCATACTTGACCCTATTGCTTCTGGACCTGCCTACAGGTCAAGTATGAAGGAGACAGGTAAAATGTTCTGCTATTCCCATCTCTTTAAGAGAGTTTTCCACAATTTATATGTTGCCCAGACTATGAATTTACAGTGGTCCATGAAAAACAAGCAGAGATTTTCTGGAATTCATTTGGTATTTCTATGATCCAGTAAATGGTGATCATTTGATCTGTGGTTCCTCTGATGTTTCTAACCCCAGCTCAAATTTCTGGAAGTTCTCAGTTCATGTAATGCTGAAGACTAACTTGAAGGAATTTAAGCATAACTTTACTAGCATGGGAGATGAGTGAAATCGAGTGGTGGTTTGAACTTTATTTAGTACTGTCCTTCTTGGAAATTTGGATAAGGATTAACCTTTTCCAGTCCTCTGATCACTGCTATGTTTTCCACATTTGCCGCCATTTTGATTGCAGCACTTTGAGAGCATTTAGGATTTCAACAGTTCCGCTGGAAGTCCATCACCTCCACTAGCTCTATGGTCAGAAATACTTCTGACCATAAGACTTGACTTTACATTCCAGAATGAGTGTCTGTGGGTGAATGCCCACACCTTTGTGGTTATCTGGGTTATTATGGTCTTTTTTTTTTTTTTTTTTCTACAGTTTTTCTCTGTATTCTTTCTATCCTGCCTTGATCTCTTCTGCTCCTTTAGTGCTTTACTGTTTCTGTCCTTTATTGTGTCCATCTTTGGAGGAAATGATGTTTCGATCTTTTAAATTTTCTTGAATCAGTCAGTTCAGTTCAGTTCCGTTCAGTCGCTCAGTCGTGTCCGACTCTCCGCGACCCCATGAATCACAGCACGCCAGGCCTCCCTGTCCATCACCAACTCCCGGAGTAAACTCAAACTCATGTCCACAGAGTCGGTGATGCCATCCAGCCATCTCATTATCGGTCGTCCCCTTCTCCTCCTGCCCCCAACCTTTAATAGATCACTGGTATTGCCCTATCTGCTTGCTTTCTTCTATTTATCTCCATTGTTTATTGAAGATACCCTCTTCTCTCTTCAATTTCTCTGTAATTCTGCATTTAGTTGGGCTATCTTTATATTTTTCTGTTGTTTTTTGCTTCTCATCTTTCCACAGCTATATATAAACCCTCCTCAGAAAATAAATTTATCTTCGAGATTTTATTTTATTTTATTTTAGATGGTTTTGTTCACTGCTCCCTGTACAACATTTTGAAACTTCTTCTGTAGTTCTTGGGGAACTGTTTACTAGATTTAAGCCCTTGAAACTGTTTGTGATTTCCACTGCATTTTGCAGAGGTAGTTTGATTTTTCTTGTACCTGGCTAGCCTAGCGGTTCCAACCCAATCAACTCGTTCTTTATTTCAAAGCTGAACTTTGTCATGAGAAGCTGATGATCTGAGCCACAATCAACTCTGATGACTCTATACAGCTTTTCCATCTTGATTGCTACCGAGAATAACCAAGCTGATAGTCCTTTCAGACCTTTTGGTGAGATTCATGTGTAAAGTCGGTTCTTCTGACGTAGTTAAAGAATGTTTGTTCTGATCAGTGCATTCTCTGGGCGTAATTCTATTTGTCTTTGCCCTGCTTCATTTTGTACTTCAAGGTCAAATTTGCTCCAGTTTGGTCCAGGTATTTATTGACTTCATTCGTTTGCATTGTACTGCCGTCTGGTGATGGGGACATCTTTCATTCAGTCTTAGTTCTAGGAGTTCTTGCAGTCTTCATAGAACTGATCAATTTCAATTTCTTTGGATCGGCTTTTGAGACCTAGACTTGGGTTACAGTGATGTTGAATGTTTTGCCTTGGAAACGAACTGAGATCATTCTGTCGCTTGTGAGACTGCTCCCAAATACTGCATTTAAGACTCTTTGGTTGATTATGAGGTCTACTCCTTTACTCCTATGAGATTCTTGCCCAGACAAAATAGTCATCTGAATTAAATTCACCCATTCCTCTCCATTTTAGTTCCATGAATCCTAGTTGATGTTTACTCTTGCTTTCTCCCATTTGACCCCATCCAATTTACCTTGATTCATGGGCCTATCATTCTGTGTTCTTATGCATTATTGTTCTTTGCACATCAGATTTTACTTTCATCATCAGACATATCCATAACTGAGCTTCATTTCCTCTTTCATCTTACCACTTTATGTTTCCTACAGCCATTTGAAATCGTCCTCTGCTCTTCCCCAGTAGTATTTTGGACAGCTTCTGTACAGGGAGAGACACCTTTCAGGGTAATATATATTTGCCTTTTTATAGAGTTAATTCATGAGTGTATTGGAGTGATTTGCCATTCACTTCTTCAGTGGATCATCTTTAGTCACTCCTTAACATCATGCAAGAAGATAAACTCAAACTGGATTAAATACCTAAATATAAGGTCAGTCACTCTAAATCTATATTATTAGAGGAAATCATAGATAGAACACAATTTGACGTAAAATGGAGAATGTCAATTTTTTTTTTCTTTTTAAATCTAGCTCCTAAAGCAATGAAGATAAAGTTAAGAATAACCAATTAGGACCTAATTAAACTTAATAACTTTCAGACAGCAACACCATACGCAAGACAGAAAACAATTTTCATTGTGGGAGAAAACATTTGCAAATGAAGGAAATGAAAACAGATTAATCTCCAAAACAAGCAAATAGCACATGTGGCCGAATAGCAGAGAAACGAACAACCCCATTGGAAAAAAAATGGACCCAGATGAAATAGATGTTACTCCAAAGACTAACAGGTTTTCAATATCATAAGAGAAGATGCTCAACATCACTATTAGAAAAAGGGAAATAAAATCTTCAATGAGGTAGCACCTAACACTGTCCTGAGTGACCCTTATCAACAACAACAACAAAAATCTACAAATAAATAAATTTTTCAGAGGGTATGGAGAAAAGGTAACCCTCCCAAGTGGCTTGAATGGAAAGAATCCAGCAGTAATGCAGGAGACTTGGATTCAATCCCGTGGTTAGGAAAATTCCCCTGGAGAAGGGAATTGCCCTGAATATTTTAATTGAGATTTTGAATTCAGGAACTCAGATTCCTCAGAAGAAACATTCTGGACTAGAGAATTCCAGTCTGTCACAAAGATTTAGACATGGCTACGTGACATTCACTTTCATTTTCTTTCAAGTTCTGCTGGAAGGAATATGCATTGATACAGCCACTATGTATGCAGATCAGCATGAAGAGTCTTTAAAAATCTAGGAATGAAGAAACTATATGATCTAGCAATTCCACTGCTGGCATTGTTGGGATTTACCTAAAGAACATCATAACTACAAAAGATGCATAGCAACAGTATTGATGGCTCCAGGATTTACAACAGCAGAACTCTGAAGCAACAGAAATGTCCATTTACAAAGGAATGAATAAAGATAATTTGGTATATATATAAAATAGAACATTACCCAATCAAAAAAGGAATGAAATCGGGTCATTTGTAGAGAGGTGGATGGATTGAGAAAGAGTCCTGTATAATGAAATAAATTAGAAAAAGGAAAACAAATATCACTTATTAACATATATACAAAATGTTAATACATTATATATATAACATTTTATCATATTATATTTACATATATAACTGTTTTATATATACATATATTATATATAATATATATATATATATATATGTATATTATATATATATGTAAAACTGAATGTTCATGGAAAGGACTGATATTGAAGCTGAAATTCCAATATTTTGGCACCTGATGTGAAGAACTGACTCTTTTGAGAAGACCCTGATGCTGGAAAGATGGAAAGCAGAAGGAGAATGGGATGTCAGAGGATGAGATGATTGTATGACATCACCTACCCAATGGACATGAGTTAAAGTAAACTCCAGGATTTGGCAACAGACAGGGAGGCCTGCCGTGCTGCACTCTATGGGGACGCAAATTGTCCGACACGACTGAGTGGCTGAACTGAACTGAAGGCTTAACACAAGGTAATTTGAGTGCCAGTTTTCCTACATAATGTATGGGATCTTCTGAATTTCATAGATGAAATTCCAAGTGCAAATTTTTCTACATAAATTGTAATTCTCTCTATGTCATAATTAGATATGTGGGCAAAATTTACCTATATGAAATAATGGGACTGTATACTTCACATATGAAAATATGTATGTAGTTTTCCTGAAGGAATGTGGAATTTTCTGTATTTCACATATGAAAATTTTGGCACATACTTTTCAAAATGAAAATTCTGTATATTTCACAAGAAAATCTGTGTACCTATTTTCCTATATGAAATATGGAATTGTATGTGTTTCACATAAAAATTAATGTGGGATTTTCTACATGAAATTTGCAATTTTGCATATTTGACATATGAACATCTGACCATAGATTTCATTACACCAAATACCTTATTCTATGTCATGTATGCAAACCAGAGCACTCACATTTCTACATTTATACGGAATTCTCTATATATCAAATAGGAAAATCTTGGCACTGATTTAATTCAGTGAAATATGTAATTATCTATATTTCACATAGGTAAATCTGCGTTAGGATTTCAAAGCAGGTATTATTGAAATCTCTATTTCACAATGAAAATCTGGGCAATGATAGTCCTTCATAAAATATGGAATTCTCTATTATTGACATGTGAAAATCTAGGCACTGAGCTTTTTCCCCTGAAATATGATTTTTTAAAATATTTCACATTGAATATCTGGATGTAGAATTAACCCCTTGAAAATTAGATTACCCATATTTTACATATGAAAAATATGATCGATTTTCCTACATGAAATATATATTCTCTAGATTTCACATTTTGGTGTAGATTATCCTACATGAAATAAAGAATTCTCCACATTTCACATATGAAGATCTAGTTGCCAATTTTATGTGAAAGATGGAATTCTCTGTATTTCACATTTGAAAATCTGAACGGAGAGTTTTCCTAGAGGGAATGTGGAAGTCACTATTTTTTGTTGTTGTTGTTGGGGGCATTAACTATTTAAAAAAAAAAAAAAACAATTTTAGGAATCTTTACTTAAAAACAACTTTATCTTAAAATGGAATAACTTTGGTTTTATGAGCAGCAAGCAAAGTACAGAAGCAAAAATGCATTATAGGAGCTTTATGTTCTACATTAGGTCACAGCGTCTAATCTGAAATCACACTCATAATATAATTTTTCAGGATATCTGGGAAATAGTTATTTCCCAGGATGTCTGAATCATAGCTACTCTATTTTGACTTTTAATTGTAAAATAATAATAATAATAGCCAAAGCAGATTTCACCATTAATGACATTAGTGTTTTTCTAAGTATGAGAAGATGCAAGAGTTGGAACTCATAAAACCTTTTTCTGAAAAGATCTAACTATCTGAAGGCCTATTCTGCCAGTTGTTGTTGTTGTTGTTGTTTTTTCCAGAACACAGAGTGCCTCATTCCTGATTTTCACCCTGAACTTCTTTCAGGGGGTGTTGAAGGTCAGAAGCTTGCAATGGTCATGATGTAATCTTTGTAGAGGCAGCTGGCAAGGACCAGCTTCCAGTCAGCAGGGTCCCTTCATAGCCACATATCTGACCTTGTGACACAATTTCATGGCCATTGTGTCCCGCGGTGCTGGGAAGACTCATTTCCTGGTCTAGGGAAGTGATGGGCCACTCAGTGTGCTAAACTTGGACCAGGCTTTGCAAGTAGCAAAAGTCTCTGGACCACTGTCTTACTAATCTCCTGGTCCAGGAAAATATTTCCTCTTGTTGCTTTTTCCCATACCCAGAGTCACATTATTACAAATATTGATCTCATATGGAACTGTCAGTTCAACACTATATCACAGGCTCAGTGAAACAAGTGACATAGAAAATAATATAGCCATAGCTAGCAGTTATTAGTAAAATAAGAATTATAACTCAAGATCTTTCATTAGATAAAACCTGGTATACCCCAAGTCACCTGACTTTATTCGTTAAATGATTATAATATGGTGTTAATCTCCTGGTTGTATATTATGGAGCATCTGACATTTATCTGAAGATTGGTTACTGAAATAAGCCTTAGCAACTAACCTAGAGTGTCCTTTTTAATAACTTAATTAAAACTTTTAGCAGTATCATGTAACAATGAACTGTCTCACCAGTGAGTCTTAGTAAACACTAGACATTAACAAAACTAGAAAATTAATTTAACAATTTACAAAACTTAATATTCCATGACTTTTCATTATGGAGGCCCTGTAGCCAGGGAGGCTTTAACCCATCAAATAAAAAATGAGGTTTGTCAGGGACCTGGGAAGTCACTGTCTTTCACACGTACATCTGAATGTAAATTTTCCTACATGAAAAAAGGAAGTCTTTGTATTTCAATTCTTTACCATCTAAGCGACTAGGAAAATTGAACAGTTCTGTGAAGACCTACGAGACCTGCTGGCATTATCACCAAGAAAAGATATCCTTTTCATCACAGGGAGCAGAATGAAAAAGCAGGAAGTCAAGAGACACCTGGAGTAACAGGTAAGTTTGGCACTGGAGTACAAAGCGAGGCAGGACAAGGCTAACAGTTTTGGCAAATAGAAATGGTAAAAGTGGAAACAGTGACAGACAATTTTCTTGGGCTCTAAAATCACTGGGGACAATGACTACAGTCATGAAAATAAAAGACCCTTGCTCCTGGGAAGAAAAGCTATGACAATCCTGGGGGCGATGGATTGAAAAGCAAAGATATCACTAACTGACATTTGTCCACATAGTGAAAGCTATCGTGTTACAGGAGTTGGGTGTGGCTGTGACATTTCAGCTATAAAGAAGGGTGAATGCCAAAGAAATGAGTCTTTGGAACTGCGGTGCTGAAGATGACTATACAGAGTCCACTGGACCAACCCTACAAGATACTAACCTGAATATTCATTCCAATGGTTGATGTTGAAGCTCCAATATTTTGGGCATCTGTTGTGAAGAGCTGACTCATTGGAAAAGCCACTGATGCTGAGAAAGATTGAGGACAGAAGAAGAGGGTGATGGAGGATTAGATGGTTGGATGGCATAACTGACTCAGTGAACGTGTTTGAGCACACTGTGGGTCACAGTGAAGGACAGGGAAGCCTGGAGATCTCAATCCATGGTGTCACAAATAGTTGTGATTGACATCCAGGAGTAGATGTCTCTACGTAATATATGGAATTCCCTGTATTTCACATATTTCAATCTGCAAGCAGATTTTCTTCTTCAGCATGCAACATGTGGAGAAAATCGATGCCCTGAGTATATTAAAAAGCAGAGACATCACTTTGCCAACCAAGGTCCGTCTAGTCAAGGCTATGGTTTTTCCTGTGGTCATGTATGGATGAGAGAGTTGGACTGTGAAGAAAGCTGATCGCCGAAGAATTGATGCTTTTGAACTGTGGTGTTGGAGAAGACTCTTGAGAGTCCCTTGGACTGCAAGGAGATCCAACCAGTCCATTCTGAAGGAGATCAATCCTGGGTGTTCATTGGAAGGACTGATGCTAAAGCTGAAACTGCAATACTTTGGCCACTTCATACGACGAGCTGAATCACTGGAAAAGACTCTGATGCTAGGAAATGTTGGGGGCAGGAGGAGAAGGGGACGACAGAGAATGAGATGGCTGGATGGCACCACCGACTCTGTGGACATGAGTTTGAGTGAACTCCTGGAGATGGTGATGGACAGGGAGGCCTTGTGTGCTGTGATTCATGGGGTCGCGGAAAGTCGGACACGACTGGGCGACTGAACTGAACTGAACTGATTCAAAGGTGAAAGAGAGATAACTGCATAACTAACAAAGGAAAATCTGCACCCAGAATTTCAAATGTGGAATATAAATAATGACATGTTTAAGTCATAAATTATGTGCTTAGATTTAGACATTGAAAATGATGAGAATTTCATCTTTCATTGGGGGGAAAATCAATGCCCATATTTTCTCGTGTTAAATATACAGAGTCTCATGTTTTATGTAGGAAAACCTGCACCCAGCTATTCATATGGAGAGTTCCATATTACATGTTTGAAAACTGGCATCCAGATTCCCATATGTGAAATATAAAGATTTCCAAATTTTCTGTGGAAAAATCAAAATCACGAAATTCAAATATTAAGAGAGAATTAAAAATCATATAGAAATATTGACAGTCACTGTTTCAATTATGAAATATAGATCATGCCGTATCTCATGTAGGGAAGTCTTCAACCAGATTTTCATTATTGAAACATAGAGATTTCCAAATTACTTTAGAACAATCTGTGACCAAATGTTCGTATACGAAAAATAGATGATTCTTTATTTGGCAATTCAGGCCAGATTATACGTTCTGAATCATAGAAAATTCATACTTTATGTGTGAAAAATCTGTCCACAAGTTTTCGTATGTGATATACTGACATTCATATTTCACATAAGGAAATCTGTTACCAATTGTGAAAGAGACAGATTTTTATATTGCATGTTGGAAAGCATCCATTCAAATTTTCTTCACTAAAATAAAAATTTTATGTCTCAAGCAGGACACATTTTCAGATATAAAATATAAAATTCCATTATATCTTAAGGAAAATTAATGCCAATTTGTTCAAATGTTACATGTAAGGAATTCCATATTTCGTGAAGAAAAATCAACAGAGATTTTCAAATGAGAAATACGAAAAATTACACATTTCATGTTAGAAAATGTAGACTCTATTTTGATGTGTGAAATAGAGATTTTTCTTTGTCATCTTAGAAAATTTGTATCCAGAGTTTCAAAAGTGAAATATAAAGAATTCCACGTTTCATGCAGAAAGACCTGTATCCATATTTAATATGTGAAATATAGATTTATATAGATATGAAATATATATTTTATATTTCTGTATTTTCACTTGGAAAATCTGTCCCCAGATATTCATAAGTGAATTACAGAGAATTTCATATTTCATGTCCTAAAGTCTGCACTTACATTTCCATATGTAAAACTGAGAATCTCATCTTTCAAGTGGGAATATCTGGTGTCATATTTCAATACATGTAATATAGAAATTTCCATATTGCACCATAATCATATGTGAGATATATATAATTGATATCTCCTAGAAGAAAATTTTCTCTCAAACTTTCATGTGTGCAATGTACAATATTCCACATTGCATGCCAAAATTTTTATAGAGATTGCATAATTCTCATAGGAAATTTTAAGCCCAGATATTCATATATGACATGTATAATTCCATATTTTATCAGAATATGTATGCCTAGAATTCAATACAGGATACATAAAAAATATAATCCACGTACTTAAATCTTCATTCATATGTTCATATGTAAAATATAGAGATCTCATTTTTCATGTATGAATATCTCACTTCGGAATATCATAAGTAAAATGAACACCGTTCTGTGTTTCATTATTCAAACTAATCATTCAGATTTTCATAGGCAAATAAGGGTAATTAATATTTAAATAGAAAAATATGAACAGGTTTTCACTGTGAAATATAGAGAGGTTCATGTTTCCTTTAGAAAAATGCATGTCTAGGCTTTCAAATGTTAAGTACTGAGCCGTCCATATTTTATATGGGAAAAACTGTACTCAGGTTTCCAAATATAAAATAAAGAGTATGCCATATTCATGCAAGAAATTTTTTGTCCAGATTTTCATACACGGAACAAAGATCATTTGAATCTTGGAGGAAGCTGCCATTTGACCCATCACAGAGCCACCAAGCAGATGATCCACAAACTGCAAAACGATTATACCAAAGAAATTCTCACACTGTTACTAAAGTTCTAAGACCCACAGACGATATCCAAACCTGGGTATCTATAAAAAGGGACAGAGAACCTCCAGGGAATTTGACTCTGCAGGCCAGTGGGATTTAATTACAAAACTTCCACATGACTGGGGAAACAGACTCTAGGAAGGCACAAACAAAACCTTGTGTGCAGTAGGAGCCAGAAGGAAGGAGCAGCGTTCCCACAAGTGACTGAGTTGGACTTTCCTGTGAGAGTCCTGGAGTTCTCTGGTGGAAGCGTGTGTCAACACTTTGGCCTCAGACCAAACCACCTGGAGGGAACACAGCCTCCCCCATCAACAGAAAATTGGATTAAATATTACTGAGTGTGGCTCCGCCAATCAGAATAAGACCCAGGTTCCCCCAGGCATTATGTCCCATCAGGAAGCTTCCATAACTCTCTTTTCCCTATCCATAAGAGGGCAGACAGAAAGAAAACCACAAACAGAGAAAACTAAACAAACTGATCACATGGACTACAGCCCTGTGTATCTCAATGAAACTATGAGCCATGCTGTGTAGGGCTGCCCAAGATGGAAGGGTCATGGTGGAGAGTTCAGACAAAAAGTGGTCCACATTTTGAAGAAGGGAATGGCAAATCACTTCAGTATTCTTACCTTGGGAATCCCATGAACAGTATGAAAAGGCAAACAGACATGACACTGAGAGATGAACTCCCCACGTCAGTACGTGCCCAATATGCTCTTGCAGAAGAGTGGAGAAGTAACTCCAGAAAGAATGAAGAGTCAGGGCAAAAGTGAAAACAGTGTCCAGTTTTGGATGTGACTGGTTGGTTATGGAAGCAATGTCCGTTACCATAAAGAACAATATTGCACAGGAACTGGAATGTTAAGTCCATGATCACGGTAAATTGGATGTGATCAAATAGGAGATGGCAAGAATGAACACTGACATTTTAGGAATCAGTGAACTAAAGTGGAATGTAATGGGTGAATTTAATTCAGATGATCACTACATCTACTATTGTGGGCAAGAATCCCTTAGAAGAAATGGAGTATCCCTTATAGTCAACTAAACAGTCCAATATGCAGTTCTTGGGTGCAGTCTCAAAAATGACAATAATCTCGGTTCATCTTCAAGGCAAACCATTTAATATCACAGTAAGCCAAGTCTAAGCACTAACCACTAATTCCAAAGAAGTTGAAGTTGAACGGTTCTGTGAGGACCCACAAGACCTTCTAGAACTAATACACCCAAAAAACTTGTCCTTTTCATCATAGGGAACTGGGATGCAAAAATAGGATGTCAAGCCGACAATACTACCAAGCTACAGTCATCAAGACAGTATAGTACTGGCCCAAAGACAGAAATATAGATCAACAGAACAAAACTGAAAGCCCAGAGTTGAATCCACACACCTATGGACAACTGACCTTGGACAAATGAGGCCAAAATGTACAATGAGAAAAGACAATCTCTTGAGCAAGTGCTGCTGGGAAAACTGGTCAACTATGTGTAAAAGAGTGAAACTAGAACCAGAACACTTTCTAAGTCCATACAAAAAAATAAACTCAAAATAGATTAAATATCTAAATTTAAGACCAGAAACTAAATCACCTGAGGAAAACATAGGAAGAACACTCTCTTACATAAATCACAGCAAGATCCTCTATGACCCACCTCCCATAGTAATGGAAATAAAAGCAATAATAAACAATAAGCACCTAATTAAACTTTAAAGCCTTTGCACAAGGATGGAATCTATAAGCAAGGTGAAAAGGCAGTTTTCAGAATGGGAGAAAATAATAAACAGCTAACAAAGAATCAATCTCCAAAATATACAAGCAGCTGATGCAGCTCATTGCCAGAAAAGTAAATGACGCAGTCAAAAAATGGGCCAAAGTTCTAAGCAGACATTTCTCCAAAGGAGACATACACATAGATAACAAAAGCATGAAAAGATGCTCCATGTCATTCATTATTGAAGAAATGTGAATCAAAACCACAAAGAGCTACTATCTCATGCCAGTTAGAATAGCTGCCATCGGAAAGTGCAAGGAACATGCACTGGTCATAGAAAACACCATCTCCCAACAACCCAAGAGAAGACACGACACATGGACTTCAGAAGATGGTCAGCACCAAAATCATACTGGTTATGTTCTTTGCAGCCAAAGATGGAGAAGCTCTATAGAGTAAGCAGAAAGGAGACCAAGAGCTTACTGTGGCTCTAACATGACCTCTTTATTGCAAAGTTCAGATTTAAATTAAAGAAAGTAGGGAAAACCCATAGGCCACTCAGGCATGACTTAAATCAAATCCCTCAGGTTATACAGTAGAAGAGAAAATAGATTCAAGTGATCAGCACAGGCACAGTGCTGAAAAACAATGGTTGGGGGTTCCTAAACTTGTACAGGAGGCCATGATCAAAACCACCCACCAAAATGAAGTGCTGAAAGGCAAAAGGGTTGTCTGAGGAGACCTTACAAATAGTTGAGAAAAGAAGAGAAGCTAAAGGCAAAGGAGTAAAGGAATAAGATGTATATTATCATAAGTGACCAGTCCAGGTTCGACGCATACATTTTCCTCTGTTCATTTCTTTGCATTTGTGCTTTTTTAATAAAATTATTTTCTAGAAATAAAAAAAAAAAAAAGATGCACCCATTTGAATGCAGAGTTCCAAAGAATAGCAAGGAGATATAAGAAAATACCACTTCAGTGAACAATGCCCGCCCCCCCAAAAAAAAAAAAAATGAGGGAAAAAATAGAAAGGGAAAGAATGGAGATATCATTAAAAAAATTAGAGATACCAAGAGAATATTTCGTGCAAAGATGGGCACAGTAAGGACAGAAATATTATGGACCGTTGCTGAAGCAGTAGCTTTTATTTATTTATTTATTTTTATTTATTATTTTTTTTCCAATTTTATTTATTTATTTTTTTCAAGTTGAACAGACTAAATTTCTTTAAAGAAACTTACTTATACTCCAGAGTCCTTTAAAAACCTAATAGCATTTATACATTGAAGGTATTTGATTTTCTTGTAACTAGCACTTCAAATGCAACAAGCATTTGAAGCAACAAGCATTTGACCCAACAAGTAAAACTTTCTACAGTTCATAACTTTTATAAATAAAATAAATTAAATGTACAGTGAATAAGTTCTCTGAAATATTTCAATATTTCTGCAGGTTAAGTAACATCGTAAAATACATTTCAACTAAAATTCACAAATCTAAAACCTGTTAGGCATTTTTAGGCGTTTTAAGATGGAAATGAAGACCAATGTTACATCATAATATGCCAATTACAAATAGTACTTCAAATAGCAAATACTACAGTTTGTCCCAAACTTTAAAAACTATTCATGAACTCAACACTGAACTATTGATGGCTATGAGAATTGTTTCCTAGCCTTTTTGAAAATTTCAACCCATTTATGTTTAAGGTAATTATTGATAAGTACGATCCCGTAGCCATTTTCTTTATTGCTTTGGGTTCAAGTTTATACACTCTTTCTGTGTTTCCTGTCTATAGAATATCCTTTAGCATTTGTTGGAGAGCTGGTTTGGTGATGTTGAATTCCCTCAGCTTTTGCTTGTCTGTAAAGCTTTTGATTTCTCCTTCATATTTGAATGAGATCCTTGCTGGGTATAGTAATCTGGGCTGTAGGGTATTTTCTTTCATCACTTTAAGTATGTCTTGCCACTCCCTTCTGGCCTGAAGAGTTTCTGTTGAAAGATCAGCTGTTATCCTTATGGGAATCCCCTTATGTGTTATTTGCTGCTTTTCCCTTGCTGCTTTTAATATTTGTTCTTTGTGTTTGATCTTTGTTAATTTGATTAATATGTGTCTTGGAGTATTTCGCCTTGGGTTTATCCTGTTGGGGACTCTCTGCGTTTCTTGGACTTGGGTGATTATTTCTTTCCCTATTTTAGGGAAGTTTTCAACTATTATCTCCTCAAGTATTCTCTCATGGTCTTTCTTTTTGTCTTCTTCTTCTGGGACTCCTATGGTTCGAATGTTGGAGCATTTAACATTGTGCCAGAGGTCTCTAATATTGTCCTCATTTCTTTTAATTCGTTTTTCTTTTTTCCTCTCTGCTTCATTTATTTCTACAATTCTATCTTCTAGTTCGCTTATCCTGTCTTCTACCTCTGTTATTCTACTGTTTGTTCCCTCCAGAGTGTTTCTGATCTCATCTATTGCATTATTCATTGTTTATTGATTCTTTTTTATTTCTTCTAAGTCCTTATTAAATCTTTCTTCCATCTTCTCAATCCTTTTCTCCAGGTTATTTATCTGTAACTCCATTTTGCTTTCAAGGTTTTGAATCATTTTCACCATCAAAATTTGAAATTCTTTATCAGGTAAATTCCCTATATCTTCTCCTTTTGTTTGTGTTGGTGGGCAATTATCTTGTTCCTTTACTTGCTGGGTATTTCTCTGCCACTTCATCTTGCTTATATTGCTTTGCTTGGGGTGGCCTTTCCCTCTTCTTGCAGTTTGTGGAGTTCTCTTTATTACGTAGTTTCTTCGCTGTGTGTGGGGTTGGACGGGTGACTTGTCCGGGTTCCCTGGTTAGGGAAGCATGTGTCAGTGTTCTGGTGGGTGGAGCTGGATTTCTTCTCTCTCCTTTAGAAGACAATGGGCTGCTTTTCTGGGAGCCTGATGTCCTCTGCCTGTATTCAGAAGTTGTTTTGCGGACTTTACTCCGCGTTCAAATGTTCTTTTGATAAATTTGTGGGGGAGAAGGTGGTCTTGCCATCTTATCCCTCCGCCATCTTGTTCCTTCCTCCCCAGAACACTGGATTCTTATATTCCACTTGGTCGAGGAGTATCTCTTCCCAGCTGCTCCAACAAGGCGCAGCCGCTGTACCTTACCTTGGACGAGGGGTATCTCCTCAAGGCCGCGCCTCCTGCTTTGAATGTAGATCAGCTCCTCTTGGCCCTCCGGTGCCCAAGCAGCCACCGCCTCCTGAACGTGGTACAGCTCCTCTCGGCCACCACCCTAACCCTGGGCTCAGGGTAGCTCATCTCAGCCACGATTCTGCACGTGGTCGGTTGCACCGGAGCCGGGCGTCTCCCGCGTCTGCGCCGTCGGAGCCGGGCGTCTCCCGCGTCTGCGCCGCCGGAGCCGGGCCTCTCCCGCGTCTGCCTGAAGCAGTAGCTTTTAAAAAGAAGTGGCAGAAACAGAAGAACTATATAAAACCGAAGAATTATGAAACAGAAGAACTACATAAAAGAGATCTTCAGTTCAGTTCAGTTCAGACGATCAGTGGTATCCGACTCTGTGCGACCGCATGAATCACAGCAGGCCAGGCCTCCCTGTCCATCACCAACTCCCGGAGTACACTCAAACTCATGTCCACAGAGTCGGTGATGCCATCCAGCCATCTCATTCTCGGTCGTCCACTTCTCCTCCTGCTCCCAACCTTTCCCAGCATCAGAGTCTTTTCCAATGAGTCAACTCGTCGCATGAGGTGGCCAAAGTATTGCAGTTTCAGCATTAGCATCAGTCCTTTCAACGAACACCCAGGATTGATCTCCTTTAGAATGGACTGGTTGGATCTCCTTGCAGTCCAAGGGACTCTCAAGAGTCTTCTCCAGCACCACAGTTCAAAAGCATCAATTCTTCAGCGATCAGCTTCCTTCACAGTCCAACTCTCACATCCATACAGGACCACGGGAAAAACCATAGCCTTGACTAGACGGACCTTTGTTTGCAAAGTGATGTCTCTGCTTTTTAATATACTATCAAGGTTGGTCATAACTTTCCTTCCAAGGAGTAAGTGTATTTTAATTTCATGTCTGCAATCAGCACATGCAGTGATTTTGGAGCCCCCCAAAATAAAGTCTGACACTGTTTCCACGTTTTTTCCATCTATTTCCCATGAAGTGATGGGACCAGATGCCATGATCTTTGTTTTCTGAATGTTGAGCTTCAAGCCAACCTTTTCACTCTCCTCTTTCACTTTCATCAAGAGGGTTTTTGGTTCCTCTTCACTTTCTGCCATAAGGGTGGTGTCATCTGCATATATGAGGTTATTGATATTTCTCCCAGCAATCTTGATTCCAGCTTGTGCTTCTTCCAGCCCAGAGTTCCTCATGATGTACTCTGCATATAAGTTTAATGAGCAAGGTGACAATATTCAGTCTCGCTGCTGCTGCTGCTGCTAAGTCGCTTCAGTCGTGTCCGACTCTGTGCGACTCCATAGACGGCAGCCGACCAGGCTCCGCGGTCCCTGGGATTCTCCAGGCAAGAACACTGTGGGTTGCCATTTCCTTCTCCAATGTGTGAAAGTGAAAAGTGAAAGTGAAGTCTTGACATGCTCCTTTTCCTATTTGAACGCAGTCTGTTGTTCCATGTACAGTTCTTACTGTTGCTTCCTGACCTGCATACAGGTTTCTCAAGAGGCATGTCAGGTTGCCTGGTATTCCCATCTCTTTCAGAATTTTCCACAGTTTATTGTGGTCGACACAGGCAAAGGATTTGGCATAGTCAATGAAACAGAAATAGATGTTTTCCTGGAACTCTCCTGCTTTCTCCGTGATCCAGCGGATGTTGGCAATTTGATCTCTGGTGCCTCTGCCTTTTCTAAAACCTGCTTGAACATTTGGGAGTTCATAGTTCATATATTGCTGAAGCCTGGCTTGGAGAATTTTGAGCATGACTTTACTAGCGTGTGAGAAGAATGCAACTGTACGGTCGTTTGAGCACTCTTTGGCATTGCCTATCTTTGGGATTGGAATGAAGACTGACCTTTTCCACTCCTGTGGTCACTGCTAAGTTTTCCAAATTTGCTGGCATATTGAGTGCAGCACTTTCACAGAATCATCGGAGCAGCTGTGCAGAAATATCCCATGCCCAAGGTAAGAGAATCCCAAATAAGACGGTACGTATTTTGAAGGGGTATCAGAGGGAAGACACACTGAAATCATAATCACAGGAAACTATCGGGGACCAGCCTCAATATGGCCTTGGGTATCCTCAGGATGAACGGCGTCGGTGTCAGCGAGAGAGAGAGAGAAAGAGAGAGAGACAGGGGCTGATAATTCCTTGGTTTATGCAGGAAACCAATGAAACCTCAGCACGGGGTTTGCTCTGTTTACGTAGGCCGCAGGCGCCCTCTCGAACCACTGGAGGTAACCCACCAGGGCACCCCCTCGAGTGGGTCTTAGAAGCTCAGGCAGATAAGTAAACTCAGAGGGCCCAGCGCTCCAAGGATCTCAAACACAAAAAGGAGAATAGAGAAAAGGACGGAAAAAGAGAAAGAACGACACGGGGAGACCAAGCTTCAAGGCCCCAAACTTTATTTTCCAGTGCTGCTTTTATACCCTAAGTTGTGCACGTAAAAAATAGAGAAAGAAAGGTATAGAGTCACGCCAAAATCACGCGGGGTCAGCAGTCTTGATCCTTATCAGGATCAGGGCTCATTTTTGTATGTCTCGTGATATACAAAAGTTTTGGGTGGCTTACATCATCTTCTGGCCAGGTGGCCTGCTAACAGTTTATGGCCCTCTCTCCTAACAATAGGTTAGTTAGCTAGAAAAAGTCTTATATTCGTTTAAGATGATTTTCCTAAAGTCAGGTGCTAGACACATGACAAAGTTACATTCCTATAAGGCACAAGTGTAGTGAGCAACAAGAAAGAAATTTATTAACTTAAGATCTGATGTGGTTAAATCAAAGGCTACTACTTATATTCTCTATATGTGATTAATATATTTCCAAGGATACAATAGATAGATAAACTTTGCAGCAAGAATTGATTCAACAATGAAATCTTTTTTAGTACTCTTCTAATGATTTTAACTTCTTCAACAGATTCCTGTATTTTAGAATATTAGGCTTTCTGTCCTTGCATGGATGGGAGGCTATAAACAGTCACACTCATAGTTGTAAGAGCCCGGACAAACTTGTCATACTAGTTAGAAAGCTATCAGAGGGGCTTGGATTGGAACACTCCTGTTAAGCCGAGGAGAACTTTTTAACTACAGTTCTGAACTAATATTTTCAGAGAAAGGTGGTTGGGGGAAGCCCCCGTAAGTATTAGAGGACTTGATAAGAGGCGTAAGATAGTAAGGGAGTCAGACTACAGTTTTCTTTGGGGCAGATGCTCAGGTAAGTCCAGGGGGTTCCTCGAGTCCTGATTAGCCTTTGTCCGTCAGGCCTCTTCCCCAATTGATCTTTGCCACAGGTAGGGTTTCCCTCGCTGGCTCCCGGCAGGAAACTAGTCGATCTGATCACATGGGCCACAGCTGAATATGGTCCACTAGAGAAGGGAATGGCAAACCACTTCAGTGTACTTGCCTTGAGAACCCCAGGAACAGCATCAAAGGGCAAAATGATAGGATACTGAATGAGGAATTCCTGAGTTCGCTAGGTGCCCGGTATGCTACTGTATATCAGTGGAGAAATAACTCTAGAAGGAATGAAGGGATGGAGCAAAAGCAAAACCAATACTCAGCTGTGGATGTGACCGGTGATAGAAGCAAGGTCCTTTGCTGTAAAGAGCAATATTGCATAGGAACCTGGAATGTTAGGTCCATGAATCAAGGTAAATTGGAAGTGGTCAAACAGGAGATGCCAAGAGTGAACATAGACATTCTAGGAATCAGTGAATGAAAATGGACTGGAATGGGTGAATTTAACTCAGATGACCATTGTATCTATTACTGTGGGCAGGAATCCCTTAGAAGAAATGGAGTAGCCATCATGGTCAACAAAAGTCTGAAATGCAGTACTTGGATGCAATCTTAAAAATGACAGAATGATCTCTGTTCGTTTCCAAGGCAAACCATTCAAGATTACAGTAATCCAGGCCTACCCTTCAAGCAGTAATGCTGAAGAAGCCGAAGTGAATGGTTCTTTGAAGACCTACAAGAACTGATCAACACAAGCATCCCCTAATTCGAAGCTGTTTTCATGAGCAACAGTTTCAAAGTGCAAATAGGGGAGGCAGCTGTTTCAGTAACTGAAGACTCAGTGGTTCTTATGAAATAGAGAGATTTCCATATTTTTTACAGGAATATCTCATTTCTGATCTTCAACTGTGAAATATAGAGAAGCCCTACTTCCATGAAGGAGGATTAACTGAGATTTTTATACAGGAAATACAGAGAATTCCGTATTTCAGGGTGAAAGTTGGTTCTCTTGATATATGTTTGAGCAATAATAAGAATTCCATATCTCTTGAAGAAAGAGTGATGGCCTGATTTTCATTTGCAAAATAGAGATGACTTCAATTCCATAACAATTCTCTGTATCTTAAGAAAACCAATGCAAAGGTTTTCATATGTTAAATATACATATTTCATTTAAGAAAATCACCACCCAGATTTTCGTATATGATATATGGAGAACTCCATATTTGGCGTAAGAAAATAGCATGATACAGGATGCTCGGGGCTGGTGCACTCGGGTGACACATGGGGTGACATGGGGAGGGAGGTAGGAGAGGGATTCAAGAGGGGGACACATTTAGACCCGGGGCAGATTCATGTCAATATATGGCAAAACCAATAAAATAATGTAAAGTAATTAGCCTCCAATTAAAATTTAAGAAACTTAAAAAAGAATTCCAGTTGAGCTATTTCAAGTCTTGAAAGATGATGCTGTGAAAGTGCTGCACTCAATATGCCAGCAGATTTGGAAAACTCAGCAGTGGCCACAGGACTGGAAGAGGTCAGTCTTCATTCCAATCCCAAAGAAAGGGAATGCCAAAGAATGCTCAAACTACCGCACAATTGCACTCATCTCACACGCTAGTAAAGTCATGCTCAAAATTCTCCAAGCCAGACTTCAGCAGTATGTAAACCGTGAACTCCCAGATGTTCAAGCAGGTTTTAGAAAAGGCAGAGGCACCAGAGATCAAATTGCCAACATCCGCTGGATCATGGAGAAAGCAAGAGAGTTTCAGAAAAACATCGATTTCTGCTTCATTGACTATGCCAAAGCCTTTGACTGTGTGGATCACAATAAACTGTGGAACATTCTGAAAGAGATGGGAATCCCAGACCACCTGACCTGCCTCTTGAGAAACCTGTATGCAGGTCAGGAAGCAACAGTTAGAACCAGTCATGGAACAACAGACTGGTTCCAAATAGGAAAAGGTGTACGTCAAGGTTGTATATTGTCACCTTGCTTATTTAACTTATATGCAGAGTACATCATGAGGAACGCTGGGCTGGAAGAAGCACAAGCTGGAATCAAGATTGCTGGGAGAAATATCAATAACCTCAGATATGCAGATGACGCTACCCTTATGGCAGAAAGTGAAGAGGAACTCAAAAGCCTCTTGGTGAAAGTGAAAGAGGAGAGTGAAAAGGTTGGCTTGAAGCTCAACATTCAGAAAACAAAGATCATGGCATCTGGTCCCATCACTTCATGGGAAATAGATGGAAAAACAGTGGAAACAGTGTCAGACTTTGTTTTTTTGGGCTCCAAAATCACTGCAGATGCTGATTGCAGCCATGAAATTAAAAGACGCTTGCTCCTTGGAAGGAAAGTTATGACCAACCTTGATAGTATATTAAAAAGCAGAGACATTACTTTGCCGACCAAGGTCCGTCTAGTCAAGGCAATGGTTTTTCCCGTGGTCATGTATGGATGTGAGAGTTGGACTGTGAAGAAAGCTGATCGCCGAAGAATCGATGCTTTTGAACTGTGGTGTTGGAGAAGACTCTTGAGAGTCCCTTATACTGCAAGGAGATCCAACCAGTCCATTCTAAAGGAGATCAATCCTGGATGTTCATTGGAGGGACTGATGCTAAAGCTGAAACTCCAATACTTTGGCCACCTCATGAGACGAGTTGACTCACTGGAAAAGACTCTGATGCTGGGAAAGGTTGGGGGCGGGAGGAGAAGGGGACGACGGAGAATGAGATGGCTGGATGGCATCACCGATTCTGTGGACATGAGTTTGAGTGAACTCCGGGAGTTGGTGATGGACAGGGAGGCCTGGCGTGCTGTGATTCATGGGGTCGCGGAGAGTCGGACACGACTGAGCGACTGAACTGAACTGAACTGAACTGTAAAAAGAATATGATAGAACATGAATAAAAAAGGAAGAAAACGAATGTCAAGGTTTTCATATGTGAAATGTAAAGGATTCCATGTTTCATTTAAGAATATCACCACCCAGATTTTCATATATGATATACAGAAGCATCCACATTTTGGGTACGAAAAATAGCATTCAGATGCTTATAACGTGAAATGCGAGAAAATTCAATGTATTGTGGACTAAAATCAGCATCAAGGTTTTCCCATGTAACATATACAGAGTTTGATATTTAATTGAGTAAAATTGTCACCATGATTTTTTCAGATGTGAAATATACAGAATTCCATATTTTATGTAGGACTATGACTGCACTGATTTTGGTGTCTGAAATGTACAGAATCCTAGATTTCGTGTGGAAATGATTTTTCATATGTGATGTTCATAAATTTCAGTCTTCATCTATGAAAATTTTAGCAGATATTTTTGTATCTGATATAGAGAGTATTTGTATCTCATGTAAATACTATGTCGTCAGATTTCAAATGTGAAATACAGAGAATTCCATATTTCATGTGGGCATTTTCTTATAGGAAATATAGAGAATGTTTTCCATGGTTTTTGCAGTAATAACTGGGCCAAGATTTCCATATGTCATAGATGAAAAAATTCATATTTCTTGCCTGATAATCGGTTCACACATTTCTTTAGGAGACATGGAGACTTTTCATATTTCAATATGAAAGGTTATCTCCAGATTTCTATATGAGAATTATAGAAAATTACATATTTATGTCAGAAAATAATAATACAGATTTTTTATTATGAAATATTCAGAATTTCATATGGCAAGGAAATATATATATGTATATATATATTCTAGCTGTCATCTGTAAAATAGACCTCATCCCATGTTTCCTCTAGGAAAATCTATACTTTGATTTCCACATGTGAAACATATCGAATTCCATATTTCACATTTGAAATTAAATGCCTCGAAAACGCTTGCTAATATTTAATTGTGTGAAGTATAGAGAATTCAATATTGAATGCAAGAAATATGAATGCCCATATTTTCAATGGTAACACAAAGAATTACACATATCATGTAGGGAAATATGCACACAGACATTCATAAATGTATTGTAAAGAATTCAGAGTTAAATGCCTCTATATAACATATCCACTAAATACCATACCATAACTCCATATTTTATGCAGGAAAATCTGTGCCTGGATTTTCAAGAGATTTTTAGAGAATCCCATCTCATTATCTATTTTCCTTAAAGTAACATCACCCATATGTTCAAGAGTGAACTTTAAAGAACCACATATTTCAGAAAGTAAACCTGTGCTCATATTTTGATAAGGGTCATACAGAGAATTCCTTATTTCATGCATGGAAATCTACACCCATCGTTTCATATGTAACATGTAGCAAATTGTGGAGAAAAATCAGTGTCCAGATTTCATAAATAAAATTATAAAGATTTTATATTTCATGTGATTGTATCTGAGATATTTCCATATTTGATAAACAGAAAATTCCATATCATGTACAAAAGTTGCACTCAAGTTTTCATATCTGTATGATACACAGCCTGTGTGCTTTTTCAGAAAATCTGCACCCTGGTTTTTTATGTGAAATGAACAAGAATCCATATTTCTGTGTCAAAACTTGCTCAACAGGTTTTTATATTTGAAATATAGAGAATTCCATATTGCACACAGGTAAATCTGCTTGCAGATCTAAATAGTCAGATACAGAGAATTCCATATATCAGCTAGATAGAGCTGCACCTAAATGGTGAAATATGAAATGGAAAGAATACCATATTTCATGTAGGAAAGTCTGTGCCTTGATTTTATATGTGAGATTTAGAGGATTCCAAAATGCACATGAGACTGTCTACACCCATATTTTCCTGAATGAATTACAGAGATTCTGTATTTCATGTGAGAAATCTTCGCTCAGATTTTCAAATGAGAATTAGGAATGATTCCATATTTCATGCAGGGAAAATGACATCCACATTTTCGTATGTGAATTATTCAGGTTTCCATAGTGCATGTGGGAAATCCAAAACCTAGAAATCCAACTGTTCCTATAGCAATGTACACATTTTCATGTAGAAACTTGGCACCCAGATTTTCATGTGTGAAATATAGTTGATTACATATTTCTTTTTTGCTGCTTTATTTCTTTTTTTTTTAATGTAAAGTAATTAGGCTCAAATTAAACTAAATAAATTTAATAAATAAATAAATATTACATATTTCATGTTGTGAAATCTTCACATGGACTTTCATAAGAGAAATCCAGAGAATTGTAAATTTCAATAGGGAAATCAGGGACCAGACAGTGATACAAGAAATAAGTTGATCCTATGTTTGATTGTGTGTCCCAGATCTTATTTCCTGAATCATGGACAATTCCAGTTTTAGTGTGAAAATCCTGACACAGGTTTTCAAATGTTAATAATAGAGGCTCTATAATTCACATGAACAAACGTATCCTCAGATTTTCAAATGTGAAAAATACTGAGTTCCATATTTCATGTTGGAAGACCTTTACAGTGAAATATAGAGACTTTTATAGCTCAAGCATGAAAATCATATTTTCTCAATCAGACAGAGGATTCTGTATTTCTTGTAGCAAAATCGATGTCGTTTTTCAAATATGAAATCCACAGCATTCTATATTCACGAAAGAAAGTAATACACAGATTTTCAAATGAGAAATATGAAAATTACATTATAATTACATTATGTGATTGAACTCTGGGAGTTGGTGATGGACAGGGAGGCCTGGCGTGCTGTGATCCATGGGTCACAAAGAGTTGGACACGACTGAGTGACTGAACTGAACCTAATTGAACTGAATTACATTTAGATAATTGCAATGTCAATATTTTCATCTTTCATGCCAAAAGTTCTGTGTGCATACTTACATATGATATACAGATATACCCAGATTTTCATATGTGAAATATAGAATTTCATATTTCATGTAATAAAATCTGCACGTAGAGTGTCTTATGTGAAGCTGAGAATTTCATCTTTTATGTAGTACTATGGCAACCCACTCCAGTGTTCTTGCCTGGAGAATCCCAGGGACAGGGGAGCCTGGTGGGCTGCCGTCTATGGGGTCACACAGAGCGACTTAGCAGCAGCAGCACCAGATTTCACTATATGAAACATAAAATTCGATAGAGCATCCATAATCATATGATATTTCATATAAGGAAATCTACCCCTAGATTTTCAAATTTGAAATGTAAAATATTTCATGTCATTTTTCATATCCATATTTCATGTCAATATATTTTTATTCAGATTTTGATGCATGAAGTGTTGAAACTCTTTTAGTTTAAGAGGGAAGTTCTGCATGCAGATGTTCATTAATGAAACAGAGAAAATTCCTTGTTTCAAGCAGGAATATTTAATTTTTCTACGGAAAATTCCATGTTTCAGGTTCGATTGATATATGTGAAATAAAGTCGTTGATGTTCAGTCATTCAGTCATGCCTAACTCTTTGCAACACTGTGGACTGTAGCACACCAGGCCTCCCTGTACTTCACTGTCTCCAACATTTTGCTGAGACTCATGTTCACTGAGTCAAGTGATGCCGTCCAACCATCTAGTTCTCCTGTCTTCAGTCTTTCCCAGGATCAGGGTCTTTTACAGTGTCAGCTGTTCATACCAAGTGTCCAAAATTTTGAATTTTCAGCTTCAGCCTCCGTCCTTGCATTGAATACTCATGACCAATTTCCTTTAGGATTGACTGGTTTAATCTCCATGCAGTGCAGGACTGCTGAGTCTTCTCAACACTATAGTTCAAAAATGTCAGTTCTTCCAGTGTTCAGTTTTCTGGTCCAAAATTCACAGCCATACATGACTCCTGGAAACACAATAGCTTTGACTAGATGGACATTGGTCAGTAAAATATTTTTTTTTGTTTTTTCAATAATGTCTATATTTGTCACAGATTTTCTTCCAAGGAGCAAGCGTCTTTAATTTCACCGGTGCAGTCACCATCTACAGTGATTTTGGAGCCCAAGAAAGCAAAGTCTGACACTGTTTCCAGTGTTTCCCCATCTATTTAACATAATGTGGTGGGACCAGATGCCATGATCTTCATTTTTCCAATAGTCAGTTATAAGCCACCTTTTCAACTCCTCTACTTCTCTTTCATCGAGAGGCTTTTTAGTACCTCTTCACTTTCTGCCATGAGAGTGGTATCATCTGCATATCTGTGACTATTGACATTTTTCCTAGCAAACTTGATTCCAGCTTGTGCTTCATCCAACCTGGCATTTCACATGATGTAGTCTGCGTTTGAATAAATTGGTGACAATATAGAGTCTTGAGGTACCACTTTGCCCAACTCTGGAACCAGTCCATTTTTCCAAGTCCATGATACTGTTGATCCTTGATCTCCATACAGATTTCTCAAGAAGCAGGTCAGGTGGCCTGGGATTCCCATCTCTTGAAGAATGTTCCAGTTTTTCATGTTCCACAAGTCAAAGACTTTGGCATAGTCATTAAAGCAAAAAAAGATGTTTTTTTTTTTTTTTTCTGGAACTGTCTTGCTTTTTCAATCACACAATGGGTGTTGGCAATTTAGTCTCTGGTTGCTCTGCCTTTCCTAATCCAGCTTGAACCTCTGGAAATTCTTCATTTGTTGAAAACTTCCTTGGAGAATGTCAGGCATTACATTTTGTTCTGTGTGAGATGAGTGCAATTGTGCATTAGCTCAAACAGTCTTTGGCATTGCCTTGTTTGGGATTGGAATGAACTGATATTTTCCAGTTCTTTGGCCACTGCTGAGTTTTCCAAATTTGCCTGCATAATGAGTGCAGCATTTTCACAGCATCATCTGTTAGAATTATACATAACTCAAGTGGATATTCATCACTTCCAACAGCTTTGTTCTTGCTGATGCTTCCTAAGGCCTACTTTTGCATTCCAGGATGTCTGGGTCTGTCAGGATGTATTCAACTTTAAGGAATCCAATATATTGTCTTCTCTGTGTGCTGTTTCTCAAGGATTCTATGTTCCTTATCAGTTCCTGCAATGCAGGAAAGATCAGAGCTGCACGCAGTTCTCAGGACTGAGATCATGGGAAAAGACACCTGTTTGGATTCCCTTCAGTGACACTTCAGTGACTCCCTTCGGTGACTTTGTACTGAAACGACTGTCCATTTTGTTGCAACTGGTGGAATTTCATTCTTTTTCATGACTGAGTAATCATTTTACTGAAGATATATAAGCATGTGTTTCTTCAAATAAAGTACCCTTGTTTCACTCAACACTTGGGTCCCCTGCAGCATTCTCATCAACTCCAGTCCCAATGTCCTGGTCTACGCTGACCATGACAACTGGCGCCCGAACAGGGACCTGGGGAACGCCCTTGGCAAGCAGACTGAGTGACGTTAGGTCCTATGGAGTTTGGTAAGTGCGTGGTTGTGAGAGAAACGGCTGGAAATCCCCACCACATTTCTACTTTGCTTCATCATTTATTTAAGGTTCAACGACTTTTGGTTTTGCATCAGCAGATAAAGGCTTATCTCCAAACATTGGTTGAATAGAATCCCTGGTTCCCTGATGAAGACAGTGTGGATTTAGAAATTTGAAACCGGGTTAAAGAAAATGTTGAATGAGACACAAGATGGGGAGTAAATAGTCCAACAAATTTCTGAGCCTTGTAGGCCCACATTAAAGCCATGATCTTTTCATTTCAAGGCAATTCTAACCACAACCTCTATATTCATCAAGAGGTTAATGCTCATTACACTTATACAAATTAGATGATGAGATTTTACAAAAAGCCCAATTAAAGCAACATAGAATATTTCAAAACTTTCCCACCATCTTTTTACCAGCTGTCCCAAGCGCTCCTCTTCCTCTTTTAATGGATACGAAACAGAAGGTCCCCCGATTCGAGGACAAGATGAATCTGATGTTGGTATTTCTGATGCTGTCTTTGACACTAAAGCCAACTATATACGTATGTGTATGTGTACGGGCATGTGTATGTGAATGTGTATATGTATATGTATATATAGCAATGATAACCCCCTAACACGAACTCATATTTATGAAAGCAGACGATCCACTCATTCTCCTTCACGACAAAGGCTTTCTGAATTACTGGATTTGCAATTTCGAGTCCCTGAGGCCGGTGATTTTTTCTCTATCCTGTGTTAAGAAATGGTAATGCTCAAGGGTAACAAATGCCTCAATACAAAGGCGTTGATTTTTCTCACATACAGCAAGTGAAAAAGGCTGTAAATATGTACAGCCCTCCTTCACATTTTACTAAAGAACTTCTAAACACTATGGCGTCTTCCTCTGGAAATTTTATTTTATTCTTTAGAGAGACTGGGAGTTGTTATCTCTTGTAGAGTTGTCCAAAATGAGGCCAAAATGCAATTTGAAAAACTGCTTGTATTTGGAAAATGAAAATCAGGAATGTGAGAGAGACTGATTGTCAGGAATCACTCTGATTTGTGAGACCAGGAATGTTCTTGATTATTTGAAGTCTTGTTGCAAGTTAGGGTCAGAAACTCAGAAAATGCAAATGTTAGCTGAAGCAATGGCTACCTCCTTTAAAAAGGGGAATGAAGGGCGTGTTTATGTGGGGATAAGAGCTATTAAAAACAAAACAAAACCAACTGATTGCCCTAAAAACACACAGAAAAAAATAAAACTTCTAAAAAGCCTCAAGGAGTCTGCCCTCGATGTTGTAAAGTGATACATTGGACTAAAACCTTGATCTAAATATGATGTTGAAGGGAACCCTATTTTGGGAACCTCAAAATTGGGGACTCCTTGGGTCCCCATCAACAAAAATCAAGGGCAAATTCCATCCTTTCCCTCAAACCTTCAACATGTGGCAGGGCTGTTGTCGATATACAAGCTTTGAATGATTTTCTTTTTTTTCCTCAAACAGTCCCTTCTAGAATACCTACCACATTTTATGGACACTTAACTCCCACAAATCTTTGGCCTTATATTTGACTGATATAGCCTGAATTCTAAGGGAAATTCTATTCATTCTGGAAGAATTGATTCAGATTATAAGGGAGAAATTAAAATTGTATCATCTCAGAAACTATGGAAATTCAAAAGAGGGAACAAATTGCCCAATTACTTCTTTTAACTTACATTTCTATTAACTCGTTTACTGAATCCAGTTCAATCACCTAATGCAAATAGATAGGGAAACAGTGGAGACGGTGGCTGACTTTATTTTTCTGGGCTCCATAATCACTGAAGATGGTGATTGCAGCCATAAAATTGAAAGACGCTTCCTCCTTGGTGGGAAAATTATGACCAACCTAGAAGGCATATTAAAAAGCAGAGACAGTACTTTGCCAACAAAGTCGGTCTAGTCAAGGCTGTGCTTTTTCCACTGGCCATGGGTGAATGTGTGAGTTGGAGTATAAACAATGTTCAGCATTGAAGAATTGGTGCTTTTGAACTGTGGCGTTGGAGAAGACTTGAACACCACTTGGACAGCAAGGAGATCCAACCAGTCAGTCCTAAAGGAGATCACTCCTAGGTGTTGATTGGAAGGACTGATGTTTATGCTGAAACTCAAGTATTTCAACTACCTGATGTGAAAGGCTGACTCATTTGAAAAGTCCCTGATGATGGGAAAGATTGAGGGCAGGAGGAGAAGAGGACGACAGAGGATGAGACCGTTGGATGGCATCACTGACTCGATGGATACGATGGGTTTACTCTGGGAGCTGGTGATGGATAGGGAGGCCTGGTATGCTTCAGTTCATGGGGTCTCAAAGAGTTGGACACGACGGAGAGACTGAACGAAACTGAACTGAATGATATACAGACAGGAGAATTAGGTAATACAGATCAAAAGCAATCCTTGTGGACATCAACAGTATCTGAATATGAAAGACCAAATATAAGTATCAAAATTAATTTCAAAAGATTTTCTGGTCTTCTTGCTACTGGATCCGATATTACTATTATTACAAAGCATTTATTGCCCAAACCTGGGTCTTTACAAATACATTCTTGCCAAATTACAGGAGTACCTCAAACTAAAGTACAGGTGGTTTACTAAAATGTCCAAATATATCCATGTGAGGAAACAGAATGCCAACCTGCAACTTTACCACCTTATGTGATAGATGCGCCACTTAATTTAAAAAGAAGCAACTTACTTATGCAATGACAAACTCAAATATATATACCACATTTTCCCTAGCGGCCAGTGCTCATTTAATAAACAATACAATTATTAAAATAACTTTGAAATATGACGAACCTATTTGGAGAGAGCAGTGGCCCCTTACAAAGTTGGACTGTGAAGAAAGCTGATCACCTAAGAATTGGTGCTTTTGAACTGTGGAGCTGGAGAAGACTCTTGAGAGTCCCTTGGACTGCAAGGAGATCCAACCAGTCCATTCTAAAGGAGATCAGTCCTGGGTGTTCATTGGAAGGGCTAATGCTAAAGCTGAAACTCCAATACTTTGGCCACCTCATGCGACGAGTTGACTCACTGGAAAAGACCCTGATGCTGGGAGGGCTTGGGCGCAGAAGGAAAAGGGGACGACAAAGAATGAGATGGCTGGATGGCATAACCGACTCGATGGACATGAGTTTGAGTGAAATCCGGGAGTTGGTGACGGACAGAGAGGTCTGGAAGCTGTGATTCATGGGGTCGCAAAGAGTCAGACATGACTGAGCAACTGAACTGAACTGAACTGAAGGATCTACAATGGAGGATACACAGCTGAAATTAAAACATATTGAGGAATCATGGAATATTCCCATTTCTGTGATAAAGAAGAAATCTAACAGATGGCGTATTTTAACTGACATTCAAAAGTTTAATGTATCCATGAAACATGTCGGTGCATTGCAATCATGAATTCCATCACCTGAGACTATTCGTCAAAGCTAGCATATTATTATCATAGGCTTGGAGGATTGATTTTTTACTATGCTTTTACCAACCCTCTAGACCGAGAAAGATTTACTTTCTCCCTTATTGTAATCATATCGGGCCTCACAGTATCAATGGACTATATTGCCACAAGGAATGATAAATTCTCGCACCAAGTTTCAATATTGTGTAGCCAAAGCTCTTGAACCTGTGTGAAAGCAATTTCGTAACTTTGTTACTGTTCACTATACAGATGATATATTGTTTTCAGCTCCCTCTATTTTAGAAAGTCAGCAGGTGTTTGACGTAGCTCAACAATACTTAAAAGATTCGCGATTAATCATTGCCCCTGAAAAGATTCAAACCACTGCACCTTACCGTACAGTTCGATTCAGTTCAGTCACTCAGTCATTCCCAACTCCTTGCGACCCGATGAATCACAGCACACCAGGCCTCCCTGTCCATCACCAACTCCCAGAGTTCACTGAAACTCACGTCCATCGAATCAGTGATGCCATCTAGCCATCTCATTCTCTGCCGTCCCCATCTCCTCCTGACCCCAATCCCTCCCAGCATCAGAGTCTTTTCCCGTGTGTCAACTCGTCGCATGAGGTGGCCAAAGTATTGTAGTTTCAGTTTCAGCATCAGTCCTTCCAATGAACACCCAGGCTTGATGTCCTCTAGAATGGACTGTTTGGATCTCCTTGCAGTGATTTAATGCTAAATGCAGTGATTTAATCACTCCCCAACTTGCACTGATTCGTGTTGATGACTTATCCTCCTTGTCTGATTTTAAAAATTTTTAAAGCATATAAACTGGAATAGACCAGCTTTGGGTATTGCAGATTTTCAAATGACTTATTTAACACTTTAAAAGGAGATGCTGATTTAAATAGCCCTCGTTCATTCCTCTCCCAAGAGGCACGAGAAGAACTCTGCGTAATGCAAAATAAACTGCAAAAACAATTTCTTCTCCTATCAGACTTGAGTTACCTTTAGAGTTATTTATCCTTCCCTCTCTCCAGTCCCCTACAGGACTCCTTGTCCAACAAGAACACCCAACAGAATGGATATATACCCTTTTCTAGAGGGATAATGTCACTTACACTCTCTCTTGATTTGATTGCTCTAATAATTTTCAATGGGAGAAATAGAACTGGAGCTCTAAATGGCTCTGATTCTTATAAAATTGGAGTTTAGTTCAGTTCATTTCAGTCTCTCAGTCTTGACCGACTCTTTGCAACCCCATGAATCACAGCTTCCAGGCCTCCCTGTCCATCACCAACTCCCGGAGTTCACTCAAACTCATATCCATCGAGTCGGTGATGCCATCCAGCCATCTCATTCTCTGTCTTCTCCTTCTCCTCCTGCGCCCAATCCTTAAATTGTAGTACCTATTAGTAAATCTCAATTTGAGAATGGTTTGCAAACTTCTACTGACTTCCAAATAGATTTTTTGAAATCAATCTGATTTCAGTATTAACCATATGATGATGTACATTTGTAGTATTCTCTCATGTTCCCAGAAGAGGGTGCTTGCTATGAGCAGTGTGTTCTCTTGGCAAACCTCTGTTAGCCTTTGGAAGACTTCATTTTGTCCCCTAAGGCCAAATTTGCCTGTTACCCCAAGTATCCCTTGAATTCCTACTTTTGCATTCCATTCCCCTATGATGGAAAGGTCATCTTTCTTGTCTGTTAGTTCTAGAAAGTCTTGTAGGTCTTCACAGAATTGTTCTAATTCAGCTACTTCAGCATGACTGGTCAGGGCACAGACTTGGATTACTGTGCTCTTGAATGGGTTCCCTTGGAAAGAAACAGAGATCATTCTGTCGTTTTTCAGATTGCCACCAAATACTACATTCCAGATTCTTTTGTTGACTATAATGGCTACTCCATTTCTTCTGAGGGATTCTTTCCCACTGTAGTAGACATAATGGTCATCTGAGTTAAATTCATCCATTCCCGTCCATTTTAGTTCACTGATGCTTAAAATGTCAATGTTCACTCTTGACATCGCCGTTTTGACCCCTTCCTGTTTACCTTGATTCATGGACCTAACCTTTAAAGTTCCTATGCAATCTTGCTCTTTACAGCATCGGGGTATTCTTCCATCGCTAGTCACATCTGCAACTGGGTACTGTTTTGGCTTTGGCTCCATCACTTCATTTTTTTGGAGTTTCTTCTGCACTGATCTCCCATATCATATCGGGTAGCTACCAACCTTGGAGTTTCCCTTTCAGTATGCTATATTTTGTCTTTACATGCTGCCCATGGATTTCTTCAGGCAGGAATACTGGCAAGGTTTTCCATTCCATTCTCCGAGGACGACAATTTGTCAGAACCCATTACCATGATCCGTCCATCTTGGGTGGCCCTACAAGCATGGCACATAGTTTCATTGACTGAGTTAGACAAGGCTCTGTCCCATGTGATCAGTTTGGTTAGTTTTCTGAGACTATGGTTTTCATTCGATCTGACTTCTGATGGATAAGGTCAAGAGGTTGTGGAAGCTTTCTGATGGGAACGACTGACTAAGGGAAACTGGTTCTTGTTGTGATGGGTAGAGCCATGCTCAGTTCAGTGCAGTTCAGTGGCTCAGTCATTGACAAATCTTTGTGACCCTATGCACTGCAGCATGCCAGTCCTTCCCGTCCATCACCAACTCATCGAGTTTACTCAAACTCATGTTCATTAAGTCGGTGATGCTCTCCAATCATCTCATTTTCAGTCTACTGTTATCCTCCCACTTTGAACCTCTCCCAGCGTCAGGGTCTTTTCCAGTGAGTCAGTTCTTCATACCACATGGCCAAAGAATTGGAGTTTCAGCTTCAGCATCATTCCTTCCATTGAATATTCCGGACTGATTTCCTTTAGGATGGACTGCTTGGATCTCCTTGCCATCCAAAAGACTCTCAAGGCTCTTCTCCAACATCACACTTCAAAAGCATCAATTCTTTGACTTTCTTTGTAGTCCAAATAGCTCAGCTTTCTTTATAGTCCAAATCTCCCATCCATACATGACTACTGGTAAAACTATAACTTTGACTACACAGAAATATTTTGGAAAGTAATCTCTCTGATGTTTGATTTGCTGTCTAGTTTGGTCATATTTTTCTACCAAAGAGAAAGCATCTTTTAATTTTATGGCTGCATTTCCAATCTGCTGTGATTTTCAATACATCTCCACACACCAAACCCTACTCCTGGCCAAAAAGAAAAAAAGGTCTCTCATACTTCTCATTGTTTCCTCTTCTCTTTGCCGTGAAGTGATGAAACCAGTTGACATCATCATTGTTTTCTGAGTTTTGAGTTTTATGTCATCTATTTCACTCTCTCCTTTCATTTTCATCAGGGGCTATTTAGTTCATCTTCCCTTTCTGCCATAAAAGTGGTGCCATCTCCAGATAAGAGATTATGGGTATTTCACATAGCTATCTAGATTCCAGCATGTGCTTATGCAACCAGGCATTTTGCATGATGTAATCTGCATTTAATATATATCATCAGCATGTCAGTATACAGCCTTGATGTACTCCTTTCCCATTGGATTCAGACTGTTGTTCCATTTCCAGTTCTAACTGTGGCGTCTTGACCTGCATACAGATTTTTCAGAAGGCAGGTCAGGTGGTCTGGTATTATCATCTCTTGAGGAATTTTCCACAGCTTGTTGCGATTCAGAGTCAGTGGCTTTGGTGTAGTCATTGATGCAGAAGTAGACTTTTTTGTTCTGGTACTCTCTTCCTGTGTTGTTGATCCAAAAGTTATTGACAATTTGATCTCTGGTTCCTCTGACTTTTAAAAATCAAACTTGAACACCTGGAATTTCAGGGTCTATGTACTGTTGAAGCCTATTTTGGAGAATTTCGATCATTATTTTGCTAGTGTGTAAGAAGGCAATGGCAACCCACTCCAGTTCTCTTGCCTGGAAAATCTCATGGACAGAGGAGCCTTGTATGCTGCAGTCCATGGGGTCGCTAAGAGTTGGACACAGCTGAGTAACTTTACTTTCACTTTTCACTTTTATGCATTGGAAAAGAAAATGGCAACCTACTCCAGTGTTCTTGCCTGGAGAATCCTGGGGACAGGGAAGCCCGGTGGGCTGCCATCTATAGGGTCGCACAGAGTCAGACACGACTGAAGTGACTTAGTAGTAGTAATAGTAGTATGATTGCAATTGTGTGGTAGTGTGAACATTCTTTGGCAGTGGCTTTCTTTAAGGTTGAACTAAAACTGACCTTCTCCTTCATAATTATGGGTCATTAATATGTGTATATTACAAAACCCATCCCAATATTCAATTATGCTTACTTATCGTCCACTTAATTTTTTTAAACTAATTTATGAAAAAGGAGTGAAGATGATAAAATAATTATACTTGGTGCTCTCTGTTGACCTAAATGTGAAGGAAGTCTAAAAATGCAGGGATTTATGTATACATAAGTGTCATTCATTTTGATATATTACAAAAAAAAAAGAGAAGATTGTATAATTTTTATAAAATAAAATTGCTTAAAGCAATATTACAAGTCAACTGTACCTCAAGCAGTGAGCAAATAAATGGTCCCACCATTTGCAATATTTGGGTCCTTGAGAACAAGATGACAAGTAAAATATTTTAGTTACAAGGTGACAGAAACTTTAATCAGGTGATGGTGTAAGTAATAATATATAAATTTAGAAAAAGTGAGTTGAACTAGTTTTCATTCCCACCAACAGTGTAAGGTTCCTTAAAAAACTGGAAATAGAACCTCCATATGATCCAGCAATCACACTACTGGGCATACACACTGAGGAAACCAGAATTGAAAGAGACACATGTACTCCAATGTTCATCGCAGCACTGTTTATAATAGCCAGGACACAGAAGCAACAGATGTCCATCTGCAGATGAATGGATAAGAAAGCTTTGGTACATAAACACAATGGAGTATTACTGAGCCATTAAGAAGAATGCATTGGAATCAGTTCTAATGAGGTGGATGAAACTAGAGCCTATTATACAGAGTGAAATAAGCCAGAAAGAAAAACACCAATGCAGTATACTAACGCATATATATGGAATTTAGAAAGATGGAAATGATAAACCTATACACGAGACCGCAAAAGAGACACAGATGGATAGTCTTTGGGACTCTGTGGGAGAGGGTGAGGGTTGGATGATTTGGAAGAATGGCATTGAAATATCTGTATTATCATATGTGAAACGAATCGCCAGTTCAGGGTCAATGCATGCTACAGGATGCTCGAGTCTGCTGTGCGGGGATGAATCAGAGGGAGGATAAGGGGAGGAGGGAAGTGGGAAGGGGGTTCAGGAAGGGGAACTCATGTACACCCGGGGTGGATTATGTCAAGGTATGTCAAAACCAACCAATATAACATTGTAAATAATCCAGTTCAGGTCAGTACGGTTCAGTCGCTCAGTCATGTTCGACTCTTTCAGACCCCATGAATCACAGCATGCCAGGCCTCCCTGTCCATCACCAACTCCCAGAGTTGACTCAAACTCATGTCCATCCAGTCGGTGTTGCCATCCAGCCATCTCATTCTCTGTCGTCCCCTTCTCCTGCCACCCCCAGTCCCTCCCAGTGTGAGACTCTTCCAGTGAGTCAACTCGTCGCATGAGGTGGCCGAAGTATTGCAGTTTCAGCTTTAATATCAGTCCTTCAATGAACACCGAGGACTGATCTCCTTTAGAATGGACTGGTTGGATCTCCTTGCAGTCCAAGGGACTCTCAAGAGTCTTCTCCAGCACCACAGTTCAAAAGCATCAATTCTTCGGCGATCAGCTTTCTTCACAGTCCAAATTTCACATCCATACATGACAACGGGAAAAACCATAGCCTTGACTAGACGAACCTTGGTTGGCAAAGTAATGTCTCTGCTTTTTAATATGCTATCTAGGTTGGTCATAACTTTCCTTCCAAGGAGTAAGCGTCTTCTAAATTGCTGCCTGCAATCAGCATCTGCAGTGATTTTTGAGCCCTAAATAATAAAGTCTGACACTGTTTCCACTGTTTCCCCATCTATTTCCCATTAAGTGATGGGGCCAGATGCCATGATCTTCGTTTTCTGAATGTTGAGCTTCAAGCCAAAGTTTTCACTCTCTTCTTTCACTTTCATCAAGAGGCTTTTGAGTTCTTCTTCACTTTCTGCCATAAGGGTGGTGTCATCTGCATATCTGAGATTATTGATATTTCCCCCAGCAATCTTGATTCCAGCTCGTGCTTCTTCCA